>NW_016807505.1:760114-793251 GCF_001698545.2 Rhinopithecus bieti | reverse complement strand
CAGCACGATCTCGGCTCACTGCAAGCTCCGCCTCCTGGGTTCACGCCATTCTCCTGCCTCAGCCTCCTGAGTAGCTGGGACTACAGGCGCCCGCTGCCATGCCTGGCTAATTTTTTTGTATTTTTGTAATAGAGACGAGGTTTCACCGTGTTAGCCAGGATGGTCTCGATCTCCTGACCTCATGATGCACGTGCCTCGGCCTCCCAAAGTGCTGGGATTACAGGCATGAGCCACTACCTCGTAGTTTCTGTTTTTTTATTTAAAATAATTGCCATTCTAATGGGTGTAAAAAGTCATGGTTTTAATTTACATTTTCTTCATGACTGCCATTTAGAAGTTTTCTTCTTTGTGTGTCTGTTCAAATATTTTCACATTCTTTTCAGAACGTGTGTTCTTTGTCAGATAGATACATGTATTTCTTCTCTATCTTTACTAATTTTCTGTCCACTTACTAATTACCAAGAGAGGAATGTTGAAATCTTCAACTATAATTTTGAGTTTATCTTCCTTCTGTTCTGTTCATTTTTGCTTCATATGCTTTGAAGCAAAATCTTGAAAGCTGTGTCATTAGGTGTGTTCACATTTAGGACTGTTAGGTCTCGTTGATTAATTGATGTCTTTATCATTATGAAATGTCTCTGTTTATCGCCAGTAATGTTCCCTATCTAAAGTCTACTTTGGTATTAGTGTATCCATTCCTTTCTTATGATTAATTTTTGCACATTATATCATTTTGCTGTGTTTTTATTTTCAACTTATTGGTCATTTAATGTCTTTCTTTTAGATAGCGTATAGTTGCATCTTGCTTACAGATTGATTTTTTACGATCTTTGCTTTTTAATTTGATTAAGTCTGTTTACATTTATTGCAGTTGGCCATATAGTTGTGTTTAAGACACTGTTTGTTTTCTATTTGTCTCATCTTTTCTTCCTTTTCTGCCTTCTTTTCGGTTATTGGAGCATTTTTGGAATTTTGTTTTGTCTCCATTATTAGCTTGTCCCTCTGTTTTTTTCCCCCAGTGACACATCTAGGATTAACAATATTCACCTTTAACTTACCTCAGTCTACCTTCAGAAATATTATTCCTCTTAATGTATAATGTAAGAACTTTAGAATAGTATACATCCATTTACTCTCCCTCATTCGTTTTGGTATTGTGACCTTAACATTTTACTTCTGTATGTGTTACGGATTCCACAGTAGCATTTGAAACTATTTCTTTCAAAAGCCAGTTGTCTTACAAAGAAGCTTAAAAACTAAGAATAACATTCCTTTATATTTACCCTCTTATTTACCATTTTTATTTCTTTTCCTTTGTGGAGATTCCTTTTGTAGATCCAAGTTTCTTGGTGTTATTTTCCTTCTACTTGAAAAAATTTCTTAAACATTTCTAAAGTGTAGGTCTACTGGCTACAAAATCTTTCAGCTTTTATTTGTATGGAAATGTCTTTATTTCACTCTTCAACATTTTATTGTACAAGTTGTCATACCACAGAGACTTTAAAATAATTGTAGAATATAATTTCACAACTAACATTTTGTTATATTTGTTTTTGTCTTCTATCTTGTCCATCTATCCATCCTCTCTTCAAGTGTCTCTTTTTATGCTTTTCAAAGTAAGTTGCAGATGTTAGTATACCACACCCTTAACTTCAGCATGTATATTAACTAAAACTTAGTAGTTTAGTGTTTTTAACTAGAATTTACTATGCTGTTCCAGTTATTTATTGCTGTGTAATACATTGCCCCAAACTTAGTGCCTTAAATATCAGCAACTATTTATTTTGCTCGTGAATCTCTCATTTGATCAGGGATTGGCAAGGAGAGCTTGTCTTTGGCAATACATTGTAACAACTGTTTACATAGCATTTACATTGTATTTGGTATTATAAGTAATCTAGAGATGGTTTCACATATTTGAAGATGCATGTAGGTTATATGCAAATACTATGCCATTTTATATAAGGGATTCGAAGCATTCTTAGATTTTGGGATCCATGGGAGTCCTGGAACCAGTCCTCTGTAGATAGTTGAGGTACGACTGTAGTCTTTGGATTGAAAGAGTCACTAATTTCACTCAGATTCAAAGAGAAGGGCCATAGACTCCACCACCTGATGAAAAAATAACAGTGTTACATTGTTAAGAGCATGTAGAATGGCTTCTGTTGTGACCATCTTTGGAAAATACAGTTGACTACATATACCATTTCATGAGCTGTGACAAATGCATACACCTTTGCCAGAAAGTTTTATCAGGGTACAGAACCTGCACCTCTTTCCAGTTATTCCTTCCCCCCACACCACCCCTAGAACCTAACATTGTTCAGATTGTTTTCATCTTAGTTTAGCTTGCTTAGAACTTTATGTAAGTAGAGTCATACAATAGTTATGTGTTGTAAAAAGTTTCTTTTTGCTCAGCATAATGTTTTTGAGATTCATCCATACTGTTGAATGTCTCAGTGGTTTGTGACTTCATCTATTAAGGGACACCTGGGCTGTTTTCAGTTCCTAGCTATTATAAATAAAGGTACAATGAACAGTTGTGTGAAAAACAGTCTCTGTGTGGACATATATGTTTCTTTTCTCTTGGTTAAATAGTTGATGTGTTTTTCTTTCAGCATTTGTTTTTGATGAGAAGTCTGGTTATACAATCATGTGCCACATAATGACATTTCAGTCAACAAGAGATCATAGTTGACAATAGTCATTTAAGATTATACCACCATATTTTCACTGTACCTTTTCTAGGTTTAGATATATACTTACACTGTGTTACAGTTGCTTACAGTATTCAGTGCAGTAACATGCTGTACAGGTTTATAACCTAGGAGCACCCAGGCTATACCATATTACCTAGTTCTGTAGTAAGCTATACCATCTAATCTAGATTTGTGTAAGTACATTCTGTGATGTTTGCACAATGACAGAATCACTAATGATGCGACCTAATGATACATTTCTCAGAATGTATCTGTGCTGTTAAGTGATGCATAATGCTAATTATCTTTTTTTCTTATACTAAGTCTTCTTTCCCTGGCTGCTAAGATTTTTTCTTGTCACTTTTTGTTTTTGATGATCACCATGCTAAGAGTTGTTGTTGTTTTTTTTTTAATCTGTGTATTTATGGTTTTCCTTAAATTTGGAAGATTGTTGCCATTATTTCTTCTATATATATGTATTTTTTACCACCTCTACTCCTCTTTCATCATTTCCTCCTTTTCTGGGACTCCAGTTACACATATGTTAGACTGGTATTATCCACAGGTCATTGACATCATATTCATTATTTTTCAGTCTTCTTATTTCCCTGTGCTTCAGTTTGCTTTGTCTTCTATTTTACTGTTTTTTCTCCTGCCTTGTTAAAGAATTTCAGATATTTTGCTTTATATTTCAAGAAATTCCATTTGATTCATTTTCATCTTCATGTATTTTTTTGAATTCTTGAGCATATTTGTAATAACTGTTTGAAAATCAGGTTACCTATTGATTTCATGATTTTTTTCACTCTGAATTTGTTGGTTTTTTCTCTTGATTATGGGTTGTATTTTCCTAGTTTATTTTTATTTTTACATACTTAATGATTTTTTAAGATTGGATACTGGACATTGTAATATTTTGTTGTTGGGTGACTAGATTTTGTTTTCTTTTAGAGTGTTTTGTTTTGTCGCCAGCTAAACAACTTGCTGGTCAGTTTTATTCCTTCAGGGCTACATTGGAGTTTGTCTAGAGAAGGCTTTGCTTTAATGGTAGTAGCTCTTACCTAAGGCATGATCCCTCCGAGTCTTTACTAAATGCTCCCAGTGTCACCGTGTTCTCTTCACTCAGGGTAGAGGGAATTTTAGGAGTCTCCCAGTCCTTTATAAGCACTGGGAATATTTCAGCTCACTGCCCCTCTTTCCCTAGCTTCCACTTACCTTAATCGTGTACAGTTAGTACTCAGCAGTAGACTCTCACATGGCAGATTCCTGAAGCCATTTCTCTGCCTTCTCAGACAAGCACCCCTCTTGTCTGGCACTTGTCATACATTTTACCCACTTCGGCTTCCTCAGCTCTGATCTCTTGATTCTGACCTCACTGAAACTGCTGTCTTCTCATTGGGTTTCCCCTCCATTGACTGCAGGTTGGAAATTACCTCCAGGCAGACATCCAAGCAGTGGATGGCTCGCCTTTGTTTTTGTCCTTTCATGTATTACAGTCCTGTGCTGCCTGTTATCCAAGGTCTGAAAATTCTTGTTTGAGAAGGAGCAACTGTCAGATACTTTCGGATCTTTCTCTGAAATTAGCTTTCTGTTGTGTTTACCTCTTTGTCTGATGCTAATACCATATCAGGTATTTTTTCTTAGAATCTTTTGAATATACAGAAGAGTGCACTTCCAAATGTTTAGCTTGCTTTGCTTTCGCACACTAGGCACACGTGTTTAGCTAGCGTTCAGATCAAGAAGCAACGTCAGCAGCTCCTGTGTGCTCACTTGTACTCTGTGTCATCCTCCCTTTTCTTCCATGTGTAGCCGCTGTCCTGACTTCTCATAGCATAGATTAGATTTGCCTGTTTTCGTCCTTTAACTAGAATCAAGCACATTTACTTGTGTCTGACTTCTTTTAATGTGTTTGTGAGATTTATCCACACTGTTGGTTGTAGTAATTGTTTATGATAGTCGCTGTATAGTATTCCATTTTAAGAATATGCCACAGTTTAATCTGCTATTGATGGACATTTAATCATTTTTGGTTTGGGACTGTTAAGAATATTGCTGCTGCTCTAAACATTTCAGTGATTGTCTTCTCGTGAATATGTGTACTTAATTCTGTTTGATGTATACTTAAGAGGGAAATTTTTAAGTCATAGGGTATGCATATATTTAGTGTATACTCCGTTTTTTGAAGGTGTTGTGCTGATTTTAATTATACCATTTAAGTTAATATGTTTTAATATGTGGTAGAGAAAGGGACATTATTAGAAACAATTGTTTTGGTTATTCTTACATATTTAGTCCTTGAAATAAAATGTTTCTTAAATTGGCATTTACTTATATTTGTGTTGCTTTGGGAAGAAATGATATCTTTGTTCATCTATGAGTCACATTTGGAACTAGCTCAAAGGCCATGGGTCCTGATTCCTTTTTTTTTTTTTTTCTTGTAGAGGGGAGGTATGGTGTCAAGAAAACATAGTCACCATTATTATGAGAATTAAAATATGGAAGAGATGATCCCTACATCAATCAGCTTACAACTAGAGGCACTGACAAATGTATACAGATAGCTGTAATGTAAGGTATAACATAATAAATATAAGGAGACATTAATTATTTTATGGTATTAAGAATGTATAATAAGACACGAAGGAGATGGTGATTATGTATAAGAGTTTAGACAACCCTGTGAGATACAGTGTTTAGAATGAGGCCAGTTTTTAACATGGCACGATAGGTGGGTGGGGGATAGAGGTTAGTAATGGATAGAGAACCATTTCTGAGTGAAGTCTCCTCAGAAGCAAAAGCATTGAAGTCAGAAACACGGATATCCAGTGTATTATAGCCAGTGGTCAAATGATGGGGCTAGATCTGGTACCTGGTGATGATGTCATGTAGTGGGCAGTAGTGCTGGGATGGCTGGGGTCAGGCAGGGGCCTCAAATA
Organism: Rhinopithecus bieti; assembly: GCF_001698545.2. Lineage (NCBI taxonomy): Eukaryota > Metazoa > Chordata > Mammalia > Primates > Cercopithecidae > Rhinopithecus > Rhinopithecus bieti. Next base: position 787,616 of record NW_016807505.1, on the reverse strand, counting down.
AAATGTGAAGGAGTTAGAAATTTATTCGGTTGGCATGAGAAAGTGTTAAAGCTTTTGAATATAGAACGATATGTCTAACTTTGAGTTTTTAGGAAAATAATTCTAGTGGCAAAATTGAGGATAAAGGCAAAAGGGAAACCAGATGTGAAATAATGGGGCACTGTAGTAGGACAGTATTGGTAAGTTTGGGGAAAAAAGGAGTAAGAGATATTTTTAAGGAAATTTATAGGGTTTGAGTGTAAATTAGAAGGCAGGTACAAGGGAATGAACGTGGTCTTTAGAATCAGACAAATTAGAGTTTAAATCTTAACCTGCATTTAAAGGACTGAAAGCAAGTCCCCTAAGAGAAAAAATTTCTCTTTTGTAAGATGCTTATTCTATGAACATTTACAAGCACTGGAAGTATAAAAGCAAATGATACACATATTCTCTTGAAGTCTGGTCTAGTCTGGAAGAAGAGGCTGCACTGGCAGGTTTTGACCAAATTGTGTAGAGTCTCATCTGATACGATTGGGAGCTTTGGCTTTATTCTGGAAACAACTAAAAGCCATCAAAAAAGACCGGGGAATAGTGTGGGAATGTAGAAATGTGGGGGAGTTTCTAAGGATGAATTGGTAGCAATTAGTAAACAATTTGATATACTGGGAAAGAGAGAGACTCTTTAGAATATGACTGAGAATCTTCCAATTTGAGCAGCTGGTCTGATAGTGCTACCATCATTACCTCACAGGATTTTTCTTACTGTGTCTTGTAAATCTTGCTTGTCCCTCATAAAGAATGGTTTTCCTTTTCTTCAGACTAAGGACTTTTATTACAATACACAACTTGCCCCTGTATTTCTCCATCACAACCCTTAACTGTGCATTGCAATTGCATAATTCATTGTGGTTTTTATTTGTGCCCATTTCTTTCACCACATGAGGACAAGAAATTATGTCTCATTTTTCTACCACTGCATCTTCATCCACCTAGTAGGCACTCAAAATCTAGTAGACAATTTTCGAATTAATGATTATGAAGAATTTGAAGGCTGAACAAGTATCAATCTACACAGTGGTCAGGGCAAATAAAAATGAGGGGAAGAACGTAATGAATGGCACCAAATTTTTCAATTCATAGCTGGGACAGTGAGATTAGGCAGAGTGAGTTCTTTGGGAAAATAATTTGAGTTTGATTTTAGATACATTGAATGTAGATGCTAATTAGACATCCATATGAATGTGTACCGTTGGTAATATGTAGTTGCAGGCATACCATGCCAGAGATAAGGGCTTCAAGATACAGAGTTAGGGGTTCGTAAGCATAGAGGTGCTATGGGAATGGATGACATTGCGCAGAAAATTGGTTTAGGTTAAGAAAAATGGCTGTTGACCGAAACTTGGAGAGAGGCCATGTATGAGAGGTAGGAAGATGAACTAGCAGAAGACCTTGTTGCCTTTAGAGAGATGGAAGAAAATGAGTGGATACTACATTAGGGAAGCCAGAGGAGATGAGGAGTCATTAGCAGTCTTAAAAGCTAGAAAAATTAAGTAGGATTAAGGGGCCAAAGCACTGGGAGAATATACAGAAATGATGGAAACTTTTGTAAGAAAAATTTCAGTAGGTAGGAAAATAGCAGCTGAGCTAATGGTTTTCACGTCTTTTTGGCAGTGAAAGGAAAGAGGATAAAGAAATGGTGCTCCGAGGAGCTAATGGAGTTGAGGGAATTATGTTGCAAGTATTATTTGAAAGCAGTGTTTAAAACTTTTTAAGTCTTAACTGCAGAATGGACTGAAATGAGGAGAGCCTAAAGCAGGAAGACTTAGGAAAGTTGTTGGAGTAGCCCTTTAGTTGTGAAATGTGTAAACGGATGAAACTTAGACAGTTTTAATAAGTAACATTTTCCATAAATATAAGACACCATAAACATGGTGCAAAGGAGAACAGAAGTGTTGGGTGTTATGATAAAAAGTGATAGAGAAAAAAACAGATTGTGAAATTAAGTTTTGAAACAGCTTTAGAAGGAGGTGAAGGAGAAATAGAAATGAATAAAATGAAAATTTTAGGGAGATAGATGTAGATCAACATAGGTATGTCTTATTAGACTATACTTATTTATAAGATTATTAGACTGAGCCCTCTGTTGAAGAGATAAAGTAAGAGAACTATGTCTGGTATTAGGATTCTTATGGTTAAATTGGCAAGTGAGTGTGCCTAATATTTGTAGTGCTTACAGTTTTTGTTATTCTGTATTTTTATAGATTTGGTGTGTTTCCGCTATGATTATGTGTTCCTAACTCGTAATTTGGAAGGGAGGGCTTCTTCAAATGAGATGTGTGTCATGTGAAGTATATGTTAAAATGCAAATTCATTTCTGTGTTCTTGGGTGGGTGTGAAAAAAATTAAAAAAAAAAATAATTCATGAACCCCTCCTTCATGCACTGAATGAGAATCTTTGCGGGTAGAGCCCAAGTAGTTGCATTTTTAGATTTCCCCAGGTAATTTTGTTATAGGCTGAAGTTTGAAACTCAGTCTCTAAAACCTTAAAAGTTGGTTAATTTTACTTCAAAATGTTGATATGCAGTGTATTCATTTTCTACCATCAACTTCTAGGACACTGGATAGGTTTCTTAATCTTTGAGATTTGGTTTCTTTATATGTCATGCAGTACTTTAAAGGACTTTATTTCTGTTCCATTGAGGAACGTTCTGATTGTATACAAACAAGTTAAGCATTTACAGTGATACTTTAGGGGCTTGCTATAAGCGTCAGGATTTTTTTTTTTTTTAAGAGTTAAGTTTTGATATATATTAAGTGGTTGATTTAATAAATTATAATTATCGTGGTATATTGAAGTCCTGTTTTGTGCCAGGTAGGCATTATACTATAATTTTTTAATGCATCTTTTCTACTACTATAACCTGACATTGGAGACTCAAGGGTCAGAGGGTCGACCCAAGGCTGCTACTCTAGAAAGTGGTAGATAGATGCCCAGATTTGTACCTAACATAGCCGATGCTTAGCATATAGAATTTAATTAAAAACAAAATTGCTATAGGTATTTGAAGGGATTAGGGGGATATAGTCAAATAGTTTTCGTATGTATTTAGCCCTTTTGGAGGGAGGATAGAGTAAAGAAATAGAAGGCAGTAAGCTTTGTGGATGAATATGGGAAATATGGCTTTGCCTACTGAAAGCACTCAGGCCACAGGGCCTGCCTACCTATGCTTTCCTCATCCTGGCAGCCTCTATAGAGTAATTTGTTTCTTGATATGTATTTGGATGTTCGTAATTATTATAGAAAATAAATTTGCTTTCATGATGAAATTTAGTACCTTTTTTTTTTTTTGAAAGTTTATCCAGTTGTTTATATAAAAAGAATTGAGTGAGGTGTTTTATATTTTAGGTTAAAAATCTGTAAGAGCCTGATTTTAGAATTCACCAGCTCCTCAGAAGTTTGGCGAAATATGGTATGTTTTTGTTTTATTTTTTGGAATTCGTATTGCATGTGTATCTTAATGTCATAATAATGACAGATATGTTCAGCAAATTTGGGCCCCTGCCATTTTTAAAGCATTGTGTCAGGTGCTCACTAACTACACTTCCAAGACTGTATGAGGGACCCAGGTAGGGTGCTGAAAACATTTACAATTGCTATGAAGGTAAAATAATACACATAAAAAGATTGAGAGGGCAGGTTTGGATTTTAGGCTATGAGTATTAATAGCTTGTCTGTTTGTTGTTGTTGTTGCTGCTGCTGCTGTTTTTTAGACAGAGTCTTGCTCTGTTGCCCAGGCTGGAGTGCAGTGGCACCTTCTCGGCTCACTGCAACTTCCATCTCCTGGGCTCAAGTGATTCTCATGCCTCGGCCTGCCGGGTAGTTGGGATTACAGGTGCATGCCACCACACCTGACTAATTTTTGTATTTTTAATAGGAATGGGGTTTCACCGTGTTGACCAGGCTGGTCTCGAACTCCTGGCCTCAAGTGATTCACCCGCCTCGGCATCCCAAAGTGCTGGGATTACAGGTGTTAGCCATCATACCCGACCATTTGTGAGCACATTATATGTCAGGCACTGTTCTGAGATACTTAGGTGTTAGCTTGTGCATCCATGACAGCTCTCTGGAATAGGTACTGTTATCCTAATTCTACGTCTAAGGAAACTGAGACTCGGAGAGATTAAGTAACTTGCCCAAGATTTCTCAGCTAGTGAATGACCAAACAGAGACGTAAATCCAGCCTGGCCTTGGAGCCTTTTGAGCACTGTATCTCATAAAAGAGGGGACTGGAAGAGAGGACTTGACTCAGTAGTTTTCATAATACATATAGCTCTTTCATTACATTGAGATCAATTAGTCAATTAAAAGGTATTTTAACTTTATTATTTTTATGTTTACAAGATGGAAAGTTAGACTTGTTTGAATCTTCTAATTCCACATACCATTAGTCTCTTGAGAACACAAGGGAAAGCTGTATCATGACCACATTGTTTATTTTAGGGAAGGTGGTGTTTCCCGTATGACCTCAGCAATGTCTAGGTTCTTATTAGGAAATGTATGGTTAGGATAGGAATATCTGGGAGATTGCGTTATTTCTTACACATACTATAAATCCCATTTATTGGAATCCCCTGCAATTATTTTGTTATATTCAGGCCAATCCTCACCTAATCTGGATTTTGAAGCCCTGCGTTCATAACTGCATAGGTATGGGCTCAGACATTCATGTTTTAACCCTTGGTATTCGCAGATACCTTGCTGTTTTATATTGAGTTCTGAATCCACATGGTAACCACCTTCTGCGCTTGACTGTTGTTGCTTTGAGGATGTTAACTATGAAATGTTTCTTCCTCCTAATTTCCTCACCTTTCTGTAGTTGACACCTCAGATTTGGCCTGGATAGGGGAATCGTGAGGGGAAAGAACTAGTTGTACAAAATGATCATTTGATACTGGAATATTTCAGATGTATGATATCTTTGCCAGAACTACAGTGTGAGTAAAGAGGCCTGCTAAATTTGAACTGTGACAATCAGAAAAGTTCAGCTAAGGCCATGTAAGGGGTTAAAAAGACACTTGGTTGAGGGAGGAGGATATGCTTTCATCTTTTGCCATACTTTTTCATGAAATTAAATCTTAGTAGATTTATGGCCAAGAAAGAGTAGAACATATTTTCATGCAGTACTTAAGGGGTTTTGACTGATGTTAAATGACTCTACTTAAGTATAGAGTTAGTAGGACTAGACTTTGTGTTTATGTGTGTGTGTGTGTTTATGTGTATGTATGTGACTATTCCATTAAGCATTTGCCTACTTGGTGACTGATTTCTCTATCAGCTTAAGAATCTTTTGAGTAAATTAGTCCCCACTTAAACTTGCCATATTTGAAAGATCTCAATCTATGTTATAATCTTTACTCATTACATATACTTAAATCTTGAAACCCAGTATAGCAAAACTAAGCCAAAACAAACAAACGAAAAAATCCATCCCTTGATAGGAAGTCAGTATATCTGGGTTTTAATCATTCCTTCAACACTAGTTCCAAAATCTTGGGCAAGTCAGTTAATCACTCGGAGGCTGCTTTATTTTTTTGTTTGTTTGTTTAAAAAAATTCTTACTATATTATCTGTCTCGATTAGGTAAAGCAAAAGTTATAAGAGTCAAAGTATTATTGACCAAAATGCTTCATAAAGTGTAACATTACATAAAAGTACAAGATATTATTACATTTTCTCAAATGAAGAGATCATTTAAGGAAAACAAAATGCTGGAAAATAGTCCTTAAAAACTTTTCTATAATAATTACTCTTCTAATGAATTTTGCATTGACACCTAATTTGAAGCTTTGAAAATTATTTTTTGAACAATGAATTGGGTTTATATATTACAGTGTTCTAACCAAAGGTTTGTTTAATTTATTAGAGTTATTAAGCCTACGCTCAGATCAAGGTAGCAGCTAGACTGGTGTGACAACCTGTTTTTAATCAGTGACTCAAAGCTGTGATCACCCTGATGTCACCGAATGGCCACAGCTTGTAAAAGGTAATTTTGAATTATTTTACAGCCTTTAAAAGGCTGTCATTGTAAAGTGAAATACATACTGTAGAAATGAAGACAATGTATAGTTGGCAGGAATATTGCTAAGAATAGTGGGCCTGAGAGTTGACCTGCTTCATTTAATCTCCTTAAAATATTTTAGTGTCTTTTTTCTTACTAAAAATATCAGTAGCCACTATCAAAGACCTATCTGTATGGATAAACAGGAAAGTATTTCTCAAAAAACTTCAAAGTTTTAAACATTTTACTATAAACCTCATAGAAAACATGAAAAATTTCTTAATATGTATTTTAAAGTATGCCTTTTATGTGGTGAACGTTTTAACTAAACATTTCTCTAGAAGTTTTTATGACATTAATAAAACTAGTATACTTTTCTCTCCTAGAGAGTTACAGTGGAGGTAAAAGGAGTGGCTTGCAGGATGGAGAAGCTGCACCAGTGTTATTGGAAGTGAGCCACCATTTGAATTTGCTAGCTCATGCTGCAGTATTCAGATTAGTGGGCGTTTTGTGATCATATTTTCTGCGATTCAAATCAAGACCTAAAATTGAGACTCTTCTAAGATTTACTTTTTATTATCTAATGTTACTTGGTTATTGTTTCAGTTTTAAAATTTCTTTTCTGACTTGTTATTCTGACACACTTTAGGATAACCTAAGTCAATAGTTTAATACAAAAATTTCCCTTTGGTTATATGTTTTGAATTAGATTATATGTTCTGCATTTACAAGCACATACAGGATTCTTACTTCCAGCAACTTGGCAGTAAAAGAATAAGTAGACTCTTTAGGAGCCAAAGTCAAGCTTGGGAACTATTACTAGGTGGTATGTATTTCATAGTTTATGTTTGTTTGTTTCCAAGACAAGGTCTCACTCCGTTGCCCATGCTGGAGTGCAGTGGCATGATCACAGCTCACTGCAGCTTTGACTTCCTGGGCTCAAGTGACCCTCCCACCTCAGCCTCCCAAGTAGCTGGGACTAAAGGCGCCCACCACCACACCTGGCTAAGAGACGAGGTTTCATCGTGTTGCCCAGGCTGATCTTGAACTCCTGAGCTCAAGTGATCCTTATGCCTTGACCTCCCAAAGTGCTGAGATTACAGACATGAACCTCCACACCTAGCATATTTCATAGTTTTGAGAGTTTGAATTCTAACCTTGGGATTTTTTTGGTAACTTATTTAGACTATTCTAGAAATATACTGTTATTAGGATGAGTAGAAATTTATTCAGACAAATTATTAATATTCACTGCAAGAAAAATGTCTGCTAGTTCTGTATATATTCATTTTTCTCTTGATTATAAAACAATTTGCAATTTGAATAGAACAACTTTGCTATGTTTAATAGACCCAGGACAGATTTATTTTAAGGTAATAATCTTTCAGTCCTTGTCCTTCTTCTGTACTGGATTGGTTTACTTAGTTTGTCTTATCAATGGTTTTTAATAGCCTACTTTAATATATGTAAAAAGTAGTAATTAATATATTATAGTTTGGTGACATTTTGATGCCAAAGTTCACATATTCTCTTGCTTAGGAAACAGAAATTGGGAAGACAGATAATAGTTATCATTTGATAATGTATTTAAATTCTATCCCATTTCAGGATCTCAAAACTTTGTAACAGTTACATATTGTACTTCTAAGACTTAGATTTGTTTTCCTTCTTGTGTCTTACCTTTTTGCAGTAATATTTTTATTTTCCTATCATCATGTCCTCATTTTTCCCCCCTCTTCTTCTCTTTCCCTGTTAATTTTGAAAGTTTTGCTGCCTACGTGTTTGAAAGCTTCTAATCTGCCTCTCTTCCCTCAGTGCCAGCAGGTTTATTTTTTGTTTTGCAAGCCAGCTCTGCCTCCTTACAGTATGACATCTGATGCTGGAGGGTCGCACTTTCAAAAATGAGTCAGCTGGTACATGGGGTTATCATCAATTTTTAGCTCTTCTGTCTGGGAGATACAAGTTTGGAAGTAATCTTGGGGTACTTACCCACAAGGCTGGTGGAGACCAGGTGTGTCACATAGGTGATTTGCTTGCTCCCTGGGGGAGAGGGTGGAGTGAAATTTTTGCATTTGTGTCACTGCCAAGTCACTGCCACCTCCAGCATGCCCCAGTTTTTAGTTCTTACGTAATTTTGTGCAAAATTGAAAATTTAAATACATTGCAAAGAAGATCTAAAATAAATATTTGAGCTGCTGGAGTCTTTTTTTTTTTCTTTTCCGTTCTTGTCCTTGGAATCTGAATGAATTGCAGTGAGGGTAATTTTGAGAGTCTGATAAAGAAGTGAAGGTTTTTTTTTTGTTTTGTTTTGTTTTTAAGCTAAGAAATTTATCAAACAGGTGTGTGTGTGTGTGTGTGTGACCCTGATTTTAAGGTTCTTGTTAGAGTTGCTTAAAGTTGGAAGCCTAAAGTCAGTGAGAAGTTCACAAATCAGAACTTTGTAATGCCAATTAGAAAATTTAGCTTTTGACCTCAAAAAACATTTTATCTAGTTTGGGAATTTCTGAGTGTTAGAAATCCGTATTATATTGACTTGCCTTACATCATTCATTGTTGCTGATGCTGTTTGTAAAAGTGAATAGGGTAACAGGAACTTATTTTTAACGACATGTTAGAGATAGGGAAATACTGATTCATGTCTCGTGAAATGAAAATGAAAGGCTTTTTAGTGACTTAGAATTTTAAATATTTCTACATAAGAGAGCAGTGGTATATTTAGAAATAACAAAGTAACTGGCAACTATTTAAAACGGAAGTTAATTCACAGCTATCCAGTGCAAAACTTTACCTCAGGTGATACACTTTTGACAGGTAATACATACAGTAAGTGTATTTTTAGGGAAACAATTCCATTTTTGAACCAAGATAATCATCATTTGGATGTTATATCTGATTTAAGTGTCTTTAAACTTACCAAGGTATTGGATTTTAGTTTGAATTGTCTAGAGTAGTGGTAGCAGTTGGCACATTTGTTCTTAAGGGCCAGAAAATAAATATTTTAGGCTTTGTGGGCCATGTGGTTTCTGCCACGAGTCCTCAGCTCTGTCCTTTTAGCGTGAAAGCAGCCATAGATGATACCTAAATGAATGAGTATGGCTGCATCCCAATAAAACTTCATTTACAAAACTACATGGCTGGCCTAGGCTTTAGTCGGTCTGCCTAGGGAGTAGTTTACTGAACCACTAATCTAAAGGTTAATACTGCAAGTGAATACCAGTGAGTACCTTTGTTAATGTGGATAACCAAGACTTGGCTATAGGAAGTTTTATAGTTGTGTGTTTTATTACACGTATTTGACTTTGTGAATTATGGCTTATAATGGCTTGTCTGTTGGTATCTATGTATAGCGTTTACAGTTTCCTTTAAAAAAGATGCATTGAGTTTTTTGATAGTCCAACCGTTAAAATAAATGTGTTGTATGGCCACCTGATCTGACCACTTTCTTTCATGTTTACGTCTTTATTTTTAAAACTGTTTTATTTAGTGCTGAAATCTTGTTTACGAATTTGTCTTCCTAAGTAATATGTCTACCTTTTTTTGGAGTATGGAATATTTTGCTAACTGTTTCTCAATTGCGTTTTACAGATCAGGAGAACCTCAGTCTGACGACATTGAAGCTAGCCGAATGTAAGTGTAACTTGGTTGAGACTGTGATATCTTACTTTGAGTTGCCCTAGACTGCTTTAAATTACGTCACATTATTTGTAAATAATTTCTGGTTAAACGAAAGGAATCCTTTAGCAGTAAATTGGGACATAGGAACATTCCTACTTTTCTTCCTACCAGATAACTCTAAACCTTGGTAACAGTTTACTAGATTTCTACTACTAGATAGATAATTGCACACGCCTGAACTCTTAGTCTGTTTGCTTCCCTGGTAGCAGTTGTAAGGAAATAGGGAAATTGAGGAAAGAGTTAAGTTTAACAATCTCAACGCCTACCATGTTTAAGGCGTCAGTACTATGTTACAGATACAGAGATGCACAATAATTAGTTTTCACCCTACAGAAATTTATATTATACTCAGAGTGAAAGATGCGGAAGCAAATAATTTCAGTCAATGAGGTGGAATGGTATCCAGAATACAATAGTAACATAAAGGAGTACTGGAGTGAGTACCCAGGTATGCAGCAGGAATCCAGTATAGATGGCAGGGAGGTAAGAGTGGCCAGGGCTTAGTTCAGTCTTGAAATGTGACTGGGAATCAGGCAGGTAGAAGCATGACCGGCTTATTCTAGGCAGAAGTATGAGCCAAAGTTCAGAAGCAGCATAGGGAGTAGGGGACAATAGGCAGTTGAGGACTTACAGATCATAAGCTAACTGAGAGGTAGAAAAATGAAGAAGATAAGATGTGATAGAAAGGTATTTGGGAGTCAGCAAAGAAATTGCTCAGTAGGTAGATAGTAGTAAGTTTGTCAAACGTGTATTTTTAATAACCTTGCCGCAGAGAAAGGACTGAAGAGAAACGTGTGGTGGTAAGGTAGTTCAGTCAGTGAGAACCTTAACAATGACAGTGGTATAATAGGAATTCAAGATAAATTTTTCTGGATTTAAAAAACATTGAGAACATGAAGTAAGACTTTAGTGAATTTATTGTAAAGACTAAAGATGTTTCAGATAATAGAGGTAGTAATTATCAAAGCAAAGTTTTCAAAGTAGTAAGGATTAGAATGAAAAATACAGGTGTATCTCTCATACAGGTAATATAAAAGAAAGAAAAATGCAGATGTAGTGATTGACCTTGAATAAGAGGAAAGATGCCCATCTAATGAAATTAGAAGAAGGAAGTTAAGATGGATGTGTGATATTAATTGTAATTGGGGGTGAGGTTGGAAAAATCAAGATATTCTTACTGAAAATATTGTAACCCTGTTTAAATGCTGGTGTATGTTGTGAACCTGCAAGAAATGACTATAAAATGTATTTCTCAAATTTATGTGACTCAGCCATGTGACTTGTCATTTAAGTTTTAAAAAATTGTTGTAAAATACACATAATGTAAAATTTTCCATTTCACCATTTTTAAGTATTTGGCTCAGTGGTATTAAGTATATTAATATTGTTGCACAGTCACCGTCAGAACTATTTTGCAGAACTGAAACTGTACCCGTTAAACAATAATTCCTCATTTCCTTATCTTCACAGCCTCTGACAACCATTATTCTACTTTGTGTCTAATTTTGACTGCTCTAAGTACCATCATATAGTTTTTGTGCAAATCATACAGTTTTTGCCCTTTTATGATTGACTTATTTTACTTCGCAGTGTCCTCAAGTTTCATCTATGGTTAGCATGTTTCAAAATTTGCTTCCTTTTTCAGGCTGAGTAATGTTTCATTGTATGTATACACCACATTTTGCTTATCCGTTTACCTGTTGATGAGCCCTCAGCTTGCTTCCATGTTTTAGCTATTACAGATAACGTTGATATGAACAGGAGTGTACAAATATCTTTTTGAGACCCTGCTTTGAATTGTTTTGCATACATACCCAGAAGTGGAGTTGTTGGATCATATGGTAATTTTATTTTTAAAATTTTGAGAAACTGCCATACTCTTTTCCAGAGCAATTGTAGCTTTGCATTTCTACCACTAGTGCACAAGGGGTCCAGTTTCTCGACATCCTTGCCATCACATATTTGTGTGTGTGTACTTTAATAGTAGTCATTCTAGTGGGTGTAAGGTAGTATCTTACTGTAGGTTAGTGACCATGAAACTTTTTATGAAGTATTTTTTAATAATATTTTGTGGAATAAAGGGTTTGTTTAGAGGTTTTGAGAAGACTGAAAACTTAGGAAGCTACTGAGGGGAATGGGTGAAGAAGTGGATCAAAAGTTATTGAGAGTCTTGGCTGGCTACCAGCAATCAGAAACCATATCAGATTGGAAGAATCTCATTCTACTGAGTGGCTAATTAAGATTAAAGACCTTATCACACTTGAAATTTCAAGACTTTTCTCCAATAGTCAGAAGATTTTGCATGGTATTTTAGGGTTGGATATTAGCAGAGCTGATGAAACAGAATCACTAGTGGCATGTGCATAAGATGTTAATATTGGAGTATTTGAATTCATATGCTGTTGATGATGGCCATGATTGGGAAGGTTGGGATGCAAGACTAAAGTGTTGAGTTGTTTTAAGAAAAGCCTGAGGTCTCGATAACAGCAAGATGGCAGACTGGCATTTTGCAGCACCCATCTCATTGTGGAACCATCAATTTGAACGACTGTCCACACACAAAAATATAAGAGCTGAGAAATCAGATGAGAGATTACCTGAATGTGCCACACAAATAAGAAAAGACACATTGAAAAGGGTAAGAAGGACAGTTTTACATTACTTGCATCACACCTCCCTCAGTCCCTGACAGCCCATCATGGAGAGAGATACTGTCCACCTGGAGGAAGGAGGGGAAGTGTACACCAGACTTAGACCCTAACATTGAGCTTGCCCCAGTAAAACTCAGTGCTAGGCAGGCCCCTATGGTCCCAGACTTCAAGTCAATACCCATAAACCAAGACTACAGGCCCACCCCAGCACCAGGCTGGATCCCATAGCCCTAGACTCCAAGCCTGTCTAGTGCTAGGCTGGTCCCTGTAGCCCTGCCCTCTAGATCGGCCCCTGTGGCCTCACATCCCTGCAGAACAAGGGTTCATACCCAGTACTTGGACAGCCCCTTGTGATCCAAATTCTAGGCCAACACCCACCTACCCAGCCTTCACACTGGTCCTTGCAGACCCAGGGTTCAGGCTCACTCTGGTAGACCAGGATGCCAGGCCAGCACCTGTGTACCAAGGCTGCAGGACCTGTCCTGCTGACCCAGACTCCACGCCAGCCCCTGTGGACTCAGGCTGCATGATCTCTGGACAGGCCGACTGGTGAAGGACTTTACCTGATAAAGTCACTCTGCAAAGACTGGAACAAGTCTCAGCTTCTTCAAATGTGCAGGTGCCAACACATGACTATAAGGATCAAGAACAGTCAGGGAAATATGACACCAGTCAAAGGAACACAGTAAGGCACCTGAACCAACCATAAATAAATGGAGATAGATGAACTGCCTGACAAAGAATTCAACAGATAAATGCAGATAAACAATTCAACAAAATCAGGAAAACAATCAAAATGAGAAATTTCAGGATTGAAATTATTTTGTAAAAAATGAATTCTGAAGCTGAAAATGCAATAAATTGAATGAAAAATGCAAAAGAGCATTAAAAGTAGAATTGAGCAAACAGACAAAAGAATCTGAACTTAAAAGACAGGTTATTTGGCTAGACTAAGGAAAAAGATGACTCAGGATCAAAAAAATTAAGAGTTGCGTTTTTTGATGATAAAAGCAACAAGTCTTTAGCTAGACTAAGAAAAAAAGAGATGACTCAAGTTAAATCAGAAATGAAAGAGGACCCATTGCAGCTGATACCAGAGAAGTACAAGAAATAAAAGGATCATAAGAGACTGAACAATTATATGCCAACAAATTGATTACCATAGAAGAAACGGATAAATTCCTAGACTTGCCCAGGCTTAGTCATGAAATTCAAAATTTGAACAGTCCAGTGACAAGGATTGTATCAGTTATAATCCTTCCTATATAATCCTTCCTATATAAACTTCCCACCAAAGGAAGCCCAAGACTTGGTGACATTACAGCTGAATTCTAGCAGACGTTTAAAGAAGAACTAGTACAAATTGTTCTCAAAATTTTATGAGAAATTTGAGAAGAGGGAATACTTTCAAACTCATTTTGGGAGATGAACATTACCTGGATACCAAAGCCAAACAAGAACTCTCCAGGATAAGAAAATTACAGACCTGTATTCTTAATTTAGATGCAGAAATTCTGAAGAAAATAATAACTAAATTCAACAGTGTATTAAAAGGATGATTTACTGTGATCACATGGGATTTACCTCAAGGGTACAAGGATTATCCAACAGACCCGAATCCGTAAAATGTGGTACACCACATTAGGAGAACAAAAGCCAAAACCGTATGATCATCTCAATAGATAATTGAGAAAAAGCATTTGACAGAATTCAGCGTTCTCTTGTGCTAAAAACTCTCACAAATTAAATATAGAAGGAATATACCTCTATAAAATAAAGGCCATATTGACAAATCCACTGCTAGCGTTATACTGAATGTTGAAAAGTTGAAAGCTTTTCTTTTGAGGTTAGGAAGAAAACGAGAATGCCATTTTTATTCAACACAGTACTGGAAGTGCTTGCGAGAGCAATTGGGCAAGAGAAAGAAAAGGCATCCCAGTAGGAAAGGAAGACTTTGTTGCACCTGTTTGAAGATGACATGATCTTGTATATAAAAAACCCTAAAGACTCCACCAGAGAACTATCAGAACTGATAAACAAATTCAGTAAATTTGTAAGATACAAAATCAAGATACAAAAATCAGTAGAATTTCTGTACATTAATCACAAATTATCCAAAAGAGAAATCAAGAAGACAATTCCATTTATAATAGGTACCAAAAACAAAACATGCAGTGGCTCCCAGTGTCGGTGGTTCTACATTTGCAAATTGAATCCACATTTGGATGAAAATGTTTGAGAAAAAAATACAACAATAAAAAATACTGTTTTCTTATACAATAAGAAAACTACAGTATAGCAACTATTTACGTAGCATTTATGTTGTATTAGGTACTAAGTAATGATTTAAAGCATACAAGAGGATGTGTATAGGTTGTATGCAAATACTATACCATTTTATATAATGGACTTGAGCATCCATGGATTTTGGTATCTATGGGAGATCCTGGAACCAATATCTAGCAGATACCGAGGGATAATTGTACTTAGAAATAACTTTAACCAAATAGTTGAAAACTATGTAGCATTGATTAAAGAAATAGAAGAAGATACAAATAAATAGAAAGTTATCTTGTGTTTATGGATTGGAAGAATTAATATTGTAAAATGTTTCTATTATCCAAAGCAATCTACAGTTTTAATGCAATCCTTATCAAAATTCCAATGTTAAATTTCACAGAACTAGAAAACAGTGCTAAAATTTATATGGAACCACATAAGATCCTAAATAGCCAAAGCTATCATGAGTAAAAAGAACAAAGCTGGAGACATCACACTATCTGATTTCAAAATACAGTACAAAGCTACAGTAATTACAACAGCATGGTAGTCACATAGAAGTAGACACGCAGGCTGGGCACAGTTGCTCACACATGTATCCCAGCACTCGGGGAGGCTGAGGCAGAAGGATTATTTGAAACCAGGAGTTTGAGAGCAGCCTGGGCAACATAGTGAGACCCTGTCTCTACAAAAAAAAAAAAAAAAATGTTAAAGCCGGACATGGTGCTGTGTATCCGTAGTCCTAGCTACCTGAGAGGCTGAAGGAGGAGGATTGCTAGAGCTCAGGAGCTCAAGGTTACAGTGAACTGTGATTGCATCACTGCACTGCAGCCTGGATGACAGAGTAAGATCCTGTCTTTTAAAAACAAGACAAAAGAAACAAACAGACACATCGACCCATAGAACAGAATGGAGAGCATAGAAATAAATTCGCGAACTGTCAGTTGATTTTGGACAAGGTGCAAGGAACACAGGGAAAGGGAAGTCTGTTCAATAGGCGATGTTGGGAAAACGGAATATCTACATGCAGGAGAATGAAATCAGACCTGTATGTCACATCATATACCAAATTCAAGTTAAAATGGATTAAGGTCTTAAAAGTAAGACCTGAAACTGTAGAACTACCAGAATATAGGAGAAATGTACATGACATTGGTGTGGACAGTGATTTTTTTGGATATGACCCCAAATCACAGGCAAGAAAAATAAAAGATGAATGAGATCACATCAAACTAAAAAGCTTCCGCATGGCAAAAAGAAAAAATCTACAGAATGAAAAAACAGCTCACAGAATGGAAGATAGTATTTGCAAACCATATATCTGTTAAGGGATTAATATGCAAAATATATAAGGAACTCAGACATCTCAATTAGTAAGCACCTCAGTTAAGAAATGGACAAAGGACTTGAATAGACATTTCTCAAAATAAGACATTCAAATGGCCATTAGAATGGCTGTTAAAAGTATGATGAGGATTTGGAGACGAGGTATCTTGCACATGGTAGGTATGTAAATAAGTACAGCATTTATGGAAAGTAGCATGAAGTTTGCTTAGAAATTAAAAAATAGAACTACCATATGATTCAGCAGTAGTCACACTTGGATGTGTATATATATATCAAAGAATGAAATCAGTGCTGAAGAGATCTGTACTCCCATGTTCCTTTCAGTATTGTTTGCAATACCCATGATACAGCATCAGCCTAAGTGTTCATGGATAAAGAAAATGTGGTATATATACACAGTGGAATACACTTCAGCCATAAAAAGGAGGAAATGCTGTCATCTGTGACAGCAGGGATGAACCTGGAGGGCATTGTGTAAAGTAAGCCAGCCACAGAAAGGCAAATACTACATCTCTCTTAAATGTGGAATCTTAACTCAGAGATGTAAAATGGTGGTTACCAGGGGCTGGGGGTAGATGGACTGGGTTGCAGAGATGTTGGTCAGAGGACACAAAATTTCAATTAGGAGGAATTTGTTCAAGGTATCTGTTGTACGACATGGAAACTAGTTAGTAACAGTGTATTCTTGGAAATCACTAAGAGTAGATTTTAAATGTTCTACTGTAAAATGTAAGTATATGAGGTATTGCATGTATTAATTAGCTTGATCTAGCCATTCCACAATGTATACATATTTTGGAACATCATGTATATACAATAAGTACGTATCTTTTTTTTTTTTTTTTTTTTTTTTTGAGATGGAGTCTTGCTTTGTCACCCAGGCTGCAGTGTAGTAGCACGCATGATCTTGGCTCACTGCATCCTCTGCCTCCCAAATATGTATCATTTTTATTTGTCACCAAACCTGGTGTCGTGATAGGTGAAAGGGGATATGAGTATGAGTGAGACTGTTATAAAGATAGCTGAGATGATCATTATCAGAGGTTTTAATATGTCTAACAAAGACAAAGGAGTGATTTGCTGAAATGAGGAGGTGAAGATATCTCAAATTTAGAAAGGCAGATATTTTGGGGGCCTAGAGTATTGGGATAGAACCATGTACAGAGACATTGAAGTCACTTTGCTGATGATGTAACTGGGGGCAAAGTGGAGGCTTAAATATGTGGGTTTAGTTGACCAGAACAGAGAGAAAGAGAAGGCATTCAGTTAAATGACGTGAGTTTCAAATTACAAGTTTTTTGTTGTTGTTGTTTGCTTTTAATACAGGGAATTTTTTTGTTTATTTTTAATACAGAGAATTAGAAGAATAATGGTGGACTTGGGTTTTAGGAGTCACATAAAAGGGTTGCATGATAGGCCGTGCCTTTAGGGAAGAGCCAGGCTTTCGTGAAAGCTAAGAAGTTGAGGGGCCATTATGTAAAGTAGTTGAAGATGGGGGACAGCCTGTGGGTCTTCAGAAAGACTCTGGGTTTCTAGAGATCTTTCTGGAAGAGGTTAGGAGGATGAGTCAAGTTTAGAATGGAAGAGGATAGATGAAGCTTGCATTTGGTAGTAAAAACCAAGGATGAATGTGTGAGGCATGATAATTTGTCACAAGTTTCCAGGTGACACTCTGGCATTCAGTCCTTGTTGAATTAAGCAAGCTGTCTTACGGTTTTACTTGGCTGTGTTAAAGTAGAGTAACAGGAAATTAGACCTCCCATAATGTCTCAGTAGAGCCGTTTAAGTTTCTAGCCATAATTGGTATGAGAATATAGCTCTAAACCTTCAAGGCTGTTACCATTTCTCACATTCCTGTATCTAGAGACTATAGCCAGGCAGCACTTTCAGTGACGTGAGTAGGTCCGGGTTTGTTCAATTACTTTTGTACCAACCTAATACCTTAATAGTATTTGTCCTAATTTACAGAATAGATAATGAAGGATTCTTGGTTTTACCTGAGAACTAACTGTCCATTAATGGCAACATCCCACATTTGCTGAAGCATGATTTTTTTTGTGTACTTTGACATGCATTTGATATTTTAATTTAACTAAGGAATGCCTTGAATGCATCTTAAATAATAATTTATGTACACTTAAAAGAACACTCCTGTTTGTTTTTAGGAATTCTTAGTGTTGCCCATTTCCTAGGATGTAGAAGAGCATAATAAAAAAAAATCAATACTCCTAAGCAAACATTTTTAACAACTGGACACCATTTTGTGGTTAAGCCTTGAAACAGAACGAATGCAATAACCCAGATCTTCTCATTTATTTGTATGTTTATTTTACCTGGATTTACTTTAGTTTTTTGTTTTGTTTGCTTGTTGTTTGAGACAGTGTCTTGCTCTGTCATAAGTGACAGAGCTGGAGTGCAGTGGCGTGATCAGAGCTCACTACAACTTTGAATTCCTGGGCTCAAGTGATCCTCGTGCCTCAGCCTCCTGAGTAGCTGGGACTACAGGCACATGCCGCCATACCAGGCTAAAACATTACCTTTTTTTTTTTTTTTTTTTCCCCTGTATAGACAGGGTCTCACTTTGTTGCCCAGGCTGGTCTTGAAGTCTTGGCCCCAAAGTAATCCTCCTGCCTTGGCCTCACAAAGTGCTGGGATTACATACGTGAGCCACCGTGCCTGGCCATGGATTTTGTTTAAATTTATAAAAACCATGTTGTGGGATCTCTTTGTATGTATTAATTTAGACCCCTTAATTTTCTTGATGATTTCATATCAGTTTCTCAGTAACTTCAGGGTTTTTTTTTTTTTTTTTTTTTTTTTTTTTTTTTTTTTTTTTTTGAGATCGAGTTTGACCGTATTGGACAGGCTGGTCTCAAACTCCTGACCTCGTGATCTGCCTGCCTCGGCCTTCCAGAGCGCTGGGATTACTGGCGTGAGCCGCTGCACCCTACCAGATTGGATTTTTTATGTTTGGTATTTACTCTTTACCTGTAACACTAAGGCTGTGTTTTCAGATGTATAACTATAAATGGAGCAGGGGTAAATACAGCAAGTGATTTATGGTTCAGTAAAGCAAGTTAGTTTTAATAAATGTTCAGTTTACTGTAAATGTCAGAAATGCCCCCGGACCCAGTCCTGGGGACGTTTTTATTCTTTCTCTCTAGGTTAGAGCTTTTAATCTATGCTTTGACAACTCTCCTGTCTCCATCACCAACTCTTGCCCTCTGAACTGTAGACTCATTTATCCAACAGTTAAGTCTCATTCTCAAACTTAACATGTCCTAAGTGGAGCTCCTGATTTTCATCCTCCCAAACCTACGTCTCTCATAATGTTTTGTCGTCTCAGTCAGTAACAGCTCTTTTTCCCTCCTGTGCAACCAAAAGCCTTGGAAGCATCTTTTAATTTCTCTATGTCACATACTCAAATTATTGGTAAATCTTGTTGGCTACACCTTCAAAATACCCATACCTCATGTTTTTTTAAACCATTATACTTCTGTTTACCCTATTTAAAGGCATCATCTTTTGGCAAAAGAAAGAAATTGTTTCCCAGGAGTGTTGCACTTTACAGTGTATTCTCTAGTAGCAGCCAGAATGATGTTTTTAAAATCTGAGTTAAACCATGTTATTTATTATGCTCAGAACTTTTCAGAGGCTTCCCATCTTAAAAGTAAAATCTGGAGATTTACATGGCCCTGTATGAACTGGCTTCCTTTCACTTCTGTGATCTCTCTACCTAACTTGCTCATCTCTGTCTACAGTGACTGCATCCTTGTCATCTTAAGTCTCATAACGATTGTCAGTGACCCTGCGACCGTTCTCTGTGATAATCCATGTGGCTTCCTTGCTCACTTGATTCGGAGAGAGCTCTCTGCTCAAATGATGCTTTTCCTGACCAGCTGCATCAAAGAATGATCAGGTTCAATCTTCTGCATTCCCCTTACCTTGCTGCATTTTTCTTCGTGGGATTTAATGTCATTTGACTTCTTGCATATTGATTTCTTTGTTGTTTTGCTTCTTTACCACTAGAATGGAAGCCTAATGACAGTGCCTGGCATACAGTAGGTAGTCAGTAAGTACTTCCTACATGAAAGAATGAAGCTAGTAAATTTATGCAAAATGTTTGTTTCTGCCTTTTTAATTCTCTTGCAGAAATGTAGGAAGAATTTTTTAGGATCAGTTTATGTATATATATAAACTAATAAGTATGTACCCAGCCCGTAGGATGTGGCTAATAACACCTATCATCTTTTTGAAGCATTTAACATGTAGCGAGTCATTGTGCTGCGTAATCCACATGATTATCTCAAATTTGATAGGAGAGTTGAGCCTTTTAATCAGAGTAGACCATGGAAATAGAGCTTGGATGCTTTTATTTCCTATATGACTTCTAACTTCGGTGTACTTACACATCTGAGCATTTATGGGACAAGTAACTTTTTGAAATATTTTCTGAAGTAAATCTCTTTAATCAAATAAGTGGTTCTCGTATTTTCAGAATCCTCTCCTATAGGTTCTGATATCATATTCTTGGTCTCCAGATTGAGAAGGTCCTTTTGTATGCTTCCAATATGCTGAAGAAACCAGGAGGTATTCTGACATCTATTTCCCTACAAGGTCAAATAATTAGAGGAAGGTAGGTTTAATTGACACTGTTATCTAGACAGTATCAGAAGAGAAATTGAAAAATCTCCATTGAGGCTCTGTAATTTGCTAGGTTCTGAGGATACAATAGTAAATAAGTTATTGGGTCATATGCCTCAGCCTCCCATTTAATTAATAGGCAGTTATAACATATAATAATGAGAATAGGTACTGGTTGCTATGAGACTACAGAGGAAGAATACCTAATCATCTTAAAAGTGATATATAAGCTGAAACCTTGAGGATGATTGGGAATAACTAAGAATCATGTGTTCTGGGCAGGAAGAATAACACCTGTAATCAGAGAAGACAGCAGAGCAAGTCCACTGAGTAGTAAGAAGTTCCGTATTGCTGTAATGTAGAGTTAGCTGATGGGAGGTGTGGAAAAAAATGCATTTGGATGTAGAAAACCAGGACCACGTTAAGGCCCTTTGCTTTCTTCTGACAGACGCAGGAGCCCATGAAAGGCATCAGGTGTGGGGGTGACACGAGTCACAGTCTGCCCTGCTTTTCTGCCACATGAAGCATCATATAAATCTATATCTTCTGTTTCAAATGTAAGGAAACATACTTTTAGTTCACAGTAGGGATAGTTGAATGGATGAACTGCTTCTGGCTGAATCTTCTCAAAGTCGAATGAGCAAAACATGGCTATGTTATGAGATTATCTAAGGAAAGATTTTTGTAATCATGTGAATTTTGAATTTATTTATGTGTTAATTATTCCCAAGAGATTTTTGGACACATTAATGAGCATAGTTTACCTTTAATACATAGAACTTCTTGTCAGCTACAAATGAGGATCAAAGCCAAAAGAGATTAATGAAAATAAAAGGGATACTATTTCCCCAAATTAGCAGAACTTTTTGATTCACCAGTTCTTTGTTTTTAACTCTGTCTGCCTCTTAAGATAATTGAATATTCAGTGACATAATATAAATAAATTACTACATGCAGATGAACGCTTGTTTTTATTAACATCTCAGCTTGTAGCATATCTTATTGCCCATACCAGAAACCCTACCCATTATGTCTAGCTCTTCCAGCTTATTTACCTCTTACAAATTACTTATTTTAAATACTTCCTGGGTCAATTTCATCTTTTTTTTTTCTTGCTGCTACTACATTCTTTGTCCACACCTCCCATCAGCTAACTCTACATTACAGCAATACGGAACTTCTTACTACTCAGTGGACTTGCTCTGCTGTCTTCTCTGATTACAGGTGTTATTCTTCCTGCCCAGAACACATGATTCTTAGTTATTCCCAATCATCCTCAAGTTAGTCACCACCTAACTGGATTGCTTGCCTCCAGTTTTGCCCACTTTGGTTTCAGTTATTGGAAAGGCAAATTTTATCAGCCACTTAGCTGCTTAAAACCCTTCAGTGACTCCTTGTGTTTTAGTTCTTATCTAGTGGTTTATGAGTATAGTGGGTTACGAATCTTCTGGAAGACTGCATGTGCACTCCTGAAGTGTGCATGTGTTTTTATGAGGAGAAGGTCTTTAGCTTTTATTAGATTACTCCTCTTTTGGCTAAAAAAAGAATTACTTATCATGGCTAGTGAGGTCTTCCATGATGTGGCTTCTCCCTGCCTCTCCGTTTTCATATTTTTGAAACTTTTCTTGAACTTTAGGCTCTTGAAGTGCTTGGAATTGTCTTATAATACCATGTTCTCATGTCCCTGTGCTTTTACTCATTTTCCTCTATCTGAAACATTCTTCCCACCCTTAGTGTCTTCAGCTCCTAGTCATCTTTTGTGATTCACCTCTGCTAAGTTGCCTCTCTTTGTATTGCTATTCCTCTGTAGTCATCTCTGTCATATTGAAATCATGTGACTTTCTCTTTCTTTAAACATTGTAATTCCTGGAAGAGCCCATTTTATGTAGCCTGACAAGCAGAATTTATACTGAAGTAGACATTTGGAAGTCATTTAGTTATTGCTCAATCCTTGAAAGAAGATGAAACTGTCCAAAGGGAAATTTAAAAGAGAAAGTATCTAATAGCTGATCCCTGGAGAATACAAATGTCTCTAGATTTGGAAGCGAAATCTCTGAAAAACAGCCAGAGAGAAGGGAGGAAACCAAGAAATAGTGTCTTAGACCCAAAAGTCAATAATTTCCAAAAGGTCTATATTTCTTTGGAAGGCCAAGTAAAATAAGTAGTGAAAAGTGATGACCTGTCTAGAGCAGACTCTTCATTTCCAGTTACAGAAGCTAGGTTATAGGTGCAGTAAGCTCCGGACATGTTCTTCTCCCACACAGTATGTTTTTCGTGTTCTCCACTGCTGCTTTCAACTATTCCTGTTACTCTCTCAGCATAAAAATCCCTGCTCCTTTGAAGCTTATGCCTTCTGGTTGTGTCATCCTCTATCTGCCTTTAGTGAGCTCTCAGTTTCTTCTTGGTGTTTGAAGACTGATACCTGAACTTAAACTCTTCTTCACTCTTGCCCAAATCTGCTGCCATCTTTATTTATCTGATTAACCCCTCACTCCCTAGCAACTCAAATTCCCATCTGTTTTATCTACAGTAAGGTTCACCTCTGCATCACTGCTGCTTCCCATGTCTACAGGCATGCCAACTCAAACTGTTTTACCCCAAAACCTTTAGTGAAAACCCCTTATCTCAGGTTGCAGTCTTTGAATGCTTTCCTACTATCTTAAACTTGTTTTCTTTCTTTGCGCCTTTTCTTCCTTCTCTTTGAGACTTGTCCTACGGCTCCTCTACTGTCTTCCAGCTACAGTTCCCTCTTGTTCCTGACATGGACTGCTCAGACCCAGGAGATGGATAAGTAGTAGTATTTCACGTGTCATTTTTTCTCTGGGGAGCAGTAGTCATAAAATAATTGATTAGGATAAAACAGGTTTTCATCAGTTTATATAAGAGGTAAAGAAAAAAATGGGGTAGATTTGGAAAAATTGTCAAAAACAACAAACTGGACGACGATATTAATGATTTGAAGTGTATAGTACGATTGTGGTTAACTGTGTGCACATTGTTGTGCAGCAGATCTCTAGAACTTTTTCATCGTGTAAAACAAACTACATTCATTGAACAACTCTTCTTTTCCCCCTTCTTCCTATTCCTTGGCAAATACCATTCTACTTTTTGCCTCTAAAATTTGACTATTTTAGTTACTTCATATAAGTGGAATCATTATGTATTTGTCTTTTGTTGACTGGACTATTTCACATAGCATAATGTCCTCAAGGTTCATTTGTGTTGTAGCATATTGCAGGATTTCTTTCTTTTTGTTTTTTTAGGCTGAATAACATTTTGTTATATATGTATACCACATTTTCTTTAACCATTTGTTGATGGATGTTTAGGTTGCTTCCACTTCTTGAATATTGTAGTGTTGAAATAAACATGGGTGTACAAATATTTTTTTGAGAACCTGTTTTTAACACATTTGGGAGTATACCCAGGTGTTGGATTACTGGATCGTATGTATTCTATTTAAAAAAAAATTTTTTTTTTTTTTTTTTTTACAGGAGTTCTAGGTTCACAGAATTGAGAGGAAGGTACAGAGATTTCCCCTGTACCTCCTTCCACACATGTATAGATTCTCTCATAGTCAGTGCCCATCTCCCATCAGAGTGGTACATGTCTTTCTGATGAGCCTATATTGATATATCATAATTACCCAAAGTCCGTAGTTTATATTAGGGATCGTTCTTAGTGCTGTACGTTCTGTGGCATTAAACAAAGTATAATGACATGTATCCACCATTATAGTATCATACAGAATGTTTTCACTGCCCCAAAATCCTCTGTGTTCTGCCCATTTATCTTTCCTTCCCTCCCACTCCTTGCACCAGTGCTTTTACTGTGTCTGTAGCTTTACCTTTTCCAGCATATTATATACTTGTAATCATGCAGTATATAGCCTTTTCATCATGACTACTTTTACTTACTAATATGGATTAAAGTTTCTTCCATGTCTTCATAGGTACCTCTCTTTTTCCATTTTCTGGACATATCACAGTTTGTGAATGAATATTCACCTAATGAAGGACATTGTTGTGGTTGCTTCCACATTTTGCTAATTATGAATAAAACTGCTGTAAATATCGGTGTGCAGGTTTTTGTATGGACTTAGGTTTTCAGTGACTTTGTGTGAATACGAGGGAGTGCATTTGCTGGATCTTACGGCAAAAGTGTTTAGTTTTGTAGGAAATGTCCAAACTGTCTTCTAATATGACTCTATCCTTTTACATTTTTCACCAGCAATGAGCGAGTGTTTCTGTTGCTCTACATCTTCACCAGTATTTAGTGTTATCACTGTTCTGAATTTTGGCCATTCTGATAGGTGTGTATCTTATAATTTTGATTTATGTTTCTCTGATGTCGTATGATGTGTGAGGCATCTTTTCATGTGCTGAATTGACATCTGCATATCTTTGGTGAGGTGTCTGTTCAGGTTGTTCTAATTGGGTTGTTTGTTTTCTTGTGGAATTTTAATAGTTCCTTACACTATATCTGTCTCTCTGTCTGTCTGTCTGTCTGTCTGTCTGTCTATTGAGACGGAGCCTTGCTCTGTCACCCAGGCTGCAGTGTAGTGGCGCAATCTCGGCTCACTGCAACCTCTGCCATCTGGGTTCAAGTGATTCTCCTGCCTCAGCCTCCCAAATAGCTGGGATTATAGGCGTGCACTCCCACACCTGGTTAATTTTTGTATTTTTAGTTGAGACGGGTTTTCACTATGTTAGCCAGGCTGGTCTCGACCTCCTGACCTCAGGTGATCCACCCACCTTGGCCTCCCAAAGTGCTGCCATGTAAGCCACCACGCCCAACCTCCTTACACATTTTAGTTAATAGTTCTTTATCAGATGTGTCTTTCACAGATATTTCCTCCCTATCTGTGGCTTGTCTTTTCATACTCTTGACATTGTCTTTTGCAAAAGACACAACAATTTTTAAGAAACAAGTAGACAATTTTAATGAAGTCTAGCTTATCAATTCTTTTTTTCATGGTTGGTACCTTTGTTGCCGTATCTAAAAAGTCATCACCAAACCCAAGATCTAGATTTTCTCCTATGTTATCCTCTAGAAGTTTTATAGTTTTGAGTTTTGCCTTTAATTCTCTGGCTTATTTTTGAGTTTATTGTGAAGGGTGTAAGACCTGTGTCGAGACACTTTTTTTTTTTGCACGTGGATGTTCAGTTATTACCACTGTTTATTGAAAAGGACTATTTTCTTCGTTGTATTGCCTTTGCCTCTTTGTCAAATACTGCCATTGCTCCTTTGACTATGTGGGTCCATTTCTGGGCTCTCTATTCTATTTCGTTGATCTATTTTGTCAGTTCTTTTGTCAGTAGCACGCCATCTTCACAACTGGAGCTTTACAGTAAATCTTGAAGTCAGTAGTGTCCATCTGACTTTTTCTGTCAATATTGAGTTGGCTCTTCTGGGTCATGGAATAGCTCTTCCTTATTTAGTTCTTTGATTTCTTTCATCAGAGTTCTAAAAAATTTTTCCTCATATTGTTAGATCTGTACTTAAGTATTTCATTTCGGGACACACTAATGTAAAATGGTATTGTGTTTTTAATTTCAAATTCAACTTACTTGTTGCTGGTTTACCGGAAAGCTATTAACTTTTTTATATGAGCCTTGCATCCTGCAGCTTTGCTATTAATCACTTATTAGTTCCAGGAGGTTTTTGTTGTTTTTCTTTTTTTCAAATTCCTGTATCTGTTCTACACATACAGTCATTTCATCTACAAACAAAGGCATTTTTTTTGTTGTTGTTCCCAGTTAGTATACCCTTTATTTCCTTTTCTTGTCTTACTGTATTAGCTAGGACTTCCAGTATGAAGTGGTGAGGTGAGGATATTCCTGTCTTGTTCCTGATCTTAGTGAGAAAGTTTCTAGTTTCTCATCATTAAGGATGATGTTAGCTGTATGTTTTTTGTAAACGTTCTTTATCAAGTTGAAGGTGTTCCCTCTATTCCTAGTTTACTAGTTTCTATCATGAGTGGGTTTTAAATTTTGTCATATACTTCTCTCCATCTGTTGGTATGGTCATGTGATTTTTTTTTTCTTTAGTCTGTTGATATGGTGAATTGCATTAATTGATTTTCCAATATTGAACCAGTCTTGCATACCTGGGATAAATCCTACTTTGTGCTGGTGGAGAAATTTGTTGTTTTTAGTTTGCTAATACTTGTTTACGATTTTTGCATCTTTGTTCATGACAAATATTGGTCTGTAGTTTTCTGATAATGTCTTTGTCTGGTTTGGGTATTAGAGTAATGCTGACCGACTTCATACAATGAGATAGGAGCATCCCCTTTGTTTCTGTCTTCTGAAAGAGATTGTAGAGAATTGGTGTGGTTTCTTGCTTAAATGTTTAGTAGAATTCATCAGAGAATCCATCTGGGTCTGATGCCTTCTCTTTTAGAACATTATTAATTACATATTTAATTTCTATAGTATATGCTTTTTAATCAAGATTATTTCTACTTAGAGTTCTAATAGATTGTGTCTTTTAAGGAATTGTTTCATTTCGTCTAGGTTACCAAATTTGTGGCCATAAAGTTGTTCATAATATCCCTTGATTATCCTTTTAATGCCCATGAGATCTGTAATGATGTGTACTCTTTTCATTCTGATATTATTTTGTCCTTTGTTTCTTTTTCTTAGTTAGCCTGACTAGAGGGTTATTGATTTTATTGATCTTTTCAGAGAACCAGTTTTGATTTCTTTGATTTTTCTCTTGTTTTCAATTTCATTGATTTCTGCTCTAATTTTTATTACTTCTGTTTGGATTTAATTTGCTTCTTCTAGTTTCATAAGGTGGTAGCTCAGATAATTGATTTTTAGATCATTCTTTTCTTTCTTTTTTTTTTTTTTTTTGTTTTTT
>NW_016807505.1:756051-759770 GCF_001698545.2 Rhinopithecus bieti | reverse complement strand
TCTGTTTTTTTTTGTTTTTGTTTATTTTTGAGACGGAGTCTCGCTTTGTCGCCCAGGCTGAAGTGCAGTGGCACGATCTCGGCTCACTGCAAGCTCTGCCTCCCAGGTTCACACCATTCTCCTGCCTCAGCCTCCCGAGTAGCTGGGACTACAGGCGCCCGCCACCACGCCCGGCTGATTTTTTTTTTGTAATTTTAGTAGAGACGGGGTTTCAGTGTGTTAGCTAGGATTGTCTTGAACTCCAGACCTCGTGATCCACCCACCTCAGCCCTCCACCCACCTCAGCCCTCCACCCACCTCAGCCCCCCAGAGTGGTGGGATTACAGGCGTGAGCCACCACGCCTGGCCTAGATCATTCTTTTCTAATAAATGCATCAGTGTTGTATGTTTCTTTCTAAGTACTGCTTTCACTGTATCCCGCAAATTTGGATAAGTTGTGTTTTCATGATATTTTCACTTTATAATGGCATTAGTGGGACACAACCCAGTAAGTAAGTTTAGGAGCGTCTGTATGCGTAAGCACAATTGTTGACATTATTTTGAACAAATTCTTATTTGTTAGATAATTAAGTATAAGAAAAATAAAAGGTTTTATTTTACTTTCAGTGTTTCCTTCTTTTGATGCTCTGTATATATAGATTTCAGTTTAACTTTTGAGTAATAATCTCACAAGGTAGTGTGTTAGGTTTATGAATTTTTTCTCTCAACACTATAAATATTTCACCCCACTCTTTTTCTTGTAGGAAGTCACATGTATTTTTTCTTTTTTTTCTTTTTTTCCTCTACGGGTAAAGTGATTTTTTCCCCTCTGGCTTACTTCAGATTTTTTTCTTATCCTTGAATTTCTGTGGTTAACAACGTTTTATGCCCAGATGTAGTTTTTTGGCACATATTTTCAAGCTCAGAGATTCTTCATCCATGCCCAGCCTACTAATAAGCCCATCAAAGGCATTCTTCATTTCTCTTACAGTGTTCTGTTTTTTGTTTTTGTTTTTGTATTATCTCTAGCATTTCCTTTTGGTTCTTTCTTAGGATTTTCATCTCTCCTTTTTCTTTTTTAACATGTCGTTTACTCAATTTGTTAGGGCCCTTAGCATATTAATCATGGTTGTTTTAGATTCCCAGTTTGATAATTCCAAATCCCTGCTATATTTGGTCCTGATGCTTGTTTTTTACCTTTTATTATGCCCTGTAATTTTTTTCTTGATAGCTTGGACACGATGTACTAGATAAAAGGAACTGTTGTAAATGAGCCTTTAGTAATGTGGTTGTAAGGTGTAGGAAGAGGAGAAGAGTTCTGTAGTCTTATGATTAGGTCAGTCTTTTAGTGAGCTTATGCCTCTGGACTGTGAACTTCACAAGTGTTTCTCAGTCCCACCCCCTCCCCCCATTCCCTTAGATAGAACAAGATAGCTATAATGGCGTGGAGTTGGGTTATTTCTCTTCCCCCACATCATTTTGGCTTTGCTACAACACCAGCAGGTCAGGCTCTGGTTAGTTTCTCCTGAGGACAAACCTTGTTAAGACCAGAATACTCTGGTGTACTTGAAAATCGTTTCTCTTTGCCTCCCCTGCTGAGGGTTGAGAATTTTTCTCCTGTATTTACTGTGAGAAGCTGGTCAATTGCCTGGATGTAAAACTTAGAAAATTATAGGGGTCCCCCTGTAATTGGGTAACTGTGGAGTTTTTAGCTTTTGGAGTTGTCCACACTGAGCCTTCATCAGTTTGTCCATTACACTTCAGGATTTCCTACCCCGTGGAGGTTGCTGCTTGTGTTTTTCATCTCAGATAAATGGTGATGCTATGTGTTCACCTGTCCTTCGCTCTCACAGGCAGTCATTTGCTCTGTGACCTGACTTATCCTATCTCAGATTTGATTGTTTTTCAGTTTGTCATTTTTTACTTGTTGTTAGAATGGAGTGGTGACTTCCAAGCTCTTTATATGTGGAACTGGAGGTAGTTCTATTTTAAATTTTTTGAGGGACCTTCATGTTGTTTTCATAGTGCCTGGCATCATTTTACATTTTCACCAGTGGTGCATAAGGGTTCCAGTTTCTCCATATCTTCACCAACACTTATTTTCTGTTTTTTTTTTTTTTTATGGTGGTCATCCTAATGGTTTCAGATGGTATGTCATTACAGTTTAGATTCTCATTTCCGTACTGATCAGTGATGTTGAGCATCTTTTCATGGGCTTATTGGCCATTTGTATACATTCTTTGGAAAAATGACTATTCAAGTCTTTTGTCCACTTTTTAACTAGATTTTTTGTTGTTGAATTGTAGGAGTTATTTGTATATTCTGAATATTAACCAAATAACAAATACATGGGTATGGAAATATTTTCTCCTGTTTTGTAGGTTGCCATTTTACTTTGTTTACTGTTTGCTTTGCACAAATTTTTGAGTTTATGTATCCCCGGTTTGTCTATTTTTGCTTTGGTTGCTTGTGGTTTTGGTGATCTATTCAAGAAATCATTGCCAAGTCCAATGTCATGAAGCTTTTTCTCTATGTTTTCTTGTAGCAGTTTTATAGTTTGATGTTTTAAGTTTAGGTCTGTAATCCATCTTGAGCTTATTTTTGCATATGGTGTAAGATAAGGCTCCAACTTCATTCTTTTGCATGTTAGATTCCAGATTTCCCAACACAGTTTGTTGAAGAACCTCTTTTCCCTATTTCTGTGTTCTCTCTTCTGCTCAGTTGGTCTGTATATCTGTCTTTATGCCAGCACCATAGTGTTTTGATTACTATAGCTTTGCAATATCTTTAGAAATCAGGAAATGGGAGGCCTCTAGCTTTGATTTTTGTCCAGATTGTTACGGCTATTCAGAGTCCTTCAAGATTGCGTAATAATTTTAAGATTTTTTTTTTTTCTATTTCTGTAGAAAATGCCATTGGGATTTTGATAGGGATCTGCAGATTGCTTTCAGTAGTATTGCCATCTTAACAATACTAAATCTTCCAATTCATAAACTTGGATGTCTTTCCATTTATTTATATTATCTTCAATTTCTTTCAGCGTTGTTGTATAATTTGTTTTTTTGTTTTTTTGGAGGGGGGAGGGACAGAGTCTCTCACTCTGTCACCAGGCTGGAGTGGAGTGGAGTGATCTCGGCTCACTGCAACCTCTGCCTCCCAGATTCAAGTGATACTCCTGCCTCAGCCTCCCGAGTTGCTGGGATTATAGGCGTGTGCCACCAAGCCCGGCTAATTTATTTTGTATTTTTAGTAGAGACAGGATTTCACCATGTTGGTCAGGATGGTCTCAATTTCTTGACCTCGTGATCCGCCCACCTTGGCCTCCCAAACTGTTGGGATTACAGGCGTGAGTCACTGCGCCCGGCCTATGTTGTATAATTTTCAATGTACGTGTCTTTCGTTTTCTTGTTGAAAATATTCCCTAAGTATTTTACTCTTTGATTTCATTTTAAATGGATTTTAAAATTAATTCCCTTTTGGATTCTTCATTTTAGTATTTAGAAATGCAACTCTTAATGTTGGTTTTATATCCTGTAACTTTATTATTATATCCTGTAACTTTATTTTTATATCCTGTATCCTTTATTCTAACAGTTTTTTTTCTTTTTGGTGGGCTAGAGTTTTCAACGTATAAGATCATGTCATTTGAGGCTGGGCGCGGTGGCTCAACGCCTGTAATCCCAGCACTTTGGGAGGCTGAGGCGGGCGGATCACAAGGTCAGGAGATCGAGACCACGGGG
>NW_016807505.1:740519-754746 GCF_001698545.2 Rhinopithecus bieti | reverse complement strand
TTTTTTTTTTTTTTTTTGGTAAGTTTGAGTCTAATTTGTTCTTCATTTCCTAGTTCTATAAGATGTAAAGTTAATTTGTTGATTTGAGGTTTTTCTTCCTGTGAAATATACGTTAAAACAGATTTTCATTTTACAGATGAATTATGTAAATATTTAGTTGTATAATTTTACTTTTTTAAATCATATATCAAGCATTCTTGACATTGAGACTATAAAAATGAATAAAACAGTTCTTAAAGGTTAACCTATATTTCAAACACTTGAAAATACTAATTTGTTTGTATTTATTTTTTTCATGAAAATCGTCTTGTTCTATATTTAATAGGTTTTTGCTTGGTTCATGGTTCTAAAGAGTTCACAACTGTAGGTTTAGTCTTGAAATAATCTAAATTCATTTCATCCCATTGTAACAGACCCTACATCGTACTGAATATAGTTGTGTCACAGATGTCTCTTACAATCTATTTCTACAAGGCCTAGAACTATTTGGGATACCATTGCTTACTCTTACAAATTTGTACATTAAAAATAACTTTGAGACGGAATGGAGTTTGTAACATCCCAGAAAGAATAAAGAGGCTCCACTTACGAGAAATTACTAAGCAGTGGTTCTTAGCTTTATAGACTAATTACATAAGCCTTGAGTTCTTTCTATTTTATATCTGCTTTTTAGACTTCTCACATGTTCATTCTGCTGTACCTTCTGTAAATATAAAGGTCACTCTACTTATAGTCATGTTTTCCTTTTAATCTTTCCCTTTTTATTTTTTATTCTTTGCTTTACTCACCATCAGTTTTTATATTGCATCTAACAGTTCATATTTCTCGTTTGTCATTTCTGATTCTAATTGTAATTCTAATCTTATTTGTTCAGTGTTCACTGTCACATCTTCACTTTCTGGCAGCTGTTTCTATGGCCTCATCTTCTTAGTGCTTGTATTCATTGCTTATATTCCAATTGTCTTGTACATTCATTTTTTTAGTGAACTAAGCCAGACACAGAAAGACAAATATCACATGTTCTCACTGATATGTGGGAACTAAAAAATGTTGAACACAGATTTTATAGCTGACACACATATGCCTGTCACCTAGATTCTGCCATTAATATTTACACTGCTTTATCTTATAACCATCCTTGTATCATCAGTCCATCTTAATTTTTATGCCTTTCGAAGTTAATTGCTAACATCAGTACACAGCCCTCTAGGTGAAACCGTTTTTAAACTGATTGCTGTCAAGTTGTCTAGGGTAAACTGACCTTCCAAATATGACTTATTCCATAGGACTTCTGTTTGTAGCACTGTCCCACTAATTCAGTCATAGAAATAAATAATTGGAAAGTATTGTCTGTTTGAAATGGATAAGTATTTTCATGTGTCTAACTTTACAGGACTTTTACTAGAAGGTCTCGCTTGGCCTTCCTTGCTGACTAAATAAGAAAAGTTTGTTTTATTTTAAAAATCAACACATTATAACATACTTTTTTGAGTAAAAGAAAAGTCAATGTAATGTGAAGAAATTATGGCAAGTAAGCTATAGTTCCTCTTCCAGGAATTTTGATTATGAGCAGCTGATAAGGTGTTGCTAAAGGGACCTCATCAGGGAAATTCCTTTCTTTCCTTCTTTTTCTTTTGCATCCTCTCCTTTTCCTCTCTTTTTCCCTCTTTCCCTCTTCTCCTCTTGTCTTTAATAATACTTGGGGAAAGGTACACCTTTTATTTTATTTGCTGAGGGGAAAGAGAGAGTTAAGAGACCAAATGATTAGACGGCAGGGTCACTGGAGGGCAGAGATAAATAACATCCTAAATTAAGGGTTGGCAAACATTTTCTTTAAAAGGCAGGTGGTATTTGTTTTAGGTTTTGCAGGCCTAGAGTACTCAACTCTGCCATTGTAGTATGAAAAACAGCCATAAACTATATAGTATATTGTATTAGTCCATTTTCACGCTGCTGATAAAGACATACCTGAGACTGGGGGAAAAAAAGAGGTTTAATTGGACTTACAGTTCCACATGGCTGGGAAGGCTTCAGAATCATGGCGAAGGTGAAAGGCACTTCTTGCATGGCACTGACAAGAGAAAATGAGAAGGATGCAAAAGCGGAAACCCCCGATAAAACCATCAGATCTCGTGAGACTTACTACCACAAGAACAGCATGTGGGAAACTGCCCCCATGATTCAAGTTATCTCCCACCCGATCACTCCCACAACACATGAGAATTAAGGGAGTACAATTCAAGATGAGATTTGGGTGAGGACATAGAGCCAAAGCATATCATATATAGTATATTTATAAATGAATGAACTTGGGTATGTTCCGGTACACTTGATGGACACTGAAACTTGAATTTCATATAATTTTCACATCACAAAATACTCTTTTTTAAACTTTTCCGGCCATTTAAAATGTACAATATTCTTAGCTTAGAGACATACAAAAACAGGTGATGAACTCGGTTTGACTCATGAGCTATGATTTGGTGAACCATATGGTACAAGGATTAACCTTGCACAGGAACTATACCAAAAAGTCGTTATTAGTGTATACTTTTCCAACATAGAGGCCCCTTTATGTGCTCTAAATTTTGTATACCTTTTACATACCCTAAATTAGATAGTAATACAGATGAGGTCAGATAAAATTAAGGTGTCATTGGAGTGAGGAAAAAAGAAGAATGCTTAATGTAGTTGATTCCACCATTAACATGGAGGTTCTGACCTGGCTTCCTTTAGTCCTGTCTCGTCAGTGTAGCTGCTGTTTGTTAACTTGGCACAGAAAGGCAAATCAAATACAGGGGTCTACTTTCATATCCTCCTCTTAATAGTTATTAAAAGCTCAAGTTTAGTAGCTGAGTTCAGATCTCTTATTAGATGTATGACTTATTGATGTAATTTCTCTGAGCATCAGCAGAATGAAGGTTTATAGTGCTAACTCGTACACTAGTGAGGGTGATAACAATTACAACAGTAATAGTACTGGCTAACACTTTCATTTGCTTAGTATGTGCCAGGCAGTGTTCTAAGCACTTCATATATATTAACACATTTAATTTTCTCACAATTGATAATGTGAAGAATAATAATACTCTTATCATGGTAATGCGCGTAGATACTACCACTTAAATTATGAGGAAACTGACGTACAGAAAGGTCAGGTAACTCATTCAGGGTCACATAGTTAATTAAGAGGTAGAGCCATCATGTGAACTTGGACATCTGGCCTCAGAATGCGAGCTCTTAACTGTTAAGGTTCATTCCCTTCCAACGTGGGAATGTCTATAAAATGCATAGCACATAGGTCCTCAAAAAATTAGAGATAAATTAACTTTGCAGAATATAGTGGTTCCATTTCCTCAAGAAACTTGGTCTACCTTTGTGGTACCAGATATATGCATAAATGTGAGGTTCACATTATGATTCTTCAGATTTTTTTCCCAGTTGCACATTAGTTATGAGATTTTTTTCCATAGAATTCTTCAGTATTACTCATGTTAAAAAATAATTGTTTGGAAATGAATCACCTTCTGCAAAACAGTATAGTCAAAATGACTTAGACTCTGAAGCTGAAAGACTCCTGGATTCCTATTCTTGTCTTGGTTGTGTACTTTCTTTGAGATCTTGGTTTGGTGATTTGACTCCAGTTCTATTTCTCTCTTTGGCTGTGGACTGAAGATAATCCTCAGTGTCGTGATGCTCAAATGAGATAACCTATGTCAAAGTGCCTGCAGTGTGTGTAATATGTTATCAGGCATCCAACAAATACTCGTTTCTTGCTCACCTCCCTATGACATAAAATAACTTTAAAATTAGAACTGAAGGGACTCATAAAGCTGGGAAAACTGAGGCCCAGACAATTATTTCCCTAGGATCCTACAGCTACTTAGGGACAGAAGGATGACACTTACTGCAGGTCTTCTGATTTTTCAGTCTCATTCTGTTTGTGCTGATCACTCTCCTCCTATGTAGTATGTAAAGAAGTACTATGTGTCTGACAGGTTTTGGGGAGGTTATTTTAGTATAAAAGCTCACATTAAAATATCTATCTTAGTATTTTGACTTTTATAATTTTTTTAAAATCAGAGACAATTTAGTAAATCTTGGGGCCATTCAAATCATGTATATGAAGTTTTAAAACTGCTATTGTTCTCCCCTTATAGTTATTAATTTTTAATATGCAAGTAGCATCCTTATTATGGAAAGAATAAATAAGAAATCAAAAGATGGAAGAAGTTTCAAAACTCATTTAATCACATCATCCAGAGAAAATGCTCTTAATGCTTTGAAATAACAATGGGTTCATCCTACACCTGCTACTTTGTAACTGACTTTTGTCAGTCAGTGATATATCAGGAAGACTAGGCAGTTCCTTGTCAAATTCAAATCTTGATAGTTTTTATTTTATTGTGTGACCTATTAGTTCATTTAAGTAATCTTTAATTAAACATGTTGATTTTATTCAGATATGGAAACTGCATTTTTGTAAAATTGTCAAATTGTTTTCCACAAGTAGGATCTCATTCATATGGTATTCATGTTTTTAAGACTTCCGATACATATTCACTATTTTCCTCTAGAAAGGAAATACCTGTTTACATTTTCACCGGGGAAGTCACTGTAGTTTGGGAGAACGTGACATTATCTCCCTTTCTTTACTGAAGACTAACAATGTATGTTTTAAATTTTCTGGATTCTCCATTCCCCTTTTGTTTTTACATGTTTTCACTTTTATATTTTGCATAGTGATAAATCTGTGGTAACAGTTTTTAATTTTCAGGTTGGGTTGTTTATAGCTTCATAGATAAAATGTCTTTAAGTCATGTTTATGCAATTTTTACGTGTGCTTTGTGAGTTTTCTTTTTTCTCTGTTTTTTTTTTTTTTTTTAAGTGTGCTTTGTGAGTTTTCTTTTTTCTCTGCATGCAGTGAGTGGTAAATTTGCATGGAACATTTGAAAAAATATAAGCACCAGAATGAATTGAATCTGTGTGAATTATCACTTTTTGTCACCTACCTGGATAGTTTAGACAGTCAAAGTCCTTCTTTTGAGACAAAATTTGTCTCTTCACTTACTTGCTGTCTTGTTACTGAGTTTCTCATGATTAGCAAGATGTAAATTCTCTGCCATTGGTCCTTTAGTCCTACATGTTAGTAAGATAATTCTGTGAATGTTTTGAAAATTAGATGAATTATTTTTCTTATAATTTTGATTCTTTGTAGTTTTTATTTCCATACTTGTGAATTTGGGACCAAAAGGAATAGCTATGACTTACGTTTCTTTGGATCCAGTGGTTTATTCTACTGAAATTATGGTGTTCTCATCATCAGTTAGTAGAAGCATAGACTCTTTAGTGTTGAATATAGAGATAATGTCATCTAACTTCTTACTTGATCACATCCTCCCTCAGTTTTGGTAGCTCTCTTGGAACAGCTAAAATAGGACATTAATCTGTGTACTTTAAGTTCACAGAGTAAAAGGAATATAAGATTTTGCATGATGGAACTTAAAACATTCCATCTTGTGATATGGAACTAAGGAGGAGGTTTAGTGACAAGTTTTAGATTTAAGATTGTATACTTTGGAGCCTCTTTTTCTTTTTTATTTTCCTTTTTTGTCTTTTTTTTTTTTTTTGAGACAAAGTCTAGCTCTTGCCCAGGCTGGAGTGCAGTGGTACAATTTCGGCTTACGGCAGCCTTGACTTTCAGACTCAAGTGAACCTCTCACCTCAGCCTCCCAAGTAGCTGGGACTACAGTGCACGCCACCACACCTGGCTAATTTTTTAAAAAATCACACGTTGTAGAGAGTAGCCTCACTATGTTGCCCAAGCTGGTGTTGACCTCCTGGGCTCAAGTAGTCTGCCTGCCTCAGCCTCCCACAGTTATGGGATTGATTACAGTCATGATCTACCTCACTCAGGCTGCAGCCACTTTCTTTCAGTGTAACACTAGCTTTGGGTATTCCACTTACAAATTTATTTTTAAGTCTCTCATGTGGTTGATAATTGGGAAAAATAGTTTTTATTCCAGATAGATATTCTGTGTTAACTGTAAGTCAAATGTTTACAAACTGTTAAAAATGAAATAGTGATTATGTAAAGGAAAACTGGATTTTCCTAATACTAATTTTAAAATGATAGAATCCTAAAATTCTTAGCTGTAAACCTGGTGATTTTTCAGCTGTTGTACTAAACAACTTAAGCACATATACCATCAGACGAGCCCCCTCCCCCCTTTTAAACCAAAGGAATGTATCCTCTGTTAATGCAGTCAGTAAGCATTGACATTCTTTATCATAATATCCTAGAAAATATTTATTAGCTCTTTCAGTAGTCAGGGGTTGTTGGTAAATAGTGCATCTCCATTTTCTACTTCTCATCTTTGTACACAGGTTAATCACTTCAGTGCTTGACTAACTTTTGCCTTGATGATCTGTTGAGCTTTGTACATGACAGCTATACTAATCACTGTGCTTATTGTTTGACTGTTTGGTACAGGAAGCGAGCAGCTGCAAAGCATCTAATAGAACGCTACTACCACCAGTTAACTGAGGGCTGTGGAAATGAAGCCTGCACGAATGAGTTTTGTGCTTCCTGTCCAACTTTTCTTCGTATGGATAATAATGTAGCAGTTATTAAAGCCCTCGAGCTTTATAAGATTAATGCAAAACTCTGTGATCCTCATCCCTCCAAGAAAGGAGCAAGCTCAGCTTACCTTGAGAACTCGAAAGGTGCCCCCAACAACTCCTGCTCTGAGATAAAAATGAACAAGAAAGGCACTAGAATTGATTTTAAAGGTAAGATGTTTTATTTTTAATTGAGAATTGTTGGCTGAAAACCATGTGGGAGATTTAAATGTATGAGTTTTTATTTGTTTTTTCTTATGTGACATTAAGACATTTTGATACCGTAGAACCAATATTTTGTTTTGGTAAAGGACAGGAATAATAACTACATTTTACAGGTTTAATCGTTGCTAATTAGAAGCAGATCATATGCCAAAAGTTCATTTGTTAATAGATTGATTTGAACTTTTTAAAATTCTTAGGAAAAAATTATTAATTGATAGTTAATCTCCAAAACTAGGCCATAACATCTATTTAAGTTATAGAATAACTGGACTCAGTATCTGGCATGAGTTCTGGAACCTCAGGATGATGTGATGTAAGAAGTAGGAAGAGGAAGCAGTGGGTTTTTTCCATTTTTGAAGGCAAGACAAAATTTTATGATAGTTATGTGAGAATTCTACATTTCCTTCAAATATATGCTTCTCACTCTCCTCCCAGACATTTGGTACAGTCATGCTGCCAAGGGTCATGACCTACCAAAGACAATCTTCACTCAGGTCTTTTGTTTTTTAAATGGTCCTGTGTCCAGAATTCAGGATTCGATTACCTTGTCGCTAATACTAAAACTCCAAGTTATTTTCCTCAGTGAATGTAATTAGTAACAAGGTAATCGAATTTTTGAATGATTGCCAGGGCTTAGCGCCCCGCACCCCCACCCCCATACACACCCAGAGGCAATTGTATTTTAAGAGAGAAAGCTTTTTGTTTATGACATATAAGTGACAGAATTTTAGAGGCATTTGCCTCTAAAACTTTCAGTAACATCATCTGAATCAAGTTTGAAAGAATTAGTGAAGTGGCATTGTGTTATAACCTCTACTGTTTCCACAATAAAATTATTTTCGTCACTTTACACAACTTTGTTGCTTCAGAGCGTATAGTTCTGTTTCATGAATTAGCTCACACACTATGGAAAAAATAGGTAAATGTCTATATATATAGTGTGTCAGTATAATGTGGAAGCTGCATTGACTTTATTGTACACAGTTCTCCAGTAAGTGTGCACCACAGAGTACCAGTAACTGAATGCAGAGTGCTGGCACAGTGGAATGCGGCCAGCTGGGGGGATGTGATACATGAGGAATGTACTCATCTGCTCTTTTGGCCACATGCTCCATCTTAGAGATGCTTATTGTGTGGCTTTATCCAGTCTTTATGCCCCCACCTCTTTTTGCTCAAGTCTGCATTAGTTAGCAGTTTTGACCTTTCCTTTTTCCTGCTTTCTAATCTGCTACTGTTACTATTCCCTGTTCTTTACTGGTTTTTTTTGTTTTTGTTTTTGCAATGTTCTACAGTTACTATCGTATATCAGAAATTAGAAATGCTTTCTCTGCACTAGTACTCTTATTTTGATTATTAATTATGTTTATTAACACTAATCACAAAGTTGCGTCTTAAGTAGTCTGCACCAAACTCTGTTTTTGTGTAAAAGGTTTTTAAGTGCAAAATTTAAAAGATTGAGTATTTTCAGGGACACATTTATCACAAGAAATCTTACAAAAAATGTCTTATTTAATATATTCTCAGTAGAACACCTCTATCAGTAAACCAAATTTTATGAATGTTCATATCTAATTACAGTGTTTTTTGACTAATTTTTATCTATATACCTGAAAAATTCAGTTTAACGTATTAAACACTACAGGCCAGGCATGGTGGCTCATGCCTGTAATCCCAGCACTTTGGGAGGCCAAGGCGGGCGAATCACGAGGTCAAGAGATCGAGACCAGCCCAGTCAACATGGTGAAACCCCGTGTCTACAAAAATACAAAAAAATTAGCCGGCTGTGGTGGTGTGCACCTGTAGTCCCAGCTTCTCGGGAGGCTGAGGTGGGATAATCGCTTGAATCCAGGAGGCAGAGGTTGCAGTGAGCCGAGATCGTGCCACTCCAGTCCAGCCTGGCGACAGAGCGAGACTCCGTCTCAAACAACAACAACAAAAAACACTACATGGAAAAAGTATAGGTACATTCTATATAGGATTAGTAGACTGTCAGAATCATTTGAAGATGTTCCGAAAGCATGACGTATCAACAAAGGACATGTGAGTCTAGAATGGCGGTCCCTAGGACAGGCTGTATTACTGCATGCAAAGCAAGTCTTTGTTAAGCTTATGACTTGCTCAGGAAGCAAAGTGTTTTATGTCTTAATGGGATAGTAGTATTTTCTGTTACATTTTAGGAAATTAGATAGGGGTTTTGCATTGTCTTGTAAGAAGGTATTATAAAAATTTTCAATGAAAATAATGAGAAATAGACTTCCAGTGGTTTTACGCTTTTGGGGGAAAGGTTACTGATGTTTAGCAAAAGATGCTTATATATTCTTTTTTTTTTTTTTTGAGATGGAGTCTCGCTCTGTCGCCCAGGCTGGAGTGCAGTGGCCGGATCTCAGCTCACTGCAAGCTCCGCCTCCCGGGTTTACGCCAATCTCCT
This sequence comes from Rhinopithecus bieti, assembly GCF_001698545.2. Lineage (NCBI taxonomy): Eukaryota > Metazoa > Chordata > Mammalia > Primates > Cercopithecidae > Rhinopithecus > Rhinopithecus bieti. The sequence continues at coordinate 745,472 of NW_016807505.1, read as the reverse complement.
GCCTCAGCCTCCCGAGTAGCTGGGACTACAGGCGCCCGCCACCTCGCCCGGCTAGTTTTTTGTATTTTTTTTTAGTAGAGACGGGCGTTTCACCATGTTAGCCAGGATGGTCTCGATCTCCTGACCTCGTGATCCGCCCGTCTCGGCCTCCCAAAGTGCTGGGATTACAGGCTTGAGCCACCGCGCCCGGCCCGATGCTTATATATTCTTAATAGAACAAACCTGAGAATTAGTTCTTAAAGTATTAAGGCCCGTAAAAGAAACTGCAAGTGTTGACGCTCTTGTAGCTGGGACACAGATCAGATCCTTAGTATGATAAAATTTGGTATTTTTGTGGTTCAATTTTTGGAGACCATTCAGTGATCCCTTACATTTTATATTGTCTTTCATTGTGAAACAGATATATTATAGCAGGGGTGGGAGTCATCAAAAATTCTACATGTTGTACAGTACATGTATAAGGGTATGTTTGGCACAATGGAGGTAGGATTGTGTGCCTCTAAAATTAACCTCTTAAGTAGTTAATCTGATGACGATAAGTATGTCACTTTATTGATGAAAGGGGAGAATTAAGACTATTCTCAGTATTATGTTGGTCAGTACACAAAATATATCATTTGTTTTTACCTGTAAAATAAAATATCTTTCATCCTATTAGCCAGAAGAGGGAAAGCATTGGCCTAAAAATAACACTTATCTCAAAAAGTTGGGAAATGTGGTCCAACTCTGTGCCCAGGAAAAGAGTATGAAATAGATTTTGATGACTACATAGTTTCTGCACTGCTTGGCAGCTCATAAGTTGCCTTCTTCGCACTGTTTTTTTTCATTGCTCAAAAACTATTTTCTGTCACTCTATGAGACTTAGTCTAACCTGGATCCTGGCTGCAGAAAGCAGTTTCTGCTTAAGACCTGATGAGAAATGGTATATTCTTCTCAATCACTCACAGAATGACTACCCTGGAACAAACTAGGAAGACCCAAAATGAACCAGTTTTCTTTTAATACATACATAGATGCTGAAGGAACCTTTCTTAGGACTTTGCCTTCTCAGTCTTTTGGGAACAGAGTACTGAAACAAGAAAACTCCCAGAAGACTAGTAGTATTTCTGTTCTGCAGTGAGGTTTTAAGAGCTGTATTATGATTAATCAGTATATGACACATTGGTTCATATTTATAAATAAGCTATACATTAATAGATACCTTGATTATAAAGAAAGTTTAAACTCTCCTGATCTCTAAGAGTTATGCATTGTTGAAAGAATGTAAAAGCATGGGTGAGGTCATTGGTGTAGGTAGTTCATTGAAAAAAATAGGTAAGCATTGAATTTTGTTTGCTGAATCTGAGTATTAGATACTTTTAGAGTTGTATATCATAAATGATGTTGAGACTACAGTGTTTGGCTGTTTTACTTTTAGAACTTTTTGCAACAGGGTAAACATGCATATTATGAAAATAAATGTTCTCTTTTTTCCTCTGATTTTCTAGATGTGACTTACTTAACAGAAGAGAAGGTATATGAAATTCTTGAATTATGTAGAGAAAGAGAGGATTATTCCCCTTTAATTCGTGTTATTGGAAGAGTTTTTTCTAGTGCTGAGGCGTTGGTACAGAGCTTCCGGAAAGTTAAACAACACACCAAGGAAGAACTGAAATCTCTTCAAGCAAAAGATGAAGACAAGGATGAAGATGAAAAGGAAAAAGCTGCATGTTCTGCTGCTGCTATGGAAGAAGACTCAGAAGCATCTTCCTCAAGGATAGGTGATAGCTCACAGGGAGACAACAATTTGCAAAAAGTAGGCCCTGATGATGTGTCTGTGGATATTGATGCCATTAGAAGGGTCTACACCAGATTGCTGTCTAATGAAAAAATTGAAACTGCCTTTCTCAATGCACTTGTATATTTGTCACCTAACGTGGAATGTGACTTGACGTATCACAATGTATACTCTCGAGATCCTAATTATCTGAATTTGTTCATTATCGTAATGGAGAATAGAAATCTCCACAGTCCTGAATATCTGGAAATGGCTTTGCCATTATTTTGCAAAGCAATGAGCAAGCTACCCCTTGCAGCCCAAGGAAAACTGATCAGACTGTGGTCTAAATACAATGCAGACCAGATTCGGAGAATGATGGAGACATTTCAGCAACTTATTACTTACAAAGTCATAAGCAATGAATTTAACAGTCGAAATCTAGTGAATGATGATGATGCCATTGTTGCTGCTTCGAAGTGCTTGAAAATGGTTTACTATGCAAATGTAGTGGGAGGGGAAGTGGACACAAATCACAATGAAGAAGATGATGAAGAGCCCATCCCTGAATCCAGTGAGCTGACTCTTCAGGAGCTTTTGGGAGAAGAAAGAAGAAACAAGAAAGGTCCTCGAGTGGACCCCCTGGAAACTGAACTTGGTGTTAAAACCCTGGATTGTCGAAAACCACTTATCCCTTTTGAAGAGTTTATTAATGAACCACTGAATGAGGTTCTAGAAATGGATAAAGATTATACTTTTTTCAAAGTAGAAACAGAGAACAAATTCTCTTTTATGACATGTCCCTTTATATTAAATGCTGTCACAAAGAATTTGGGATTATATTATGACAATAGAATTCGCATGTACAGTGAACGAAGAATCACTGTTCTCTACAGCTTAGTTCAAGGACAGCAGTTGAATCCATATTTGAGACTCAAAGTTAGACGTGACCATATCATAGATGATGCACTTGTCCGGGTAAGTTGGGCTGCTAGATTAAAAACCGAATAATGGGGATATCATGATACAGTTCAGTGAATTAATTTTAAAAGTGACTGAAAAAAATGATACCATATAGCACAGGAACACATGGACATTTCTGATCTTAGATCTAAGTGTTATACTTTTGTTGTTCCTGTCCAAGTTTATAGATGTTTTCTACAAAGTGTCGGTTGTATTATATAATGCTCTCTCTATCTTTGAAAAAGAGTGGATTTTCTAAATCTGGAATACTGGATCCAAAGTTTCTTTCATTCAGAAGAGAATAGAGTGTTGGGCAAAGACCAGAACAAGAGAAATGTGGAGATACCCAGTAATAAGTGTGGATGTGAAGTCTTGAACTGGAAGAAATGGTACAGTAAAACTATACCATAAAATTATAGGTAGTGTCCAAAAAATTCCATCATGTAAAATTCAGAGTTGCTTTATTGTGAACTTGATGAAGTGACCATGGCAGACCAGTGCCTGTTACTAGTAAGAGTTGAGTCCTGCTGGGCCACTTAGAATATCCCTGTATGGACGGCACTGCCTGGCTGTGGTAGTTTCTTCCCACTTAAAAATTTATAGAGACAACTCTGGGTCTTGGAACTTCTGGAAAACAGCAGCTATTCCAAAAATTTGGGGATTAGTGGTGGTGCCTGTAACATCAAGTCCAGGGAGATCAAGCAGGGAAATACTGGAAACTCAGGTACTCGTCTTAACTTCCTGGTTTTCCAGATGAGGTTGCCATTTGTTGCTTTTCTTTTCTCCACAAAAGATTATTTTTAGTGTATCTATTTAAGAATGTAAGAGTGGCCAGAAGACAGAAACCAATTGTCAGTCACATTTTACCAGAATTTACATTTGTCACAGGTGTATTGTCGCAGAGTTTTATTGTATTTCTAGTATTAGGTATCCCTGTCATTGCTGCTTTTTTATCATCTTCAAGTAAAATTTAATGTCACCCAAAATTAAGGTAGTTAATAATACTATAGTATACTAGTAGAGAAAGTTGTCTGACACAACTAGGAAATGTGATTTTTACTTTAAAATGTATTTTAGTTTTAGAATGTCTAAATTTTAGTTTTAGAATTGTCTAAATTTGAGAATTCATAAAACTATAGTCCAGTGGAAAAGTTATTTGACATCTCAGAAATTAAAATTGCAGAGATTTTCTGTGTTTTTTTTCTTTGTTACTATTTTGTTTTAATGCCAGATATGTTTATAGTGTTGGAGAAAGATTCTGCATTATTTAAGCAACTCGGGTGGTTTTCTAGCAGAGACAAAAGGGGGCTTTAACTGCCTGAAGTCATTATTATTGCTTGCTTTCTGGTACCCTTTTCATTTCACTTACATAGTTTTGAGACACATGAATAATGAATACACTTAACGACTGATCATAAGGCAGCCAGCACCTTGCTTTACATAGTTTAGCAGAATGATAGGGTATTTTATAAGAATGTGAGTGATGTTTTATGAAAGGTATGTTGAGGTCTGTCTGTGACTATCCATTGTTAGAGCAGAACTGCAAATGCCAAAGCTGCATACTTTATGTTTGGCTTCTTGAGGTGAGATCCCTTCTGCTGTCTTCATCAAAAGCTATGTCTAGCCTTTAAAAGCAATGAAATTACACTGTAAGATTCATTCCAGGGTTCAAAAAATTGTCTACCTTCCTTATCTGTCTTTTGCTCAGAAGTCTACTCAGTCTTATTTTCCTCAATCCCCCCGTTTTTTTCTCTGGTAAAGCAAGGCTAACAAACAGCAAAAGTTTAAGTACTTGGCGTATACTTTATTCTATTTTTTAAATTATATTCTAGAATTTTAAGGAAACCGCTTTTAAAGCTTTCTCATGTGTTAGTATAAAATTAACTGTGAGCTCTTTAATTATGGTAACTTTTTTTTTTTTTTAGCAAGTTCTGCTTAATTATATCAAAACTAGATAATACGGTGTGGCCTATTATAAATCAGGATTCACTAGATAGTATATGTACTTGAATATTGCCAGCCCACAAAAGCAGTTCACTTCAGAAATCATGTGTGTTAGGCAGTTTAATAAACTGTGAAAATAGAAAGAGATGATGCTCACTGAGAAGCTTCTTAGGGACTCTGAATGCTCCCACTAAGCAGATTTTACTCTTAACTTTCTTTCTCCCTTGCTTTCTCTTCTTCCTTTCCTTTTTTTTGTTGTTGTTGTTGTTTTTTTTTTTTTTTTTTTTTTT
>NW_016807505.1:715214-737696 GCF_001698545.2 Rhinopithecus bieti | reverse complement strand
TTTTTTTTTTTTTTTAAATAACAGAATGTGAAAACACTGGAAAAACCAGCATCAAAATAGGTCTTAGAAGTAAAATTGATAACCTGCGTAATTTTTTGAACTAAGTATTCACAGCAGGTGATGATTATGATAAAGCCACATATTTTAGTAACACATAATAGAAGGTCTGTGGTAGAAAGTGGTTTAAGATTATTCTCTCATATGAAAGCTCAAAAGTAGTGATGAGTTTTTCCAGACCTTATTTCCCAAGGATCTCTGCTTTTTAAGCCTCATTCTTATATATCACAGTGAACAAACTATTGGCCACTTTTTTATGACTTGCTAATTTTGGAACTGTATAGCAGCATTGGATAGAAAAGAAGAAATGAGAAACTTTGTGGTAAGCTTAATATTGATAAATAAAATTATGGGATCTTAGGCTTTAAGAGCTAAAAGAAGAGTTCACTCCTTAGTTTAGAAATCAAGCCCAGAAAATAGTGACTTCGTATATGAGACTCTTGTATGTTTTCTGTTGAGGAGTGGTAACTTGAATTAATAATTATGGATTTTTTTAAAAAAGAAAAATATATTCATTGCTTTTGTATATTGTGATATTCAGACCAGACTAGCAGCTTTTTTCCTGAGGTTTTTAGAGAAATTGTCTTTGATGACAAGAGAAGAATTCATGTTTATAGTATTTTAATCTCTGATTGTAGGAAATGCTATAATTTTATTACTGCTAAGACAGAAAAATACCAACAGTTCATTGTAAGATGCCGTCATTTGTATGGTATAATCTGATTTCACAGATAATGTGAAAAAAGAACAGTGAATTTTAGAATCAATAGAATATAAATTGTCTCTTCACAAACACCTTAGAACTGCTTAAGAACACCCCCACCCTACCCCTGTTTAGCTTACTGCCATAGTTCCCCTAGGACTTACTTTCAGTATTTTTTTTGTTATTGTTCCCTAGAAAACAGTACAGTGACAAACATGAGCTTAGACTTCACCTTTCATTGAATGAAGACACTCCTAATGTGATGAGGTTTTTACGTATTTACCCATTTGTGTGTTCTTTTACAAGTAGATAATTTCTCATTTTTCTTAGATGAAGCACTTCCAAGGATAGTATGTATTAAGATTTTTTAAATTACTTCTTAAACGAGAAGATAGAGGTTATAAGTTTATGGAAGAACATAGTATTGCCATCATGAGGTCTCCCAAACTGCCTTCACATCTGAATGGGAAAATTGTTCTTAAAAAAAAAAAAAAAAAATCCAGGGCCCTATCCTTTAAGAGGTTTAGATTAGAAGCTGTATTGTAGAGCCTACGAATCTGTACTTCTGGTAATACTCCACAGATATTTTGATAAAGCCAGACTCCAATATTTGGGAAGATGGCTTTTGGTACATCTTGGGTTGGGGTGTGTGTGCATGTATGTTTATGTATGTATGTATGTGAGCATACATAGAGAAAGGAAGGCCATTTTGATATACAAGAATGTTTATGTCTTTCGGAAACTCAGATTTTTAAGAGGATCATGGGGGCAGCAAGCTTGGAATAGAGGATGATGGTGGTGTGAAACTGGGTTCCAATTAGTCAGGGAGTTCTAGAATTTCACATAAATACCTAAAAACCAAAAGGAATGGCTGAGATGTGGAATTGAATAGGGAAGTTCAAAAATAAGAATTAGCACAAATAAAGGTGATTGGCACAAATAAAAGCCCCACTACCAGGAGGTTCTGCAAAATCCCCTCTGAAAGTCACTGGCCCTTTTTATCTGGTTTCTAATAGCCCAGTCTAACCCAGCTTCCAGCATTTTCAGCTCCCAGCTTCCGGCATTGGTGAACACTCTTATTATTGAAAAACGAACTTAATTCTTTTATTTATTCATTGACTCACAGATCTTTAAAAATAAGATTATTCTGTGCTGCTCTAGGTATATTTAATTTTATCTTACACATACACTATATTGTGGTTAACATGTAATTTCCATTGTTCTTTCTTGTGATTTATTCTAATTGAAATAAAAATGAAACCAAGAAATATTCTTAGTTTATGCCCTCAAAGTAATTTCTCAGAAACTGAATGAGAGAATGAAGCCTATATATACATAGATCCTCAGCATTATATAATAATTTAAGACAATGAAACATCAAACTTTTTTTTTTTTTTTTTTTTTGAAACGGAGTATTGCTTTTCCCCCCAGGCTGGAGTGCAGTGGCCGGATCTCAGCTCACTGCAAGCTCCGCCTCCCGGGTTCATGCCATTCTCCTGTCTCAGCCTCCCGAGTAGCTGGGACTACAGGCGCCTGCCACCACAACCAGCTAATTTTTTGTATTTTTTTAGTAGAGATGGGGTTTCACCGTATTAGCCAGGATGGTCTCGATCTCCTGACCTCGTGATCTGCCCATCTCGGCCTCCCAAAGTGCTGGGATTACAGGCTTGAGCCACCGCGCCCGGCCAGAAACATCAAATTTCTTAATATTACATGTGAAGAAAATGAAATCTAAAATAGATTCTAGCCTACATAAATTAATGGCAGAATTGGAGGTAGAAGTCAGGATTCCAGGTCTCATGGACATACGTGATTATGTGATTTGGTATTACCCAAGCATTTAAACTACATTTGAGATGTAACAGACTTTTCTTCATGTGTTTATAGTGAACATGAAAAAATTAATCTGGATAACCTAGAAATCTCAGGCAATAGTTTAAGCCTCAAGTTGACTGGAGTAGTTGAAGCTAGCCTTTCTTAGAAATCCCAGGCATTCTTAAGTGTTAGAGGTCTCTTATCTGAGTATTGCTTCTACTTAAATATTCATGCTATTAAATATTGTTTTTAAAAAATTATGAATAGGTTTGATGTAATAGCTCGGAAAACTATAAGATTTTAAGTGAGGAGGTTTTCCTTTTGATTCCTGTAAGTCTAGTAATACCATATTTTGATATTAAGATGTCATCCTGCTAGGTATTCTGCAAATACTTTGATATCAGGTCAGATTTTTTTAAAAAATGAACTCCCTAGGATTTCATCATCATGGCCAATTAAAAGTTCAGAAATTAAAATCATTTTATCCAGCAACTGATGAAGTCAAGAGTCCTAAAGAAGAGGAAGTTACGCAATGAAGAGGTAGATATGATTATATCTAGGATATTTTTGTTTATTTTTCCCCAGTAATCTCTGTCTCTTGCTAGTCTCCATATTAAATAAATACAACATATGCTGTACTTTTAAAATACCTAAAATTCACATCTGTGTCCCAAATAAATTCAGGCATGAATGCACATTCTACTTTTTAGAATGTTTTGACATAGTCTTCCAAATTTCAGATATTCTAATGCATTTAAAACAACTTCTGACTTACAGTTTTATGGTGAGGTTTGTGTTTAAACAACAACAACATACAGTTTTAAATAACATAACTTAGGGAAAGAATACACCTTTACAGTTTATTTGTTAAATCTTTTTTTTTTTTTTTTTTTTTGAGAAGGAGTCTGGCTCTGTCACCCAGGCGGGGAGGCAGCGGCACGATCTCTGCTCACTGCAAGCTCCACCTCCCGGATTCACGCCATTCTCCTGCCTCAGCCTCCCGAGTAGCTGGAACTACAGGCGCCGCCACCTCGCCCGGCTAGTTTTTTTGTATTTTAGTAGAGACGGGGTTTCACTGTGTTAGCCAGGATGGTCTCGATCTCCTGACCTCGTGATCCGCCCTCCTCGGCCTCCCAAAGTGCTGGGATTACAGGCGTGAGCCACTGCGCCCGGCCATATCTTTTTTAAATTGAACAATGGATGGAGGTTATTTTTAAGAAAAAGAATTATCAGTACAGCTATTTATGTAATAATGGCCTTTATCAAAATGGTTATTGCTAAATTTTATGTGTTAATTTAAAATAAAATAGTTTTAAAGGCTATTTATGTATTCTGTTTTTACTATTTTATTTTTTGAGACGGGGTCTTAACTCTGTCATCCAGGCTGGAGTACAGTGGCGCAATCTCCGCTGACTGCAGCCTTGACCCTCCCACCTCAGCCTCCCGAGTAGCTGGGATGACAGGCGCACGCCCCCCCCCCCCTCATTTTTTTTTTTTTTTTTTTTTTTTTTTTTTGAGTTGTTTTGTAGAAACAAGGTTTCGTCATGTTGCCCAGGCTGGTCTCAAACTGCTGGGCTCAAGCAGTCTGCCTGCCTTGGTCTCCCAAAGTTGTGGGATTACAGGTGTGAGCCACGGCACCCAGCCTTTATTCTTAAGTGGCACAGTATTTTATGAAGTCACTTATGTATACCAGAATGGTAATCTAAAATAGGTAATAACAAAATTTTTGTCTACAGAATTCAGTTACCAACTACTTTTCAAATTACTCTTTTTACATATTCATATTTGAACACATTCTGACTCTGAAAATGTACTTGTTGTAAAAAATGGAAAATATGGAAAAGAATAAGGAAAATAAAATCACTCATAATCCTAAAAGCAAAAATTATTGGTCATCATTGAAGAGAGTTTTAGAACCAATAAAGTAACAGCAACAACAGCTAGTACTTTTAAACACTAAATTTATGCAGGGAATCTAAGCAGTTCATACATTAATTTATTGCTATATTATTATGCTTATTTTACAGATGAAATAGGTAAAGTTGTATGTTTACATTTACAATAGGACATATTGCATTGCATTACATTCTTTTGGCACCAAGGTGGGGAGCATAGAATAGAGATCAGTGGAAGTGGACAGGCATGTAATATCTTATGGATAATAAAGATAAATTTGCTTCAGTTGTCATTTGACATGTCTTAGGTAGAGCTGAGACTAGGTAGAACACAGGGCCTCTCAATCCTGTAGAAATTCACCACCACGTCCTTTGAAAGGTTTTACATTGATAAGGAGGAGTCAGCTCTCATCTATGAATGTTAGTGGGGAAAAGCTATAGAATGCATAGTCTAAATACCAGATAATCTTTTTTTTTTTCCACTTTGGAATACATTATATTTGATAAAAGCAAGTATACCTTTGGATGTAAAGGTAAATATAAACACACCTAGCCAGTTGGGAACTGGCATAAGGAAACTCAGAATGGATTACATGGCAATATGGAATGCTGGCCTGGTCCCACATTTGAGCTAAGATGTTAATTCTAATTTTAGTCTCCTCAGAAATCTATATACTCCATAGCATGAAACAGGTTTCCAACTGGAACTATGTTTTTTTTCCCCAAGGTTATTTTCACATCTAGATTTGTTTGACTCTAGATCTTGGAACTAGTCTGTATCAAGTTCCTTTGGGGACACAAAACTGCAAATCTTTTGTTCAAAGAGCAAAATTGTTTTAAAAGGTAACACTCTTTCTCATATATTCGTAATAAGCCTTCACAACTTACAGTATGTTGAGGAAACTGAGGCTTAATTGAATCGCTTGCTAAAGTTTAAAGGTTAAAAGTTATGGTAAGTGAGAGTTGGGAGTAGTAAGGTGTATTCTGACTGACTCTTGATCTTTCCACAACAAGTCTCAAACTGTGTGGCCTAAAAATGATTTTGTAAATATTAGAGATCGGTGTTGAACAAGAGCAGACATTATTTTAATCTAAAGACTGAATTCACAGAATGGGACCCTAAAGTTGAAGATACCCAGAAGATAATTTCAGCTAGTTTTGTCAAACTCTTTGACTGCAATCCCTAGTATTTTACATAGCATCCCAGTACATGTGTATCCGTCTGACATCTAATTGAAGCAAAAGTTTCACAAAACAGTAGGTGTCCATTACTTTGTGGAATGCATTCTGATTTTCCCATTGCTGATTGCAAACCACTAAATGGATTAGACTACCCACTAATGAGTTGCAGGTGACAAATTTGAAAAAAACAGTGCTCTAGGGCAACCTGACCTGATGCGTTAATTTATGAGATTTTATTTTTTATAGACAGACTAGATTGTCCAAATGAGTGTTATTACCTTAACTACTATTGCGCTGTATTACAGTTGTTTCAATGATTATTGCATTTTCAAAACCATTTTAAAACTCTGTTTGGAATAGTTGGAATAACCTGAACACATTTGATATCCTGTTTTGGTAAATTTTCATCTCCAAGATTAAAATTTTTTAACCAGCCAACAGATGTTTGAAGGCAAGTTAGGAGATATGATGGATACTGGATACAGTTTCCATCCATGTACTAGATACAGTATCCATCCGTGTACTGGATACAGTCATACTGTTAGTAAATTTTAGATACATAAAATAAAATGCAGTATAAACTTAATATTGGAATCTGGTGTTGATTTTGTGATTAATCTCAATGAGGTTAATTACTGCATATTCATAATTCTGTAGGTACACAAGAATATTTGGTAAAAGATTTATAGTTGAGAAAATGCTAGACACTAAAGTTTGATAACTTACAATTTAAGAGTAAGGGCTGGGTGTGGTGGCTCACGCCTGTAATCCCAGCACTTTGGGAGGCCAAGGTGGAAGGATCATGAGGTCAGGAGTTCGAGACCAGCCTGACCAACATGGTGAAACCCCCGTCTCCACTAAAAATAAAATATATAGTCAGGCGTAGTGGCACCTGCCTGTAATCCCAGCTACTCAGGAGGCTGAGGCAGGAGAATCACTTGAACCCAGGAGGCGGAGGTTGCAGTGAGCTGAGATCGCGCCACTGCACTCCAGCCTGGGTGACAGAGCGAGACTTCATCCCCCCCCCCCCCAAAAAAAAAAGAAAAAAGTAAGGACATGAGTAAGGTTAGGTCTCACCTGCTTTTAAGGAAATGTGAATATAAGATGGGTTCTAACCCATTAAAAGGTGGTAATTTGTACTAAGTCCTATTGTGAGAGATCATAAACTGCTTTACTATTCAATGTACTTTTCTTAATTGAAATATTTTACTGATGACTTAGTAGATATTAAGACTTAACTCTTGAGTTTCTATTCTAATAAAAATAAAGGACTACTAATGAACAATTTTGAGGTCAGACCTCTACTCCATTGTTTTTGCTGAAAGTATTTAGCTGCTTTTCCATGTCCTAACTGTGTAGTCCAGACTTGTTAACACACAAGTAATAAAATCTTAATTAACTGTATGTTAATTTTGTAATAAATCAGTAAAGTTCGTAAGCTTTTTACTATGCTGGTATCTTTTGTGTCTTTTCATTATCATTAAGACTGAATCTTTGTCTTCACTGGCTTTTATCAGTTTGCTTTCTGTTTCCATTGACATACAAAAGTCAAAATTTGTATTTGTTTCCTAATCCTACTCCTTGTTTTATTTTGCCTTTTCTTGATACTAGCAGTCATCTTCTTTTCATGTTTGTCTTTTCAATCACTAGCTAGAGATGATCGCTATGGAAAATCCTGCAGACTTGAAGAAGCAGTTGTATGTGGAATTTGAAGGAGAACAAGGAGTTGATGAAGGAGGTGTTTCCAAAGAATTTTTTCAGCTGGTTGTGGAGGAAATCTTCAATCCAGATATTGGTAAATACTTTAATAATGTGATTATGGTGTGATATTGTCTTTTTGAGTTAGTTATTTGTTTATCTTAGTTGATAAACATTCTCAGCTATGACGAGCAGCAAAAGGAAGGATTTGGTATGGATTCCCTAGACTCACACATCATGACTGAATTTGTAGGTTTTAGGGACTGATTTGTATCGCTAATTTATTCAAATTCTTCTGTTTCTTAGAAGGAATATTCTAATGAAGGAAATTATCTCTTTGGTAAATTGAATTGAAAGCACTTTAGAATGGTACATTGGAACAGTTGGAGGGATTTCTTTGCTTTTTGTTGTCTAAAACCATCATCAGACTCACGGTTTTCCTGACCTGTGAACTTCAAAGAACAATGGTTTGAAAAGTGTTGAGAGACTGTCTCACAAGTATGTCATGCTCAAAGTTAAGAAACACTAGCTGATATCACATAAAGGTTTATTTGCTATAGGATTTATTGGGGCTTAATATAGGTAATGTTTCCCCCAAACTTTTTGAACTCCAGAACTCTTTTTCTGCCCTACCAGAAGAGTTGTTGTTGAACACAGTTTGGGAAAGGCTGATGGGATATGGACATTTGAAAGTGAAGGATCGGAATCTTAGTTTTTGCCCTTTTGTGATAAAGTAGAACAGGGAAAAGATGCAGTCTTTTAGGTAGTCTACTTAACTGCATAATTCTGAACTGGTTCAGTTTCTACTGTAAATACAACCACTTAGTAACTGAACTTTCTTACATTTAAAATTGAGTACGTGACAATTATAGGAAAAGGTTTCCACTGAAGGTACCATCAGAATTGTGAGGAGTATGCATAGAATAATGTATGTCATTTCCCTTCAGCTTTGAGATTTGAGCTGTTACAGCCTGTTGATGCTAATTGAGTTGACCTTTCTGTTACTGTTCTTAGTCACACACACCCCCGCCCTTATCTATAGTCTAGCTAGTGTTTTATTAATAACTAAAAAGCTATGCCATTTGTATGTAGTTTGTTCTAAGTAAATCAAAGATACATAAGACCGTGCCCTTTTTGAGATACAAAATTACAAACTTCATAAGGTTCTTAAATTTGGTAAACCTTAACTCTGGCTTTTGATGTATCTAGAAATGTTAAACCTTAGCTATAAAGCATACTGCATTATATGCAGAAATACTTGTAAGAAAAAACATAGATTAAGCAGTTCCAGTAAGGTAACTGAAGTGATGGCAGTAGAAGTATCAAAAAGCAATATTTTACAGGAGGTTGTGGTGCTTTTCTCCCTGGAACATGAGAAAATGTGCCTAAAATGGAACTTCAAAGTTATATTCTGATTAACTTATAGCTTATAACTCTTGGTTCCAAGGAAGGGCATTTGTGACATTTTATCAAAGTCATTAATTTTTTAGACACACCATTGCCAACTTGAACAAATTTATTAATTGTAATTACTTGTCAGCTGTTCTTGATCCTGTTAATACCATATTTATAACTGAAAGCATTTCCATGGATATTGTAACTTGGCCTGTAAAAAATGTTTAGATAGAAACCATGAAACTCAAATATGAATTGTTTAATTTTCAAACCATTTTGCATTCAGAAAATGTCCTAGGCTTAATTCATACGTCTAGTGATCCGGGAAACATGTTAAAGCTCCGTATTTTTAAACTTAAAGTGATAACAACATTTTCAAAGATTTTAAAATTCTTAGAAACTGTCGTGAAAATACTTACATACCGTATAATTTGATTTCTGATTTCTAAGCTCCACTTTTCTATTGGAAATCACATATTTTTTTCAGACTTAATTCTTAAGATGTTTTCATTGTTTCACAGCAGAAACTAAACATTTAGTAAAACGAAAAAATTCTAAATTCAATTAAAATTATTTTCCTTAGTCGTTTAAAAGGGAAGAAATCCATTTTTAGTAGTACTCATTCAGATAAAACCAAATATTCCAATTTTTCTTTTTTTAAGTCTTATTTTTTGGTGGAGGGAGGCAGGATCTGGCTCTGATGCCCAGGCTGGAGTGTAGTGGCTCTATCTCGGCTCGCTGCAACCTCCACCTCCCAGGCTCAAGACTCAAACCATCCTCATGCATCAACCTCTCAGGTAGTGGAGACTACGGGCACATGCTACCACACCCAGCGTATTTTTGTGTTTTTATAGAGATGGGGTTTCGCCGTCTTGCCCAGGCTGATCTTAAACTCCTGAGCTCAAGTGATCTGCCTGCCTTAATATCCCCAAAGTGCTGGGATTACAGGTGTGAACTACCACACCCGGCCCCAATTTTCCAATGAGTGATATAAAAAAGGCCTCTACGCAGACGCCTGTAGTCCCAACTACTCCGGAGGCTGAGGCTGGAGAATGGCATGAACCCGGGAGGTGGAGCTTGCAATAGGCCGAGTTCGCGCCACTGCACTCCAACCTGGGCGACAGAGTGAGACTCTGTCTCAAAAAAAAAAAATGGCCTCAATGCTTGAGGATTGCATAGTGAAGACTGTGTGAAATTGAAAGACTACTAAACTACTTTTCTTTTACATATTAGCCCATAATTAATGTGTATTAAATAGCTTTGTTTATCTAAGTTCATCGGATTTATCCAAGTTTATGTATTTCAGATCATTTGATTTTATTAGTAAAATGCTAGAAAAATTTCATGGCACCATTGTCTGATTTTGAAAAAACAAACCTTACCTTACTGTGATTAAAAATTGTTTTTTAGGCCAGGCGTGGTGGCTCACGCCTGTAATCCCAGCACTTTGGGAGGCTGAGGCGGGCAGATCACGAGGTCAAGAGATGGAGACCATCCTGGCAAACATGGTGAAACCCCTTCTCTACTAAAAATAAAAAATTAGCTGGGCGTGGTGACGCACGCCTGTAGTCTCGGCTACTCAGGAGGCTGAGGCAGGAGAATCTCTTGAACCTAGGAGGCGGAGGTTGCAGTAAGCTGAAATCGTGCCACTCCAGTCCAGCTGGGCGACATAGCAAGATTCCATCTCAAGAAAAAAAATAAATTGTTTTCAAAATAGTACGTGTAGTACAAATATAAGTAATTATATTTTATAAATGAAACACTTTCAAAATATAGCCATTTTTTGGTTTTTTTATGTTTATTTTTCAGCTATGGGTGGATAAAGTATGAATATAACTTTTCTTATGTTACAGTAGAAAATTAGAAAGCTTGAATTTAATGAACGTGTTTTTCTACCCGATGCCACCAAATTACTTACTACTTTATTCCTTTGGCTTCATAAAATTACTTATCACTATTCACCCCAATTTATAATAGTTAGATATATGTGGACATTGTTTTCTCAAGTGCTAATATAATAGAAATCAATGTTGCATGCCTAGTTACATATATTTTAAATGTTTTATATGCATAATTATTTTAAATTTACATTTGTGTTATTCATCATTCCTTAATAAAATACAAAAGTAATGTATTTTTAAAAATCATTTCTTACAGGTATGTTCACATACGATGAATCTACAAAATTGTTTTGGTTTAATCCGTCTTCTTTTGAAACTGAGGGTCAGTTTACTCTGATTGGCATAGTACTGGGTCTGGCTATTTACAATAACTGTATACTGGATGTACATTTTCCCATGGTTGTCTACAGAAAGCTAATGGGGAAAAAAGGAACTTTTCGTGACTTGGGAGACTCTCACCCAGTAAGTTGTCATTTTTTAATTCAGTCTCTTAGATTTTATTTAAATGCGAAAATACAATTTAATTTGTATCAAAATTGTAAAGTTTTGTTTAGAATCTTTGTTGATATTTTATCAGTAAGATAAAATGTTTTAATCTGACCGAAGTACCACAAAACTTAAAACTCAAAGGGGACATTTTATATATTGCTGTCAGCACAAAGCTGTTTAAAGATTGATTCCATAGAGAAGTGTTTCTAAACGTTTTGTTTGTGTTTTAGTGAAATCTTAAGAGATAGGTAAAATCAGAGCAGCCCTGGCTAAGGGTCTTGGTTGCTACAATGAGTGTGCCTGCTGCCACCCCCACCCCCACCTTGAGAACCACAGAATTTCTCATAGAGCACAGTGTGAAATCTGTTGCTAAATTGGTGGTATGGGGTTTCTCAGCAGAGAATGGAACATCACAGTGACTGACAGTCTTTCTTTTATAGGTTGGAAACTATTTGGGGGACTGGAAGGATACTGTCTACACTTCTTACAATTTTATTGATAAGATTTTGTTGTCTTCTAAGAAGAGTGATATAAATTATTTGTTGTATTTTGTAGTTCTATGGTGGCCTCAATTTACCATTTCTGGTTGCTAGGTTCTGTATCAGAGTTTAAAAGATTTATTGGAGTATGAAGGGAATGTGGAAGACGACATGATGATCACTTTCCAGATATCACAGACAGATCTTTTTGGTAACCCAATGATGTATGATCTAAAGGAAAATGGTGATAAAATTCCAATTACAAATGAAAACAGGAAGGTAATAAATGTTTTTATGTCATGTTTTGTCTCTTCATTAACAATTTCAAAGCATGTATGCTTATAATTTTTAAAGAAGTATCTAATACAGTCTGTACAAAACACACACACACACACAAATCAAGTAACCAAGTTTATGTAAATGCTAGAGTCCAGTTTTCTAAATCTTGAATATAAGTTGGTATGAAAGCACACAGTCGGGCACTAAAGCCTCTGTTAGAGAGAGGACATGAAACAGGAGATAGTTAATAGCTAAGTGTGGTTGTAGGATAAAGCAAGAAGCAGGGTGTTTCCTGTATTAAGCTGTAAGCAGGAACCTCATGATTACGGTCTTTATCACAGAACAAATA
The DNA here is from genome assembly GCF_001698545.2 of Rhinopithecus bieti. Lineage (NCBI taxonomy): Eukaryota > Metazoa > Chordata > Mammalia > Primates > Cercopithecidae > Rhinopithecus > Rhinopithecus bieti. Next base: position 725,454 of record NW_016807505.1, on the reverse strand, counting down.
AAAATTACATTTAATTTACACATGTATATCCTGTTTGTGATATAAATACATTTCTGAAAAGTATTCTTTACATTAGATTTGGGTTTCTGTTGACTAAAATGTGTTCATCTGGAATGGGAATAACCCAGAACATAACAAGGACAAAATTACGACAAATATATAGTATACCTTTAAGAAATATACTTATATTGATACAATTTTTTGATTAAATATTATGCACACTAAGGGTACAAAGCACATTTTCCTTTTATGATTTGATACAGTAGTTTATGTGTCAGTCAGTAGTTCCACATTTTTGCTGAACTGGATACAGTAGGCAGCTTACCAAATATTCTGTGGTAGAAAACATGGGACTTCCTAGTTTGCTTAAATCAAATACATTATACTCTCTTAAAACGGTGGCATTTATAAATAGATGGGTACATGGTTTAAATGTGTCTGTCTGCATACCTAGTTGAGAGAACCTAAAGAATTTTCTGTGTCTCCAGCATTTATATTCAGTTCTGTTTAATACATTATCAAAATTGACATTTATATGTATGACAGTTTTATGTATATGGCCTTTTCATAGTTTAATATTGGCCATAACAGAGAATTGTGAAATTGTAAGAAGTAGTTTACTTTGTAGGTGTACAATTGAATTTTTAAGAATATTCTTGAATGTTTTTTTCTTGGAAAAATTAAAAAGCTATGCAGCCCAATAACTTGTGTTTTGTTTGCATAGCATATTATAAGAAGTTCTTGTGATTAATGTTTTCTACAGGAATTTGTCAATCTTTATTCTGACTACATTCTCAATAAATCAGTAGAAAAACAGTTCAAGGCTTTTCGGAGAGGTTTTCATATGGTGACCAATGAATCTCCCTTAAAGTACTTATTCAGACCAGAAGAAATTGAATTGCTTATATGTGGAAGCCGGGTAAGAAAGCAGGTGTCTGCAGAAAGTCATGTATCAATTTATTGTTTGTAATGATACAGTAGTATAGCAGATACTAAGACATATTTTCTTAAATTTGCAGAATCTAGATTTCCAAGCATTAGAAGAAACTACAGAATATGATGGTGGCTATACCAGGGACTCTGTTCTGATTAGGTGAGGTGCTTAATTCTTCAAAGGAAGATTTGATTCACCAAAGGGGTGTGTCATTTTGCTTCAGACCTTTATCTCTAGGCACTAATTCCCAAATAAGCAAACTCACAAATTGTTATCTATATACTTAGATTTGTGTTTGTAATATAATCACCGTTTTCCAGAGCTAATCTTGATTGATTTCATGAATGAAGTGTTGTTATATATAAGTCTCATATGTTCTCCTGCATTTGGGGTATGGATTATCTAGTATTTCTCACTGGCTAAGAGTGTGCTTACTGCTGGTTAGAAGATAATTCAAATAAGGCTACCACTTCTGCATATTTTTCGTTTCTCTTGAACTCTGCATTTGTGAACTACATGGCTACCCAGGACCAAGCACCTTTTGAGTGAAATGGTACAGTCTTTTATTTAATTCTTAAGATAATATGTCCAGATACATACTAACATTTCCATTTTACACCTTAAGAAACTGAGCCCCAAATTCTCACAGAAAGATGTAGAGGCTCCCAATTCTATCTGCTTTTAAGCAAATGCCCTTACTACTGTACTGTCTACTTCTGTGTACTATGCCATCCAATTCTGAAAGACATAGGCTTCCCCATCCCCTACTGAGACTGGTTCAAGAGACAAAAATACCCTTTTGGCAGCCACTGATGGATTGCAGTGGGAAGGCATGCAAACAGGTACCTTCCTGGAAGTTGTCTCCCAAGGCTATTGCTCTAAGACTCAAGTATATAAACGCTAGAATGAATATCAACTCTAGCAGTAAATGTTATTTTTATATTACAGTTGACCCTTGAACGATGCAGCTGTGAACTTCATGGGTCCCCTAACATGCAGATTTTTTTTCTCAACTAAGGGCCGATCCCTTATTGGTGGGACTCAGAACCTGCGTATACAGAGGGCTGACTTTCATACACACCAGTTCCGCAGGGCCAACTGCAGAACTTGAGTGTGCATGGATTTTGGTATACACAAGCGGTCCGGGAACCAATCCCCGTCACGTATACCAAGAGATGGCTGTATGTTACGTTATATTCATTTGTTCTGTTATTTTATAAGGTTCTTCATTGTAGTTTGTGGGAATTCACCACTATTTCTTCTTTTTGGTGCACCTTTGGTCATTTCTGGCAGCAGTGGTGAATGTATTTACTCTTAGCAACCTCAGAATGCTGCTACCTATTCAGAGTTTCAAAGGTGATTCATTAAAGGGCACAAGGAGTATAACAGCAATATCTCTGTAATATGATTGATCATAGATACAATTTCTAAATTGTATATTATAATACAGTCATATCTTGATGCATCTCTGAGAATAGTTGAACATATCTTGTGCTATTCTTTATAGAGAAATTATCTTTGAAATTAAAGTCTTAATTTTATTTCTAGCTTTTTATAACAACATAATCCCTACTTGGTGTGTATCTTAAGATCATTTTTAAATATATGATTTGAAGGGCAAGCTAGTGTTATGTGAAAAATAACAGATAAAGTAGCTTCCAACTCATCATCAGAGTTGATGATATTCTAAACCTTTTCTAACTAAATTCAGCTTCTTAATTTTCTCAATATAAATATGAAAATATTAATTCATTAAATAGTCTACAAGTATTCAGTAGTTGAAGACTTAAAATAGTGCTTGTAATAACAGGAGAAAAAGGAAAATACAGGTATATCTCACTTTATTGCACTTTGCAGATACTGAGTTATTTTGGTGGCAACCCTGCATCAAGCAGGTCTGCCAGCACCATTTTTCCAAGAAAATGTGCTCACTTCATTAGCATTTTTAGCAATGATTTTAAATTAAGATAATGTACTTATTTTTAGGCAATGCTATTACACACTTGACTACAGTTGAGTGTAAACATAACTTCCATAAGCACTGGGAAACAAAAAAATTTGTGTGACTCACTTTACTGCCATAATCACTTTATTTGCCATGGTCTAAAACTGAACTGGCAGTATCTCTGGGGTATGCCTGTATAGATATTTTGGTTGATATTATTGTATGCAGAATTCATAAAAATAACAGCGAGGCTGCTTAATATATTTCAACTAAAAATTGCCAGCACAATTAATATGTAAACCACTAGAAATAAGATTTTGTTAATTTTTTTTTTTTTTTTTTTTTTTTTTGAAACAGTCTTGCTCAGTCATTCAAGCTGGAATACAGTTTGGTGTGGTCTCAGCTCATTGCAACCTCCGCTTCCCGGGTTCAGGTGATTCTCCTGCCTCAGTCTCCTGAGTAGCTAGGGTTACAGATGCACACCACTACGCCTGGCTAATGTTTGTATTTTTGGTAGAGATAGGGTTTTGCCATGTTGGCCAGGCTGGTCTCAAACTCCTGACCTCAGGTGATCCGCCTGCCTTGGCCTCCCACAGTGCTGGGATTACAGGCGTGAGCCACCGTGCCTAGCAAAATCAACTCTGAATCTGAATCAAACCTTTGAAACAAAAATTACCAATCCAAAAAACGTGCAGTCCCTGCCCCTAAGTTTGAAAAAGTGTCAAGGAGGGACATTTGGAAAGATGTCTCTAAGCAGTCAACAAGAAATGAAATCAGGGAGAGCTCTTTCAGCAACTGAAAAATACATGCAAAAAAGCCTGAGGCGGACAGATCACCTGAAGCCAGGAGGTTGAGATTAGCGTGGCCAACATGGTGACACCCCGTCTCTACTAAATATACAAAAATTAGCTGGGTGTGGTGGCAGCCACCTGTAATCCCAGCTCCTCGGGAGGCTGAGGCAGGAGAATCTCTTGAACCTAGGAGGTGGAGGTTGCAGTGAGCCTAGATCACGCCACTGCACTCCAGCCTGGGTAACAGAGTGAGACTCTGTCTCAAAAAAAAAACGAAAAACAGATTCAGAGTTTATTTCCTTCCCAAATACTTCATAGATGTTGGTTTATAGGAATAACTTAAAGTCTCACTTGCCTTCTGTCTTTTCTAGTGATTTTTATCATGGATTCTGATTGCCTAGATCTGCTAATTCATTAAGGGCTGCAAAATTGTGATATTTGAATTCTTTATTCCTCCTTCCTTTATTACCTGTAATACTTCTTAAGAAAAACACTTTCTCATCAACTCTATGACTACCCTAAATTACAGATCCACATATAGGACCTGTATACATGTATATAAATATGTACATATCAGATACAATAATGCTTAATTCTTTCCCATTATTTACTAATTTTCAAAACAATGTGATTCCCTAACTGCTCTCTAAATGTTAATCAATGTGGTGGTAATAATGGTGGTGTCGATGTTGTGTGGGGTAAAATTTTAATACAGTGAAATACCCAGGGCTTAACTGGGTTAGTTTTTAAAAATTACGTTTATGTAACCATATTTCAGTCAAGGTATAGACTATGTCCATTAACACAGAGTTCCCATGTTTTCCCTTCAAGTGAATCTCCGTCCCCCATTAGAACAGACAATAACTGTCCTAATTGCTGTCACTGTACATTACTTTTGTCTGCTCTAGAATTTCTTATGAGTGGAATCTTATATACTTGTACTGCATCGAGACTCTTTAGATTCATCCATGTTATTGCATTGATTTATAGTGCCTTTAAAAAAATTATGGAGTACTGTTGCATTATATGAATAAGCAAAATGTGTTTTTTTTACCTGTTGGTAGACAGTTGGATTGTTTCCACTTTGGAACTATTGTGAATAAAGCTGTCTAGTTTTATTGTGGAAATGTTTTATTTCTCCTGGGCAAACATGTAGGAGTGGAGTTTCCAAAGCATATAGTAGGTACATATTTAACTAAAAGTGTCTTTTCCTCATTTTAATATTGGATTTTGTATTTCTATTGACTATAGATATTTTCTTAAAATATAGCAGTATGCCTTATCTTTAGTTTTGCTTTTTTTTGGTTTCAGTTATCTTTGGTCAGCAGTGGTCCAAAAATATTAAGTAGAAAATTCCATGAATAATGCAGAGTTTTTGATGTGTGTTTGTGTGTTGGTAGGTGCGGGGTGGGGAGGGAGGGTTGGTTGGTTGGTTGGTTTTTTTTTTTTTTTTTTTTTTTTTAAGACACAAAGTCTCTATCATCCAGGCTGGAGTGCAGTAGCATGACTACAGGTTATTATAAACTGAAGCTCGTGGGCTCATGGCAATCTTCTTACCTCAGCCTTCTGAGTAGCTGGTACTACAGTTGTGCAGCTAATTTTTAGTTTTTTTTGTTTTGTTTTGTTTTGTTTGTTTTTGTAGAAACAGGGTCTCACTGTGTTGCCCAGGCTGGTTTCAAACCCCTGGACTCTAGCAATCCTTCCACCTCAGCCTTCCAAAGTGCTGGGATTACAGGTGTGAGCCACTGCGCCCAGCCAACAACTCTTAAGTTTTAAAATACATGCTATTCTGAGTAACATGGTGAAATCTCCTACCTTTCCACCCAGGGCATGAATTATCCTTTTTCCAGTATATCCATGTTGTCTAGACTACCCACCACTTTGAGTCTATTGGTCAGATCAACTGTTGCAGTATCGCATGCTTGTGTTCAAGTAACCCTTATTTTACTTAATAATGGCCCTGAAGCACAAGAGCAGTGATGTTGGAAATTCGAATATGCCAAAGAGAAGCTGGGGAAAGTGCTTCCTTTAAGGAAAGAATTTAAAAGTCATATGTTGAGGTTGCTAAAATCTATGGTAAAAATGAGTATTTTATCTATGAAATTGTGAAGAAGGAAAAATAAATCATGCATGGTATATACAGGGTTTTTGCAATTTCAGACATCTACTGGAGGTCTTGGAACGTATTTCCCATGGGTAAGTGGGGAATACCGTATGTTCTATATAAAAGGCCCATTTCTGATACGTACTTTATGATTATTTTCTCCAAGTCTGTGGCTTCCTCTTTCATTTTCTTAAGTGTATTCTGGTGAGCAGAAATTATTAATTTTTGAAGTCTAATTGATTTTTTCTTTTATGGTTTTTTGTCCTTTTATATCTTTGCCTAGCCCAAAGCCACAAATACCTTATTTTTTCTTCTAATAGTATAATATAGGTTTAAATTTTATGTGTAAATCTGTGATCCACCACCAATAAATTTTTGTGATGCTGTTAGATAGTGGATGCCATTCATTTTCTAAATAGTTTTATTTATTTGTTCCAGTACCATTTGTTAAAGAGACTTTTCTTTCCCCATTGAATTGCTTTTGCACCTTTGTTGAAAATCAGTCTATGTATGAGCCTTGTTTCTGGAATCTCCATTCTGTTCTATTAATTTGTTTGGTCCTTTTGCCAAAACGACACTGTTATAGTTACTGCAGTTTCAAATCAGATGCTGTGAGTCCCACAACTTTTTCATTAGGTTGCTTTGACTCTTATTTGCATATAAATATTAGAATCAGTTAATTGTTACAAACAAAAAAAAGGGCAAAGCCTGCAGAGATTTTGATTTGGGTTGCTTTGATCGGGGTAGGTCAATTTGGAGAGAATTCACATTGTAACAATATATTCTTCCAATCCTTGAACACCGTACCTCTCTCCATTGATTTAAATGTTTGTTAGTTTATCTCAGCACTGTTTTATAAAGTTTTTAAATGTTGAAATCATGTACTCTTTGGTTAGGAATACATTTAAAATATGTTTCTAATGCTGTTAGTGGTGTTTTTAAATACTGCTTTTCACTTGTTTTTTACTACTATATTGAAATAAAATTGATTTTTATATATTGACCTTGTATCCTATAACCTTTTTAAATTGATGTATTCTAGTAGTTACTTAGTAGATTTCATAGGGTTTTCTGGTAAACAGCCATGTCATCTACAAATCAAGACAGGTTTCTTTCTTTCCAATCTTTATGTGATTTGTTACTCTTCCTCTGTTGCATTGGCTAGAACCTTCGGTAGAAGGTATTCTTTCTTTATTCCTCATTTTATTGAGAGAGACTATAATATTTACCATGAACTGTGATGTTAGTTGTAAACAAAAAGTTTGTATTTCTCTGGGATTAAATACCAGGAGTCCATTTGGTTTTTTACTATTGAGTTTTAAGGGTTCTTTGTGTATTTTCTAGGTATGTTCTTCCTTCATTGAATTGTTTTCTTCACATATGTTAAAAATCAGTTGAGAATCTGTAGATAGGTCTGTTTCTGAGGTTTATCTCTTTATCTCTGTCACAGGGTTTTGTTGCATTTATTTTGAGGCTCTGTCATTTGGTTCATACCCACTTAGAATTACTATGTCTTGGTGATTGATCCTTTATCATATAAGATTTTTCTGTTTTGCAGTTTTCTTTGCTCTGAATCTGATAGGAATGTAACCATTTCTGTTTAAATGTTTGCATGATCTGTCTTTTACTATCATTTTACTTTCATCCTGTGTTGCTGAATTTGAAATGAATCTCTTGTAAACAGCAGATAGTTGTCATTTTAATAAAAACTGTTGGCCAGGCGCGGTGGCTCAAGCCTGTAATCCCAGCACTTTGGGAGGCCGAGATGGGCGGATCACGAGGTCAGGAGATCGAGACCATCCTGGCTAACACGGTGAAATCCCGTCTCTACTAAAAAATACAAAAACTAGCCAGGCGAGGTGGCGGCGCCTGTGGTCCCAGCTACTCGGGAGGCTGAGGCAGGAGAATGGCGGGAACCCGGGAGGCGGAGCTTGCAGTGAGCCGAGATCGCACCACTGCACTCCAGCCCGGGCAACAGAGCAAGACTCCGCCTCAAAAAAAAAAAAACTGTTAGTCTCTGCCTTTTAATTTGTTTATTTAGACCATTTCTATTTAAGGTAATTATTGATATATTAGGGTGAAGTCTGCCATTTTATTGTTTGTTTTCTGTTTCTGTCTTCTGTTTGTGGTTATTTATTTATTTATTGCGTTCCATGATTACTTGAATATTTTTTAAGATTTTCCCTTGATTTATTTGGTGTTTGGGTTTTGTTTTGTTTGTTTGTCTATTGTTTTGTTTTGTTTTGAGACGGAGTCTCGCTGTGTTGTCCAGGCTGGAGTGCAGTGGAGTGCAGTGGCACAATCTTGGCTCACTACAACATCGGCCTCCCAGGTTCAAGCAATCCTCCTGCCTCAGCCTCCTGGGTAGCTGGGACTAGAGGCACATACCACCATGCCTGGCTAATTTTTGTATTTTTATTAGAGATGAGGTTTCACCATATTGGCCAGGCTGGTCTCGAACTCTTGAACTTGTGATCTGTCTGCCACAGCCTCCCAAAGTGCTGGAATTACAGACATGAGCCACCGTGCCAGGCCTTTTATGTGTTTTTTATAGTTTTCATGGTCATTGTGGGCATCACATTATAGATAATGTGACTTATCACCATTCACTGCCATCAGTACCATCCCTTGGAATGAGATGTGGAAACCTTAATTTCAGTTACGTCTCTTTTCCGACTTTTAAATAGTATTGTTTTGAGGATTAATGCTGTTAACAGTTTTTGTCTCAGTTATCCAATATGACTTATGGAACTTATGAAGGGAGTGATGCTCTGTTGTATGCACCCATGTTTCTGCTATTTCCATTATTTTTCCAAGATTCCATCTTTTATTACTTCCATTAGCCAGTCTTCAAAGGCACGTCTGCTAGTGAGAAATTCTTTTTGTTTTTCTCTTTCTGAAGATGACTTTATTTTCCCTTTATTCCCGAAGAATAGTTTTATTTATGTTGTTTGGGGTTCGCTCAGCTTCTTGAAGCTGTAAGTTTGTGTCTTTTGCCAAACATGGAAAATTTCCAACCATTATTTCTTCAGGTGTTCTTTCAGCGTCACTCTTGTCTCCATTCTAGGCCTCTAATGATACAAATGTTGAGTCATTTGTTATTGTTCCCCCATGTACCTGAGGTATGGTTCATTTTTCAGTCTATTTTCTCTCTTTTGTTCAGATTTCTGTTCTTTGTCATCTTCACTCTACTGTTGAGCCCATCTAATGATTATTTTTCTCCTATTTTATTTTTTAGGTCTATAATTTCCATTTGCTTTTTTTTTTCCTTGTAACTTCTGTTTCTTTGCTGAGATTTTCTATTGTTTCATTTTTGAAACAGTAGAACTTGTAATTGCTTGTCAAATCATTTCTATGATGGCAGCATTAAGATCCTTGTCAGATAATTTCAACATCTTACTCATCCCAGTGTTGGCGTTGATTTTCTTTCCTTCATGTGATTTTCCTGGTTCTTGGTATGACAGATAAGTTTTGGATTGTGTCTCGGACATTTTAGTTATTATATCAGGAGACTCTGTACTTGTAAAAAATTTTAACTTCAGTAGTAACCTGTTGAGGTTTAGCATGTAGGTACTAGCATGTATTTGTGGGCTGTGGTTCCAGTGACCAGTTTTCAGAGCCTTTGTGGTGCTGTTTTGGTTTGTTGCTTTTATCTCAGTCCACTGCGGCTCGCACTGGTTCCAGTAGTGCTGCTTGAGGGGGCTTCTCCAGGCTGAGCTGCGCAGAGTGTGTTTGGGTGAGGGAAGAGCACCCCCACTAGATTTCGTGGGCCGGAGAGTGCTTCCTGAGCCTCGTGCCTATTGTGGCAGGCTCCCGCTTGCTGGTGTTCCTGGCAGTGCTGCTGACCACACTGTGTCCCTGGGCTGTGGAACACTTCCGGGAAAGGTGAACACCCCCAGGACCAATTACAGCAGAATTCCTCCTGCCAGTACACAGCGTCACTGTGTCTCTGGACCATCTAGGAGAGTCTCAGGCATGGCTTTACTTCTTTTGGATGTTAAGATTTTGCCTTCAGTTTCTAGTAGTACTGTCCTGTTGTATTCACCTTTATGTTTCTTCTAGTTTAGTTTTAGTTTCTTTGTATTTGATGTGATTTTTTTCCTTGCATTTCTAATTACTCCTTAGTTGTGTCATGGCTTTCTTTTCTTCAGTTACCCTCATTCGAAATTTCCCATTTCTAATGATCTGTTATTTTTAAAATTCTTTTTAGCTCAGTTTGAAATTTGTTTACAGTTTTCATGTTTTATTTGCATATTGTTTGGTTTACTTTCATTTTCTGTAGGGACACCATTCTCACGTATATGCACATACTCTTTCTCTAATAATTATACTGTTTCACTCTGTTCTGTTGGTTATGTATTTATTTTTCTTTTTTTTGTGAGGGAAATGAGTGTCTCATACTTGCACGAGGGAGAGATGGGCCAGGATAACTTTTCTTGCTTTTTAGGGACAGGGAGAAGTCTGTG
>NW_016807505.1:663335-714761 GCF_001698545.2 Rhinopithecus bieti | reverse complement strand
TTTGAGACGGAGTCTGGCTCTGTCGCCCAGGCTGGAGTGCAGTGGCCGGATCTCAGCTCACTGCAAGCTCCGCCTCCCAGGTTTACGCCATTCTCCTGCCTCAGCCTCCCGAGTAGCTGGGACTACAGGCGTCCGCCACCTCGCCCGGCTAGTTTTTTGTATTTTTTTAAGTAGAGACGGGGTTTCACCGTGTTAGCCAGGGTGGTCTCGATCTCCTGACCTCGTGATCCGCCCGTCTCGGCCTCCCACAGTGCTGGGATTACAGGCTTGAGCCACCGCGCCCGGCCGGTATTCGGGAATTTTAAGGTCCCAGAGCTTACTGCATCATGATCCCTTTGGAATCATCTGCAAATTAGATCCTGTAGAGCTTTTTAAAACTTTTAGCCCTGTTTTCAGATTGGCCTGTGCTTTCCAGTGGGTTGGCAGTGTTGAGGTTTTCCCTGTTCACAGGGCTGTAAGAAACCCAGTCAGTTACCTTCCATCTGCTTCCTTACTAACCAGTCTTGTACTTGTCAGAGCTTTGTTTTGTCCACTTATATGCAATGGTTCATGGTTTTGTTGTAGATAATGTCTCTGGGTCTTTGGTTTTCTCAGTTTGCTCTTTTTGTAGGGGAGATTGGGAGGGAATAAAACCCAAAAAATAAATAAATAAATAATAACTGTGTCACTGCTATCATCATCTTTCCAGAACGTGCCATCTGCCCTTCACCTGATTTTCGTATTTATCAGTATCATTACCTTAATCTGTTATCTCATTGGGATTGCAAAATGGCTGTTTAGGGGGAAAAAAAATTCCATCTGCTTGTCCTACATATATACCTGGCATTGTTTTTTCTCATGGGTGCCATTCGATTACCTTGAAAAACAGTTCTACTGAAAAGGCATGCTAAAATAGATTTAAGGTTTTTAGAGTAAGGAGTTAATATAATATTAACTTTAATAGTGACAATTTAATTTTGTTTTTTGGTTGGTTTTGCTGCCTTTTTGAATATTAAGAACTCATGAATGTTTCTGTATTTAATACATTTCACAGTCATTACTCTAAATGATACTCAAATTGCTTAGCCTTCGTGTGCTTTTAAAATGACTCTATTAGATTTTGAAATTTCTAGCTAATCTCGAACATTCATTCTCAGGCCTGGAATAAGTTATTTTTCCAATAAATTGTTGGAGAATGGCATTTAGAAGTCAGATTTTAGATGCAAAGTATGGCCTTTGGTTTGAATGTTACTACTTGTAGGCCTTATCAGGATAGAACTAGGAAAATAATCTTTCTAGTGTATCCTGAGAATCATCCTACATCATTGCAGAGGTGTTTTCCATTTTGTTTTATATGACTGAATACTGCTACTTTGTGTGGATGCAGCATAGCTTCTCAATATTTATAGGCATCGAGGTTATTTTTAACCTTTTGCTATTAGTACTAATGTCACAGTGAATCCTCTTATGTTCATGCATTATTCCTTACATATGTAAGGTATCATTAAGATAAATTGTTAGAAGTGGGATTGTTGCATCAAATGGTAGATGCATATATAATTTTGCTAGATACTGCCAAATTCTCCTTCACAGAAAAGTAACATTTTGCATTCCCACCAGCAGTTTACAACAGTATCTCTTTTCTTAAAACTTTCCAAACATAATGTGTTGTTAAATGTGGATGTTTAATCTGCCAATTGAGAAATGGTATTTTACTATACTTACAATTTTTGAGTTTACCTCAGTTATGAATGATGATGGACATTTTTTCTTGTACTTAAGAGCTGTTTATAGTTTTATATGGCCTTTTGTTCATTTTGCTGCTCAGTTGGTTTTCTTCATTTTTAGAAACTTCGTATGTTAAGGAGATTAGTCCTTTAACGCTAGTAAATTTGCAAATATTTTTTCCCAGTTTGCCATTTGTCTTTTAACCTTGCTTATAGGATTTTTGCCAAGTGAAAGCTTTTATGTTTATGTAGTCAGCTATTAATCTTTTTCGTTATTATGCTTCGATACGCATTTCTTTAGTTAGGTTTATTTTATTCATTTTGTTTTTTAATTTTCTAGACTCTATCCTCAGTAGAAATTTTAGTCATATTGTTTCTTCTTTGGTCACCTTATAATAAAATTAGCCTTTATTTCCAAAGTTACTTTGCATATTTCTTAAGTATTTTTTAGTATTCTTATTTCTATTTAAGATGTGCTCATTTCTCTCTGAATTTGTATTTCTCATCATTGGTGGTCTGCCTTGTCTGCTGCTACATTCTCCCTTTGTGTTGGAATGCGGTGTTACAGGTTTCCTGTTGTTTATGACTGAATTTTTCTGGTGTACTTTTGTCTACCGGAAAGTTTTGCTTCTCATTTGCCAGACTCTTTCCATAATAACTTTATTTGGACTTAGGAATTCTGTTTTTCTTGTTTATGTTTCTATAATAGATGTTACTTTTTTCTGGACATGTTATTACTAGACCTCAGAGTGGAGCAGAGAGGAATTTGTGTGGCTTTAGGGGTCTTGGCTGAAGGCATCCCTCTTCTGTTGCTTTAGTAAGGGCAGAATCACCACTTTCTGATTTTTCAGCTCCATCCACTTAATGAAGATTCTTTTTCATTAGCTGCTTCCACCCCTTTACAGCCACTTAAGGGACACTTCTGCTTTCCAAGGTACCCCTCTTCCTTTCATGCATGGTGCCTTCCTGAGCCTGCCATTGCTGGACCCAAGTACTTTTCTGTAGTCCTTCCTTTAACCAACCCGTTGCCAGTGCTCTAACCTGCCCTCAGTAGTGCTCTGTTGAGGGGCGGGTGCAGTCTGGCCTTAGGTGATCCCTAATCAGTATGATTCTGCACAAGCCACTCTTCGATGTAGCTCCTGCTGGACCCTGCTCATTTCCCCACTTCTATGGTATTTGGAGTTTATTGCTCTGTCTCCTAGTTTTACTCTAGACCTAAGTCATAGGGGTTTTATTTATTTCTCCCCTTTTTGATCTGGATAGATTTTTAGAGATGTTAGTAGGATGTGATCAATACAGCCACCACTTTTTTGTGGAAACCTAGAAGCTTCTTCATTTTTTCTTCAGCTTTCTAAATAAATGCATTCTTATTTAATTCAACGTGTTACTGTAACACACATAACACTTATAGGAAGAGACAAATTTTGTTCCCTAATTGTTTTCATTGTATAAAATTTTTAAAGGTTTCATTTAAAAGAAAGACCAAAGCAGCAGCTCCGTAATGATATAGCCAGACTGGTCATTGTGACCACTGCTCATCTGCCGCTTCCTGCAGGGTCTGTCTCTCCTCTTCGGTGGTGCTCTTTGATCTGCCTCCTTAGGTGTGGCTGGTTCAGTTAAGCTTCAGAGCCCCACTGCAGTGTGAGGAGGCTTTATCACCACCCGCTGCAGGGCAGCTTTTCTGCTGTGTTGGAGGGCTCTGTGCTCCAGCAGACTTGTTTTCTCTTGCCAGCCTCCCCAAAAGGAATGTCATGAACTGGGGTCTGATTCCTCTCCTCCTCAACTGAGAGATGCTCCTGCTAGTTTCATGTCCCGTTGTCTGTGGTTGTGTGTTTCTTGTTTGTTTTCTCTGGCTGACTGGTAGATGCGTAGAGGGGCAGGGAAGGGACGTGGCAAGAGATTGGAGAAAGCCAAGAATTCTAATAAAACCTTTAATTTATTTCAGATAAATGGTGTTGCAGCAACAAAATGCCAGCATTTTGGTAATAAAAATAGTATGTTGGAATATTAGAATATCAAAAACTAGAAAATTGTAATTACTGATTTGGGATGTGTGATGTTCTCTGCTAACATTCTGGAAAGAATTTTGTTGTTGTTGTTGTTGTTGAGATGGAGTGGTGCTCTTGTTTCCCAGGCTAGAGTGCGATGGTGTGATCTCAGCTCATTGCCGCCTCCACCTCCTGTGTTCAAGCGATTCTCCTGCCTCGGCCTCCCAAGTAGCTGAGGTTACAGGCATCCGCCACCACACCCGGCTAATTTTTGTATTTTAGTAGAGATAGGGTTTCAACATGTTGGTCAGGCTGATCTCAAACCCCTGACCTCAGGTGATCCACCCACCTTAGCCTCCCAAAGTGCTGGGATTACAGGCGTGAGCCACCACACCAGGCACTGGAAAGAACTTTCTGAATAAATATTAAAATGCATTTTATATAAGCGACTAAAAATACTTTTTAAAAAAAATGTTTTAATCTTAACATTATTTAGCTGTGGACCAGGCGTGGTGGCTGATGCCTGCAATCCCAGCACTTTGGGAGGCCAAGGTGGGCAGATCATGAGGTCAGGAGATCGAGACCATCCTGGCTAACACGGTGAAACCACACCTCTACTAAAAGTACAAAAAAATTAGCCAGGTGTGGTAGTGGGCACCTGTAGTCCCAGCTACTTGGGAGGCTGAGGTAGGAGAATGGTCTGAACCCAGGAGAGCGGGCTGCATGAGTAGATCGTACCGCTGCACTCCAGCCTGGGTGAACAGACGAGACTCTGCTTCCAAAAAAAAAAAAAAAAAAAAAAAATTATTAACTGTGAACTAGTGTATATGTTTTATAGATGCCTGATTATCAAACAAACTTCATGATTGCACTTATAGAGCTTGTATTCGTTTTTAGAACTCTACGTAAGTGTCATTAAAACATAGCTTTTATTACATAGATTTTAGGAAAGGAATGCCAGAGGATAAATCATTCTCTTAAAATAACTGCATGTGGCAGAAATGTCAGAATAATTCTCCTCCTCCATACACAGCACGTATTACTTGTTAAAAGTATTCTAGTTCAGGCCGGGTGCGGTGGCTCACGCCTGTAATCCCAGCACTTTGGGAGGCCGAGGCAGGCGGATCACAAGGTCAGGAGATCGAGACCATGGTGAAACCCCGTCTCTACTAAAAATACAAAAAATTAGCCGGGCGCAGTGGCGGGCGCCTGTAGTCCCAGCTACTCGGGAGGCCGAGGCAGGCAGATCACAAGGTCAGGAGATCGAGACCATGGTGAAACCCCGTCTCTACTAAAAATACAAAAAATTAGCCGGGCGCAGTGGCGGGCGCCTGTAGTCCCAGCTACTCGGGAGGCTGAGGCAGGAGAATGGCGGGAACCCGGGAGGCGGAGCTTGCAGTGAGCCGAGATGGCGCCACTGCACTCCAACCTGGGCGACAGAGCGAGACTCCGCCTCAAAAAAAAAAAAAAAAAAGTATTCTAGTTCATATAAAAATTGAACTTTTGTATTACTGCTATTAGGTATGTATGTAGTTGTTTGCATTTGGGGCCAGTTGGTTGGGGCAGGGGGTCTTTTCTTTTGTCCTTAATCTGTATCGCTTTTCCCCCCCAAAGTTGAGTTAAAGGATGAGTAGACAAGGAGAATGATGGAGAAAGGATAAATAAAATATATACCCAAAGGCACCTGGAGTTAATTTTTCCCAATATTCCTTTCAGTCTTTTTCAATTCATAGGATTTTGTCTTTTGTTTGTTACTGACTACATAATGTGGTTATACCATAGTCATTTCCTGTTATTACACACTTGGGTTTTCTTAATTTTTTACTATTGTAGTACTAATATTTTACTATATTGTAATTAAATTTTTATGTATTCAGAACTGTTTAAGATAAATTTGCTTGGAAATTATTAAATCACCAGAAGTGATATTATCCTGATAATTAACTTCTAAGTTGTCTCTTAATATAATTTAAATGCAAATCATAAGCTTATATTAGTACCAGTCATAATGAATGCCTAACTGAAACCAGTATTGTATTTTTTCTCATTAGGGAGTTCTGGGAAATCGTTCATTCATTTACAGATGAACAGAAAAGACTCTTCTTGCAGTTTACAACGGGCACAGACAGAGCACCTGTGGGAGGACTAGGAAAATTAAAGATGATTATAGCCAAAAATGGCCCAGACACAGAAAGGTAATTATTAAGTGGTGACTCTATACCTACTGAAAACCTTGCATTCCTCGTCACACACATATGAACTGTCTTTATAGTTTCTAAGCACCTTTGTGATTTTATGTACAAATCCTCAAATCATATTAGACAATTGAGAAAATATTTTGCTGTCATTGTGTGAGGAAACTTTTAAGGAATTGCCCTAGTTAAAAATTATTATGGGATTCACACTGGTCTGGAATTTTTCAAATTAGTATGATTCATTTACTTTTTTGATTCCCAGCTTGTTAGTTGAAAGCCATGTTACATGATAATCTATTTAGAATGGTTACATTGAGGCTTGGAAGATTATCATTCGATTATGCTAGAATCCTGTTATCAAATCATTTTCATAGTCATATTGCCAGCAGTATTTCTAATAAGCATTTAAGAGCACACAGTTTGAAATCTTGTAAACCAGGTTTGAATATTTTCTCCACCTTAGAGGAAGTTACTTCTCAGTGACCTAACCTCTGAAGTGCATTTACTGATGTCCTCTCTGTGGTTTTGTTGTGGAAAGATTTAGTGAAACGAACTGTAATAATTAAATACCTAAAACAGTATCTGGTATGTAGTCAAACTCGATAAGTATCTTATCATCATTGTTACTAGCTTTGAGTAATTTATAGGATAAAGACAAACCGATTCTTGGTAGTTACACAACAAAAAGTTTATGATTTGCATTAATGTATAGTTTGCATTGCAAACCATCTCAACTATATACAATTCTAAGTGTATTTCCCATGACTTATTATTTTCCTGTTTTTTCCCCTTTTCTCTATTTAGGTTACCTACATCTCATACTTGCTTTAATGTGCTTTTACTTCCGGAATATTCAAGCAAAGAAAAACTTAAAGAGAGATTGTTGAAGGCCATCACGTATGCCAAAGGATTTGGCATGCTGTAAAACAAAACAAAATAAAACAAAAAAAAGGAGGAAAAAAAAAGAAAAAATTTTAAAAATTTTAAAAATATAACAAGAGGGATAAATTTTTGGTGGTGATAGTGTCCCAGTACAAAAATGCTGTAAGTTAGTGAACCACAGTAGTCACCTATGTCTGTGCCTCCCTTCTTTATTGGGGACATGTGGGCTGGAACAGCAGATTTCAGCTACATATATGAACAAATCCTTTATTATTATTATAATTATTTTTTTGTGTGAAAGTGTTACATATTCTTTCACTTGTATATACACAGAGGTTTTTCTGAATATTTATTTTAAGGGTAAAATCACATTTGCTTGTGTTTATTACTGCTTGAGGTTGAGCGTTTTGAGTATTTAAAAAATAAATGCCAACAGAACTACTCTCCCAAGGAAAATATTGCCACCATTTGTAGACCATGTAACCTTCAAGTATGTGCTACTTTTTTGTCCCTGTATCTAACTCAAATCAGGAACTGTATTTTTTTTTTTAATGATTTGCTTTTGAAACTTGAAGTCTTTGAAACAGTGTGATACAATTACTACTGTTCTAGCCCCCAGAGAGTTTTCTGTGCAAAATCTTGAGAATCAATAAAGATGGAAGGGAGAAACTGGAATATTTTACCTGCAGCCCTCAGAACTTCAGTAACAGCACAACAAATTAAAAAACAACTCATGCCACAGTATGTTGTCTTCATGTGTCTTGCAATGAACTGTTTCAGTAGCCAATCCTCTTTCTTAGTATATGAAAGGACAGGGATTTTTGTTCTTGTTGTTCTTGTTATTTTAAGTTTACTGGGGAAAGTGCATTTGGCCAAATGAAATGGTAGTCAAGCCTACTGCAACAAAGTTAGGAAGTTTGTTGTTTATTATAAACAAATAGCATGTGAAGGTGTACTTAAGATAGATTTTTTATTAATTACTTATTACCTAGATTTTAAATAGACAATCCAAAGTCTCCCCTTCCTGTTGCCATCATCTTGTTAAATCAGCCATTTTATCGAGGCACGTGATCAGTGTTGCAACATAATGAAAAAGATGGCTACTGTGCCTTGTGTTACTTAATCATACAGTAAGCTGACCTGGAAATGAATGAAACTATTACTCCTAAGAATTACATTGTATAGCCCCACAGGTTAAATTTAATTCAAAACATGTTAAACATTACTTTCATGTACTATGGAAAAGTACAAGTAGGTTTACATTACTGGATTTTCAGAAGTAAGTAGTTTCCCCTTTCCTAGTCTTCTGTGTATGTGATGTTAATTTCTTTTATTGCATTATAAAATAAAAGGATTATGTATTTTTAACTAAGGTGAGACATTGATATATCCTTTTGCTACAAGCTATAGCTAACGTGCTGAGCTTGTGCCTTGGTGATTGTTTTAACTGATTACTGTAGATCAACCTGATGATTTGTTTGAAATTGGCAGGAAAAATGCAGCTTTCAAATCATTGGGGGGAGAAAAAGGATGTCTTTCAGGATTATTTTAATTTTTTTCATAATTGAGACAGAACTGTTATGTACCATAATGCTAAATAAAACTGTGGCACTTTTCACCATAATTTAGTGGAAAAAGAAGACAATGCTTTCCATATTGTGATAAGGTAACATGGGGTTTTTCTGGGCCAGCCTTTAGAACACTGTTAAGGTACATACGCTACCTTGATGAAAGGGACCTTCGTGCAACTGTAGTCATCTTAAAGGCTTCTCATCCACTGTGCTTCTTAATGTGTAATTAAAGTGAGGAGAAATTAAATACTCTGAGGGCGTTTTATATAATAAATTCGTGAAGAAATGTGTGCGCTTCAGTTCTCAAGTTTTATTATTACGGTACTGAAGTTCTACAATTGTAATAATGTATCCATATGACAAGTTTTAAAGTGATAATTGAAATAGGTTATCAGATATAGAATTCACATCAAGTAGACTTCTAACAGAGTCAAAATGAACCTACCCTTAAAATTTTAGAGGGAAAAAAATCATCAGTTGCACAGACAAGCTGCTCTAGCGTGCTTAATTATGCTAGGCATGTTGTCACTCCCCTTACTTTTGCTGCATGGAATGTCCCTGACCAATAAGGAAGAGGAAAACACAGAAATTTTGACGATAGTGGATGCTTCCTCTACCCCAAATGTTATGTTATAAAAGTACTTTTTTGCCTAGGTACTCTATTATATAGTTTGGTTTTCTTTGAATTAGACCTCAATCTCCAGGAAGCTCTGGAGGGAAAAAAAGGAACCATAAACTAAAGTAACTGGTTTTCCAAATAAATGCTAACTTTTTTTAACTTTCATTATAGAACATTTCAAACATAAAACATGAAAACAGCCTGCAGCCAAACTTTTCTGGACCTTGGCAGCGCCAGCAAATGAGCTGGTCATCCTCACCTACGTTTCCTGAGATAACTACTTTTGGGGATGCTTGCTTGTATAGGGAGATCCATATCAAAAAGAAACTTGAAAATGAGGCTTCAAACAGAACTTGCTGATGTTATTCATCCCTCCTCGGTACAGATACTCTGCTAGAACAGATGGTTGTAATGGGGCAGCATCACTCCCTGTTCCCATTAAAAACATGACCCTTCTGAGATTCCAGGCCCCTTTGAGGAATTTTTCTCAAGAATTCCATACAAACTGTCAGAGAAAGAAATGTCGTCCCAAGACCAGTCCCTGTGTACTCTTGATCCCTTTACCTGCTTACCGCAATTTTTTCTGACTTTCCACCAGTGTCTGTCTAAGGGCCATTTGTACCCCTCCCACACTTCCATGGGCCACTATATAATCCAAAACACACCTTCCATTTGCTCCCTCATTTGGTTGCCTCCTTTTACCTCAACAGTGTTAGTGTGTAAAGAATTGCCTGGGGAGGGTAGAGGGTTTTACAAGTACAGAGTCCCAAGTCTTTTTCTCCCCTCCCTGTTAGTGGGTTGGCATTGGTTAACAGCCACTGCAAGATTTTGATGCAGGTGTGGGGTAGGTATCACTGTGAAAGGCTACTAATCCATGACAGTTTCACTGAAGGTACAGTCTTCAAGGATCCTTATAACCTCCTCATTGCCAAAATCAGTAACACTTATCTATAACCTTGACTGTACCCTAACTTGAGCTGTTGCTTCTCTGGCTGCTTATTTTTCTTTCCCAATTTACCCAGATTTTGGATGGATACTCCTCCAATTCTGCTTAAAGTCCTTACCTGTTCTTGCCCAGTCCTCTCTGGTTAACCTCAGGCATTCCCAAAGATTCTTCCCCAATTCTGTATCTTCTACTCAGACCTCTGTCTCCAGGATTTCTTTCTGCTACCTCAAAGTCAGTAGGCCTAAAAACAAAATTCTTCATCTTGCATCTCTATCAACCATTCTTTGTTTCTTTTTACGAAATGTAACCTTCACCCTGATCATCAAATCTCTCATTCCTCAATTGTCACAGGTTGTCAATTCTTTCCCCGTAAACCCCTTCCGTCATTCCTCCCCTATTTATACTGCCCTTACAGGTCCTGATCCTCTGACTCACCTGGACATTCTTAGCAGCTGCCTAATTTAATTCCCTGACTCTGATCTCCCTCTTCCAATCCTTTTCATTGTGCTAGAACACCATCTTGCTAATTTTAATATTCTCTGCGTTCAGTGCCTCCACAAATCACCCCCTCACTGACCTTTCCAATTTGGCCGTGGGTTACACACTTTTCTCCCTGCATTCCTACCCAGCATCTTGTCATTTCTCAAATACTCTTCATGACCAGATTTTTAAAGTACCTCATCCATGAAGACTTCATCAGCCCCCAAAGTGCCTCCAGTGCTTCCATGGTAGCACGGCATGGTGGGGTACGGTACGTTTCATAGTTGAACAGTGAGGAGTCACTGGAATTCTTATGGAATGTCTTAGGGTCTGCTCTTGATACCCCTTCCACATTTCAGTTCAGGATTTTTTTTTTTTTCTTTTAATAACCTTTGCCTGGAGTGTAAGTAAATTCATGATGGCTATTGTCCCTTTTTTAAAAAAAAAAAAAACCATTTTGCCTTTCACATGTTATTGCCTCCATTTTTCTGTTACCTTGTCAGTGTTGCCACCTAAATGATTGAAAATGACCCAGCATGCAGTAGAATGTAGTGAAGCTTCCTATTTCATCCATTTTTTCATAAGTGCATTGGTATCTATATATCCATCTGCCCAAGCACCAGTTGTTGAAAAGACTATTATTTCCCCATGAATGGTCCTGGGACCCTTGTCAAAGAACAGTTGACCATAAATGTAAGACTTTTTGGATTCTCAGTCTTAACTCTGTTGTCATATATGTCTATCCTTATACTACACTGCACTGTCTTGATTGCTGTAGCTTTGTACTAAGTTTGGATTTGGGATGTGCAAGTCCGCCAATTTTTTTTTCCCCAAAATCATTTTGTTTATTTTCAGTCCCTTGCATTTCATACGAATTTTAGGATCATTGTGTCAATTCCTGCAAAACAGCTGGGATCCTGATAAGGATTTCGTTGAATTGGTAGATAAATTTGAGAAATCACTGCTGTTTTAATGGTGTTAGGTTTTCTGTTCCGTGACTGTGGGATGTCTTTGCATTTGCTTAGGTCTTTCGTTTATTTCAGTGATGTTTTATAGATTTCAGTGTACAAGTCTCGACGTCTTTAATTTTTTTCTAAGTATTTCATTGATGCCACTTTATATGATTATTTTCTAATTTTTATTTTTGTATTCATCACTGGTCTTAGTAATAAAATTGATTTTTATATGTTGATCTTGTATATTGTAGCTTTTCTAAAATTCTATTTTTTTTTTTTTTTGGTCACTAGTATTTTTTGCTTATGAGATCATGCATCTGTGAACAGAAATACTTTTACTTCTTCCTTTCCAGTCTAGATTCTTATTATTTCATTTTCTTGTCTTAGTGTACTGGCTAGCACCTCCAGTACAGTACTGGATAGAAGTGACAAGAGCAGACATCTTTTTCTTGTTCCTGATTTTAGGGGGAAAGCATTCAGTCTTTCAGCATTGAGTATGATGTTAGCTGTGGGTTTGCATCAAGTTGAGGAAATTCTTTTATTAAACCTAGTTTACTGAGTGTTTTTTAATCAAAAAAAAAAAAAAAAGGAGGGGCTATGGATTTTGTCAAACGCTTCTTCTGTATCAAGATTGTCATGTTGTTTTGTCCTTTATTCTGTTAATATGTTGTATTAATGGACTTTTGTATATTGAATTAACCTTGCATTCCTGGGATAATCTCAGTTGTCCATGCTACATAAACCTTGTTCTATGCTGCTAGATTTGGTTTGCTAGTATTTTGTTTAGAATGTTTGCATGTATATTCATAAGGAATATTGGTCTGTAGTTTTCATATTATGTATCTGTCTGGTTTGGGGATGAGAGTCATACAGCTCTCAGAATGAATTGGGGGCTTTCCCTGTTCCTAAATCTACTGAGGTATTTTTTAAGTGAACTACTTGGAGACCTTCAGCTGTGATCTTTAGATGCTAGGAGACACAGGGATGGTACCTGACTCTGAAAAGGGTCTCAGGGTAAGACGTGTCTGAAGTGGCCTGTGGCAACTAACTAAAGAGTACTCCCACCAATAATGGAGTCAAGATGTATGTTTCCCAGGGGCCACACTGGTCACTGAAAAGAGATGGACTATGAGCCATCTGGAAAAGTACCCTGCACAAGTGGGCTGCCTGCCTGGAGCCAGGCACCCTGCAGCTGAGTGCCCTATAATGTTGAAGCTGTTGAAGGAGGAGAGGTTGGAAGCTGCCAGCTTAGAGAATCTCAGCGGTGGTTCCCAGCAGTGTGTATTCCAGGAAAGAGTCATTCCCCACCCTGGCTCAAAGTAATAATTAACAGTGACTGGGTAAGGCAGGATCTTTTCTTCTAATTCCCTCCCCTCCAGAAAGGGCAGCAGCAGCTTTCGAATGGGAAAGAAGGTGGAGGGAGGAAAAGAAAAACCGATTTCTCCACACTGCTGTCTTTAAGCTTCCCACTCAAAGGCCTCAGTAAGAGGCAGAATTGTTCTCAATTAAGAGAGTTTGGCGACTTGATGTTTCAAAGGTGTGAGCTTTTAATACCCTAGAAAACTGATGATTTTTTCTAGGTATTTTAATACCCTAGAAAATTGTTGATTACCAAAAGGGACCAGAAAAGCTACACAGCCTGAGATTTCATCCCCAGAAAATGAATCCAGAGAGCAGACTTACAGAAAAAAAAAAAAAAAAAGTGTTCTGCCCCTGCCTCTCCCACACACAAAGTGAGAAAGAGAGTCTTCATCATTTGGCAGATTAGACCTGGGGAAAGACTCGGGACATTTAGGATGATGATATTTATGATGAGGAAGATTTCTATGGGAAACTTAATTTTTAAGTTGTCTCTAATCCTATTCCAACTGAAGTTTGAATTTTTTTCCTTTCATTAACATTTACTGAGCAAATACCTATTGAATGTTTGCCATTTTGCAGGGTGCCATGGATTTCAGGCTGATTGAGAGCTGCTTTGTTGAATCAAGGAGTCTACTACAGGGAGACAGTCTAGTTAGAGCAGGCATAAGTACAAACCACTAAGGATAAAAGAAGTATGTGCAAGTACAATGTGGGCAGAGAATTCAGATCCAAAAATACTGCAGATAGGTGATGAAGGTCAAGCCGAATCTTGACAGACAGGATAGGTGTATGTGAGGCAGATAGGCGGAAGCTCTTGAGTATGTCTGAGTGTCAGGCTCTAAGGGATCAAGATGAGATTGGGATAATGAGGGCCTTACAGACCATACCAAGGACTTTGGACTTTATTTTGCAGACGTTAAGAAGCAAAGACATAATCAGTTTTACATGTTATGTTTTTTACAAACTGAAAGAGCACAAGTGTACATGTGGTCTTTGCAGTTAAGTTATTGCTGTAATTTTTAAAAGGCAGACAATCTGAGGATAGAAGGGAGGCCAGAGTCCAAGAAATGCTAGGGACTCGGTGATTGATTCAGTGCCCATGCATGGGAGAGTTAAGAGTCAAAGACAGCTCCCCCATTTCAGGTTTTGAGAGCTGAGTGGACAGTGTTGCTGTTGGGTCTACAGAGAAGAAGAGTGGGTTTTGAAAGGAAAATTATTAATAGTACAATTGAATGATGTTTTAGTTGTGTCTGAGGGATATCCAGGGAGAGCTGTCCTGAGGCAGTTAAAAATACGGGTCTAGAGAAAAATGTACACGGAAGATAAAAATGTATGACTCCAGCACATAGACCATAGCTGAACCCGTGGCCAGGAAAATTATCCTGGAAAAGGCAGAGAGGAGAGAAGGACAAGGATGGGATCCATGGAAATGCTAGCATTTGAGAGTTACACAAGGAACCCACAGCAGAGGCATATGAGAAAAAGCAGGTTGGTTTGTCTGCTCCAGCAGACAGACACCAAGCCCCATGAGGGCAGAGACTTTGTCTTCGTGGCTGTACCTCCAGTGCACAGAGCAGACTGTCCATGTGCTTTGTGGATCCATGCAGTTACTGGGGTGTCTCAGAAACTTTCCATCCTCCTCCCTACTGTGTCTGCATAACCCTGGCCAAGCCTCCCTTTTCCCAATGTCAACTCTCACTGTAACTTTTAAGGAGGGCATATATCTACTTACTGTCATCACCATAAAGATAAAATCAGCCAAGTGAAAATATTTTGAAACTTTGGAAATATATAAACTCCAAAATCATCAGTTACATCAATTACATACATTACATAATGATGTAATGACTCTGGCATCCTAAAGATCCCATCACTCTGCCTCACACTGGGGTCTTGCCTACTTCTCCGTTCCAAAAGGGGACAGTAGTGGTATCAAATCTGTTTCTTGAGGCAAATGAAGTACCTTGCTCCAAAATAATCACCCACAGCAGGCAGGTAACCTCCAAGTGCTTCAAGCTGAGATTGAGCAGGAGGATCCCAGCTCGTCACAACTGGGTGGTAAATAATATACTTGGGCCCAAATGGAAGGAAATGCATTACCCTACGATGCATTTCAGAAGTTACCCCAATATGCTTGCATCCAGGCCCTAAATCCAGCAAAAAAAAATGCCATGCCATTCACCTTCAACATGCGTTAATGGAACTGAGATATATTTCAGATTTAAATTGTGTTCCCCAAAGTATTCATTATTCCATAGTGCCTATTACAATCTGCATTTTTATGTTTACTTCATGACTGCCTAATTCCCTCCTTAAATGTTAAGCTTCATGACAGTAGGAACGTATCTGTTTTATTTGCTCCACTGCCCCGTACACACATACTTGTTGAATGAATGTTTGAATGCCCCTGTGATTGCAAAGTCCAAGGGCCTGATTTGTCAACCAGACTTCCAGATTTCTACAGAAATGGCCAGTAAAAGGTAGTATAAGAATGGTTCCTGCATGTGAGAATGATCTTGGATGGAGCTGTTCTGGCCTTCAGCTGCTCCTCACACTCTCCTGCCACTGTGCAGGGACAGCGCAACCCCCATGTTGCTTTCTTGAGTGGAGCTCATTTCAGAAAAGCAGTAAAAGGAGAACCCACTTGTTTGCTTTATGTTCCTAAGAAGGCGTTGAGTAAATCAATCGTGTTATCCAAAGTGACTTTAATTTTATGAAGGCTCCTTTGTTTCTCTTGCACTCCTTTCTACCCACCTCTACTCCCACCTCCACCCCCACCTCAAATCATGCTATAATTTCCGTTCACTTAAGGGTGCTTTTATCTCATCACAACCATCTGTGTGCTTTAAACAGCTTCTGCGTAACCGAAGTGGAAGTAGTCGTGTAGAAGAGCACATGGCCACTCCAGGGAACATGAGAAGCCTCTGCCTGAAGGTGGGCCTCCCTTCTGTCATCTGATCTCACACATGGCACTGCAAACCTGCAGTTATTTAGCCATGTGCTTTGTGACATTGATTTCACTTTCTTGGGTTATTCTTTTTTTTTTTTTTTTTTTTTTTTTTTTGCAACAGAGTCTCTGACTCTGTGGCCTCAGGCGAGTGCAATGGCCGGTATTCAGCTCGACCTGCAAGCTCCCGCTCCCGGGATTCACGCCATTCTCGATACTGCCTCAGCCTCCGAGTAGCTGGACTACCGGCGCCCGTCCGCGACATCCCAGCTAGATTTTTGTATTTTTTAGTAGAGACGGGGCTTTCACCGTGTTAGCCAGGATGGTCTCGATCTCCTGCTCGAGTCGTGATACTGCCCGTCTCGGTCTCAACAGTGCTGGAATTATAGCTTGACCTACCGTGACCCGTCCTTGTAGCGAACTTAAATATTTAAAAGAAACAAGTATTACTCAAAAGAGAGCTGTACCATTATTATATTCATTTTAAGTGAAAAACTGCCGCCTCCCATATATAGTTATCTCATGACCACCTAATTGATAAAAATATGTTAACTGTTGTCTTACATTGCCTCAGGGAAAAAGTCTGGGTGTTGACTGGAGGGACTGCAGGATAGCCAGCCATTCGATACCTGCTTTTGTGACAAGCTAAAGCAATTGGATTTTGGTGGCTTAGGGGTAAAAATGGCCTGACAGATCATCTTGCCCAGCCCTCAGGATACAGAGGAGAAAACTTGGGTCTCAAGCTGTGAAGCGCTTTGCTCAAGAGCACTGGCTATTTCACATATGTAACAAGCTCCTACTTCATGCTCATTTCACAGTAGCGTGTCACTTTCAGGTCAGCTTCCTTCAGTGGACATTGTCTTCGCTTAATTAAATGTCAGGAGGTCCCCCCAAGAAGGCTTGACTCAAGGAAGCAGGAGGGAGGGCAGACCCTCCCAGTTCTCTCATTGACTAACTTTCATTTGTTGGATTGTTTTTACTGATAAAAGATCAGAAATTAGAGCCAGGTTCCTGTTCCTGTTCCCTACCCAAGCCCCTGAAGAAGCAAATTAGTGAATGTTCCCCAAATTCTTTTACTTTCTAGTATGCAGTAAGCAGTACTGCCAAAAAGTTTCCCAGAGTCATGTTCCTCTTAGATATCTTTCCTTGAAAACTGTTGTTTGGCATGGAGATCCAAGCTGGTGTGGAAAGTTCCAGATGCCCTGGTCCCAGCCTCAGCTGCCCTGCTTTTGCTGCCTGTTCTCACTGCTTGTCTCCATGTTTCCATTTGAAGTCCTGCGGTGCTACTGTGCCCTGAGTTCACTTTCTTACTGTTGAATCCTGCCTTGCTTGCCATGTTTTATAGATGAGGAAAGCGTTTTCTACCAGAGCTCAGGAGCAGCCTTGAGGTCAGGGGTAAGGTTTCTCATTGGTAAGTATTCAGTAGTTGCTGAATGACAATTGGGTGGAAAGGGAAGGGGTGCCTTTCTTAGAAAAAATGTCTGTTATTTGTGGTAATGAAATTGCTTCCAATTGATTTTCTGATCTCTTTGAGAACTATTTACTGCCCTCTTCCTGCATCATGCATTCTGATTTCTGGGGCATTCAGTGCTCCCTCCCTTCCTTTATTCAAGGGGCTCTTGGAAAAGAAATCTTTGAAGAGAAAATGTGTGGGCAGTGGGAGACTTCTGATTCTCTACACCAAATACTCAGCCCTTTCATTCATGAGAAACCCCCGCTTTAGGATGGCGTGGATCTGAGTCAGCAGGCCTGGGTTCATTTGTATATACTCCAGATTGTGGAGGTTGTTCCTGGGTCTTGGCCTTTTATTTTGAGGGTGCTCCACACTTCTGTCTCCATAGACTATGTAATTAAGAAGCTTGCCTTTCGATTTCCTGCCAATGGCTGGATCTTGAGGATCACTGTACAACGCTTGTGTGCCCCACTGGAGAAGTCTGTCATGGCACCTTTCCCCTCCCATAGTAGTGGAATGCTGTCCACAGAAAGCTTCTCTTCACTGTTCAGAGACTCTAAAGAGAAAACCTGCGCTGACTTGCTCTGCCTACTGGGACCTCCTTATATTCACCATTGCCCTCACACCCTTTTCCTTGGAGTCTGTCTTTAGGGTCGCCCTGGGAGCTGCCTGGGCCTCCACCTTCTTAAGCAGGCCACTCCTGAGAGCTGGGTAGAGACTGTCTTTGTCCAGACTGTCTGAAGAGCATCTTGCTGTTAACCTTCCTCTCCTGTTCTTGACTACTGCCTTCACTGCTGCCTCGCTCTCATCTACCAGGGTGGTATTATAAAGTATGTCCTTGAAGGTGAGCTGTTTGACCAGCTCCTTGTTGCCTAGCAACCTAGGAAATTGTCAGAACAATCGGGCTTGCATCAGCTCTGACCTTTGGAGCTTTGACTGGCATTATTTATAAAAGGCTTTCTGCTCTGTTAGTCGAGCATTGGCTTCATATTTCTCCATGGACTCCAGAAAACTGGGTTTCTTTTTCGCAAGTTCTCTTGTTTCCCGTTGAAGAACAGAATTGAGTAGGACTTCTCTATTTCCTTGAGTTTTATGCTGTCTCCAAATACGGTGTAGCACTTGCTTCCCTAGTTGCCAACGCTGGCCGACCAGCTCTGGCAGTTGGCTCTGCTTGTGGTTCTTCCCTGAGATGCTCAGTTGGGCCTGGGAATCTTCCATTTCTCTGCCCACCAGGGGACCTGGCAGTCAGTGTTCTGTCAAAGACCTGTGAGGGTGCTTAGTGAACTGTGGGCACTGTGACCACAGGGTTCTATTCCCGGTCCAGTGTTTGTTTTTAAGAACTCTGTAGGTTGACAGGACATGCTGTCTGGTGGCCAAGTGCTTCTGCCAAGAGTATGGGTCCTGGGAGACATGTTTCCTGGCCTGCTTACTGCAGGCCTAGCTTCCACCTAAGAGCTATCTGCTTCCCAAGGGGATGTCTACCGTGTCTCTGTGTGATAGGAGTGGAATAGTAGGGGCAGGACTGAAAGGTCTGTATGTTTGCTTTTCAGTCAGGTGCAGGTGTTGGAGGTTTCTTAAATGTGATTTCTTTTGATCTCCCTGGCAGGCAGTGATGGGAAAGTTTTTAGTAAGGTTATTAACAGAGATAAAGGGTTTAGAGTTAACATTTAATAGGGGAATTTTTCTAAAGGATGGTTGAAAATGATGCATTATATAGTTTTATTGTATGAACTTTTCAAGGATGAAATTAGTCAATCTGTAGAAATTGGGCTGCCTCTGTTATTGTGATATATTAGACTGTATTGAATGATGAGACTTCCCAAAGGTTTAAAACAAACAAACAAAAAAGGAGGCAGAAGAGGAGAATGAGGATATAAATGAGGACTCTCTCGCTGGGGACACATCAGCTGTTAGCAGTCTGTCTCTGTGTACTGAGCTCAAGAACTGTGACTTTGGTTGGATGTTAGACCTTTTCTAACCAGCTTCAGACATGGTAATCTTCACATAAGCTGCTGCATTTGTTCTACCAGAAATTTAGTCTGTTGTGTGACTCCAGCCACTTTGCAACTCAAGATTGTTACTTGTTCAGGTTTCTTTCTTTAAATAGCTAACCATCTAACAACTACTATCTATATGATGGTTAGCCATACAGTATATACATCATCCATATCCTTTCCTCTTCTACTGTCTCACTCCTGTTTTCCAGTCCATCATCATTTCTCCTCAAGATCAACAGACCCCAACCTCTTTTACGTAAACACTGTATTCCTGAAGTAGTCCTGCCCTTTCCTTCTGCCTACCAAGCCTCAAAGACTTCTTTTCCGTGCATCTAGACTCTGCCTGGTTGTTCTCCTTCCTTCAGAGTTATTTCTTTGTCAAACGCTACTATGCATAAAAACACAAAGCTTTGATAATTCCTTCTGTCCCAAGGGAGCCTTATGCTTGGCTGACATTTTGGGTAAAGGTGGTATTTTTATTAGTAAAATTAAATGGTACAGAAGTGAATTCTAAAATTAGTTACATAAATCTAAGAGAGTTTTCATGAATTCAGGTTGCCCCAAAGATTTAGACCATACTTCTTCCATGGAATGACTGCCATGCAGTTTGAATGGTTGACCTCAAAATTATCCCCAGCCCTAGAAGTGCAGTAGGTATATTAGTCTAAGGCAGTCAGGGTAATGCTATCATCCCTGCCACAAATTGGCTTGGAATGGGGATAATCAAAAGCACTTTGGGCCTGTGAGATTTGACAAGAGTGTTTACTGTGAGCCTGGGGAAAGAACATGCCTGCTCCCATGTGAGAGTATGAAGAAACACTGTGCCTAAGCAAGGAATCATGTGGCTCCAGTTTTTACTGTCAGCCTTTCTACCACCAAGGAGACCAACCTTGAGATGATGCAGATGCATGGACAGCTGTGTGGAGGATAGAAGAATCCCGTTTTTAAACCACATGGCTGAGCTATTTCATTAAGTCACCCCAAAAGTCTTCAGCTAACAGTATCTTAACTGGTGAACTCCTGTGACTGATACAGGAAAATTTTACTTCTTAACCAACTATGATAAGTCCTTTGTGCAGGAAGGAGGTTTTGTGGAAATGATGTTGACTCACTGCACACTGTACAGGAGGGTGTCTCTTTGACACCACCAACCTTAAATAGTAGGAAAGCCATCAGAGTGGGTTGGGTGGTTGGGTTGCTTTATTGCAACTAACAAAGGGTCGGTTGTGCAGTTGTTCACTATCTTTCACTTCCCCTCAGAACTGTATCTCCTAGCCCATGGCCCTATAGGTCAAAAATGCCAGTTTGTTGTACGGTCAGCAGAGCCCAGTACTATGCTTTAAAACATTCAGGGATAATCATAAAATATTGAACAGATGCTGCCTGTAAACAACCACTGCAGCCAAGAACAGTCTGCACCTGAAACACTGCCTGCAACTATAAATATGCCCATATGCTTGAACAATTTTAGAGTTGTAAAATCTTGTTTTATAAGCAATGAGTTTCATCCCTTATTATATGAGGATTAACTTTGCAATGATGTACTGATGTTAACCGAGAAAAGGATCAAAAAGGCCTTGGTTGTGGTGAAACCCAGCAAAATGTGGGTCTGCAACAAGTTCCAGATGAATATCCAACAGCACTGTCCCAGTTTGATTAAGGTGATGACACCCCTACCATGGCCACAGGACCAGGCCATTTGATTTTCCCTAGGGTCATAGGAGTGTTAGCCCAGGTGATCAGCTCAACACCCCTGAGATCCATGAGGTATATACTTTGAAATTTCAATTCCATGACTACTGACTGCATCTCAATCCTATGTTAATACTTTCTTGAATAATATTCTGTTGACCTAGTTATCCACTTTGGAAACTTCAAAGACATCGTCTTCAGCTCTTTGTTTCTGACTCCCTATCCAGTTCTCCAGTTCTGTATACACCATCCCAGAAATGGTCCTCCCATCCAGTTAATCTCTGACACAGACTAATAAGCCTTTCTACAGCTTCAGTATATTCTCTGCTTCTGGAACCTAGGATGTAGGTGCTACAGTGATACTATCTTTGACATTCCATCTCCCTGGAGAATTTGGAAGTGGGGAAATAACATTCCTCTTAACAAAGCAAGATTACCAGTCCTGTAACCTGAGCCAAGGCACGGACCCTTCTGTGAAGGCCTATATCCAACCAGCCACAGGAACCTCTACAGAGAGACTGCAAAAGGCCAGCCCTGGAGGAGCCAATGGCCAGGAGAACATAGGCATAAAGCCTACTAAGGATGTAGCTCATCATCCCTGGGAGTGGATCCCTATAAGGAATAGGCACTTCGGGCACATACGGCCCAGTGACACCAGCCACTAGGATCTTCTGACTCTCTCCTTTATAATGTGAGTTCATTTGTTTATTGTGTGTTTAATGTGAATTCCGCCTCCCTAAAGGCTGAGAACTTCCTTTGGCTCAGTCTTCACTTCATTCAGCCTCTGACTTCCAACTGATGCACCAAGCCAATGTGCAAGAAAAGTTAATAAATAAAAGTAAGATTTATTACAGAGCCAACTGAGCACGCATATATATATGGAGGAGTCCCTGTGTCACTGGAACATTGTAGCCTTTCTCTATAACAGTCCCAGGCTAGGCAGCTCTTTGTAAGCCCAAGGGAATTGCTGCATAAGTAAGGCATGGTCTTTCTTGACTACACATCTTGTATACAAGGTATTAAGGCCCTTGGCCACCTGACTTTGGCCCATTTTTTCAATCTCAGCTCTACCCTAAATTCCCCACATAGGTCATTGATTCGCCAATGAGGTTATTCTCCTGATCTCTGTGTGGGTGCTTATACATAATGGAATTGTGTGTTTTTCTCCTGTTTAAAGTTTGGAACATCATGTTAGCCACCATTTTATTCTCTTCGCTTTCAGCATATTGCACTCACATACTCTATGTGGAATCAGTGCTACCCATTAGACCCAAGGCTCCTCAGTGGGAAATGGTGTCAGATCTCACAGAGAGCAGCTTCATGGAGCTCTAGGTTCTTCAGGCTTCCTTCACAGCCTAAGCTCCATATTTAAATCCAGCATTCAACCCTAATCACTGCTGTTCACTAGCATCTGCTACATATTCTTGCTGACTGTGCTTTCTCTTGAAAGATACAAAAGATACAAGATGCTTGAAGCTTCCCTCCAACAAGTGAGAATTCACTGAAGCTCAGAGGCAGCAGGAGCTCCCATCTGCTCTGAAATTGTGGAAAGTAGGAAAGGTGTCCAGAGGTTATGTGGCCCAAGTGATGACATCTCTGAAGCACAGATGGGCTAAGAGTCACCTGTATCCAATACTCAAGTAACACCTGTCAAGTTGTGGAAAGTTACTTTGGGACATGCCAAAGTTACACGGAGAGCTAGAGCTAGAACTCAGACCTGGGAAACCAGACTTCAGTCTCTGAACTGCACTGGGTTCTCTGCTCAGAACCTTATTGGGGAGAGAACTGACAAAAGGCAAGGCTAAGGAGTGCTCTTTGTGGATGCAGCAGGAGGAGAAACACCCTTCCAATGAGGGGTCTACACAGAGTTCAAATATCCCCTTTATTCACACTGAACACGAGTATGGTTTTCCTCTTTTGCCCTCTGCACAGGTGGCATAGAAGGCAGCACCTGATCCTTCAGGTCTGGGGGAGGAGTCCCCAGAGAATTCATAGATCTTTTAAACCCTTCACATCAAACTGACATCTGCTTATGTAGCTCAGCTAAATGTGTTAGTCATTTGTCAGTCTGTCATCTAACTCTATTATCAAACACATCTTCCCAAAAACAAGAAGGGGAAGGGAAAAAGGAGTCTAGGAAAGGACCACACTTTCTACCACTCCTGTAAACAGTGAGCTTTACTCTGCAATACACCAAATGGAGGGAGAGAGGCTATGAGATGGGCACAGTAAAGAGCCACCTAAGGGAAGTGGGCAGAACTCCAGAAGACTTCCTAAGGAGGCATTTATTCTTTATGATTCTTTGAAATGTTTTTTTTTAAATCATCTTTGACTTTTGCTCTAAAAGTATCACAAGTAAGACTCATCTGTGAAACTAAGCACATCCTATAGTCAAACTATGAAATCTTGTACACACATTAGTGGGGCACTGTGACACCACTGATTTCCTTAAACTGAGCTCCTTTCAAGGTCTTTTGACCTAACTGGCCTTTGGGTCAGATACAGCTTTTACATACTTTTGGTAGGTAACTACCAGTTCCTATTTGTCAGGGAAAGTGGGTAGGAGTTAGCTATTCCCCATAACCTTGATAGCAGCTTATAAAGAGCCAGTGTCAAATCAATTTGTGCCACATGCATTATTTTTAAAGCATTTCTTAGAAAGCACACACAGGAGTGTTCATGCAAGAGGTACTGTAAGCCCTTTGCTTTCAGGGCTTACAGCCTCTCAACTTAAATTGAAGGTTTATTACACAAGTTATTTGCAACAGTGACCAGCATTAGGCTCTGCTGTGTTAACTACTGGCATCAGTCAAAACATGTTCTCACCTCATTGCTGTATATGTTTATATGTTTAGGGGTCAAGCCCTGTGTGTCCTTTCTGAGGGCCATGTTAAAGGCCTCCTCAGATTCCTGTACCCTATTCTTGCAAGGTGGAGAGGTTCTCTAGAAGTATTTTAGCCAGGATACATATATTGAATGCCCTCAACTTCACCAGTGCAAGCCAGTTTCTAACATATAAATTAGCAAGCCACTGATTTTACCAATAAAAAACCCATTTCTAACATTTACTATGGAATTAGCAAACTTCCTGGTGTACATTGGATATCGAAGCTCCAGAAACAGACTCAGAAGAAATAGAGAAATGACAAGTAATTTAGACTGATCCTCTTAAAAGAAGTTCAACAAAGTACAAGAAAATATGGACAGAAAAATGGAATTTGGAAAACAACATATGAACAGAATGAGAAGTTTAACAAAGAAATATAAACAAAAACTAGAAATTCTAAAGATAAAGGATGCAGTAACTGAACTGAAAATCTCAGTAGAACACTTCAACAGCAGACTTAATCAAGCAGAAGAATCAGTGAGCTCAAAGGTAAGACATTTGAAATTATCCAATGAGAAACAAAAAAGAATGCCTGTAAGAATTATAGGACACATCAAGCTAGCTAACTTTTGCATAATAGGAGGTCCTTAAGGAGAAAAGAAAGAAAAACGCCTAGAAAGCATATTTAAGGAAGGAATAGCGGAAAAATTCCGAAATCTGAGAAAAGATGACAAAATTCAGGAACAGGAAGCTGAGATCACCAAATTCAACCCAAAGAGTTCACCAAGACACGTCACAACCAAATTATCAAAAATCAAAGACACAGAATACTGAAAGCAGCAAAGATAAGAAACATATCGCATTCAAGGTAGCCCCAATACAGATTCAGTGGCTTTATCAGCAAAAAATCTTACAGGCCAGTGAGAGTGGGATATTCAAAGTGCTGAAAGAAACAAAACTGTTAAATAAGAATACTTTACTTGGCAAAGGGAGAAATAAACACTTTTCCAGATAAACAATGCCTAAGGGAGTTTGTCACCACTAGGCCTGCTCTACTGAAATTACTAAAAGGGAGTTCTTTAGGCTTAAATAAAAGACTGCTAGTTAACGAAAAACATAAAAGTAAAAAACTAAATGGTATAAGTAATTCATAGAATTCTCTACTATTGTAAAAGTGGCATGTAAAGCAATGTTATTTGTATTAGGTTTAAAAGATGAAACTTAAAAACAACTGTAGCTACAATAAATTGTCAAGAGATACAAATTTTAAAAAACAAATGTAAACTTTGACATCAAAATCATAAAAGGTGGGGGGTTGTGAAAGCACAGTTTTTGTATGCAACTAAAGGCAAGTTTTTATCAGCTTAAAGTAGCCTGTTATAAGGATAAAATGTTTTAAGTTAGCCTTATGGCAAATACAATGGTAGTTGCATAGACTGTAAAAAAAAAAAAAAGAATTCAAAGCACACCACCACAGAAAACCACCAAACCACAAAGGAAGGTAGCAGTAGGGAAAAAAGAAACAAGGGAGCTACAAAACAATCAGAAAACAAATTACAAAATGACACTAGCAATTTCTTACCAATAGTTACCTTGAATGTAAATGGATTAGATTCTCCAAGAAAAAAAGACATAGAATGACAGAACGGATTTTTTTTTTTTTTTTTTTAAAACACAACCACATACTACCTAGAAGAGACTCTTTTTTTTTTTTTTTTTTTTCTTTTTTTTTTTTTTTTTTTTTTTTTTGAGACGGAGTTTTGCTCTTGTTGCCCAGGCTGGAGTGCAATGGCACGATCTCGGCTCACTGCAACCTCCACCTCCTGGGTTCAAGCAATTCTCCTGCCTCAGCCTCCCGAGTAATTGGGATTACAAGCACCCACAACCACACCCAGCTAATTTTGTACTTTTAGTAGACATGGGTTTTCTCCATGTTGGTCAGGCTGGTCTGGAACTCCTGATCTCTGGTGATCCCACCCGCCTTGACCTCCCAAAGTGCTGGGATTATAGGCGTGAGCCACTGTGCCCGGCAAGAGATTCACTTTTCTACTAAACATACACATAGACTGAAAGTGAAGGGATGGAAAAAGATATTCTACATAAATGGAAATTGAGAGCAGAGGTAGCTATACTTCTATCAGACAAAATAGACTTTAAGTCAATACTATAAAAAGAAATGAAGTTTATTATATAATGATAAGGGATTCATTCACCAAGAAGACATAACAATTGTAAAAATATATGCACCCAACATTGACACACCTGAATACATAAAGCAATTGTTAAATGATCTGAAGAGGGAGATAGGCTGCAATACTATAATAGGGGACCTCAATACTCTACTTTTCACAGTGGGCAGATTGATCCCCTAGACAGAAAATCAATATTAAGAAACAATGGGCTTCAATTACACTTTAGACCAAATGGACCTAACAGGCATATACGAAACATTCCATCCAGAAGCAGTAGAATACATTTTGTTCTCAAATGCACATGGAACATTCTCCAGGATATATTGTATGTTAGTCCACAAAACTAATCTTAAGTTTAAGAGGACAGAAATCATATCAAGTCCCTTTTCTGATTACAATGGCATGAGACTAGAAATCAAGAACAAGAATAAATTCTGGTGGAAAATACAGCAATATGTGGAAATTAAACAACATGCTCCCAAACAACTAATAGTTCACAGAAGAAATCAAAAAGTAAATAAAAAATTACCTTGAGACAAATGAAAATGGAAACAAAATTTACGTGATGCAGCAAAATCAGTCCTAATGGAAATTTACAGCAATACACACCTACATCAACAAAGAAGGATCACAATCTTACTTTTCACCTAAAGGAACTAAAAAAAGAACAGACTAAGCCCAAAAGTTAGCATAAAGAAGTAAATAACAAAGATCACAGTTGAAATAAAGACTAGAAAAAAATGAACAAATCTAAAAGTTGTGCTTTTTTTTGGCGGGGGGGGCGGGGAAGATAAAAACAAATTCTTACCTAGACTAGTGATAAAAGAGAGTACTCAAATAAGATCAGAAGTGAAAGAGGAGACATTTACAACTGATATCACCAAAATACAAAGGATTATAAGAAACTGCTATGAAATTATGCACTATCAAATTGGATGACCTAAAGAAATGAATAAATTCCTAGACATATACAACCTACAAAGAGTGAATCACGAAGAAACAAGATCTGAATAAGCCAATAACAAGAAAAGAGATTGAGCCAGTAATGAAAAACATCCCACCAAAGGAAAGCCCAAGATTAGGCAGCTTCACTACTGAATTTTACCAGACATTTATAGAACTAATAGAAATTCTCAAACTTTTCCAAAACAATGAAGTAGAGGGAATACTTCTAAACTCATTTTACAAGAGTAGTGTTACACTGTTATTAAAGCCAGACAAAGACACTTCAAGGACAGAAACTTACCAAGTAATATCCCTGATGAACATGGATGCAAAAATCCTCAACAAAATATTACCAAACTGGATTCACGAACACAAAGAATGATTCACCATGATGAAGTGGGATTTATCCTTAGGATGCAAGGATGGTTCAACATATGCACACCAATAAATGTGATACACCACATAACAAAATGAAGGGTGTAAATCAGATCATATGATCACCTCAATGGAGGCAGAAAAAGCATTTGACAAAATTCAACCTGGTCTCGTGGTAAAAAACAGATTAGCTATGGAGGCCATGTATGACCCTCATGACTTTTTGACATAGTACTAGAAGTCCTAACCAGAGCAGTTAGACAAGAGAAAGAAATAAAAGGCATCCTAATAGGAAAGGAAGAAGTTAAATCATCTGTAATTACTGATGACATAACCATATACAGAAAACTGTAATGTCTCCACCAGAACAAAACTAAAACCTGGTAGAACTGATACACAAATTCTGTAAAGTTGCATAATACAAAATCATCTTACAGAAATCAGTAGTGTTTCCAGCTACTATTAATGAGCTATGTG
Organism: Rhinopithecus bieti; assembly: GCF_001698545.2. Taxonomy (NCBI): domain Eukaryota; kingdom Metazoa; phylum Chordata; class Mammalia; order Primates; family Cercopithecidae; genus Rhinopithecus; species Rhinopithecus bieti. The sequence goes on along the minus strand of NW_016807505.1, from coordinate 687,151 downwards.
AAAAGGAAATTAGGAAAATCTCACAATAGCAACAACTATTAAATACTGAGGTGTAAATTTAAGGAGGTAAAAGATCTGCATACTGAAAACTATAAAACACTCATAAAAGAAATGAAAGAAAACAAATAAATGGAAAGATATCCCATGTTCATGTATTAGAAGAATATTAGGAAGATGTTTATACAACCCAAGGCAATCTACAGATGTAATGCAAACTCTTTGAAATGCCAATGTCATTTTTTTTCAAAAATGTAAAAAACAATTTTTAAATTCATATGGACCCACAAAAGACCATATATAGCCAAAACAACTTTGAGCAAAAGAACAAAGCTGAATATATCACACTCCTTGACTTAAAACATAAAGTAATTATAATTAAACAGCATGGTGCTGGCATAAAACAGACATCAACCAATAGAATAGAATAGAAAATCCAAAAATAAAGTCATACATTTATAGTCAACTGATTTTTGACAGAAGCGCCAAGAACCTACAATGGGGAAAGGACAGGGTCTTCAATAAATGGTATTAGAAAAACTGGATCTCCACATGCAGAAGAATTAAATTAGACCCTTATTTACACCATATAAAAAAAACTCAAAATAGATTTAAAACAACATATAAGAACTAAAACTGTACACCTACTGAAGAAAACGTAGGGGGAAACCTCCACAACATTGGTCTTGGGAATGATTTTTTTGGATGTGACTGCAAAAGCAGGGCAAAAATAGAGAAATGAGGTGGCATCAAAATAAAAGACCTGCACAGCAATGGAAACAACAGAGTGAAGAGAGAACTCAAAGAAAAAATGTAAATGATACGTCTGGAAACGGGTAAATATCCAAAATACATAAGGAAATCAAACCACGGAAGAGCAAGAAAACCACCTGATTTTGAAATGGGCAAAGGAATGAAGAGACCTTTCTCAAAAGACATTCAAATGATAATAGGTACATTAAAAAAAAATGCTCACACTAATTATTAGAGAAATGCAAATCAAAACCACAGTGAGATGTCACTTCACATCCATTATATAATGGCTTTTATCAAAAAGATGAAAGATAACGAGTGTTGGGGAGGATGTACAGAAAAGCGAACTCATGCATTGTTAGTGGGAATGTAAATTAATACAGCCGTTAGGAAAAACAGTATGGAGGTTTCTCAAAAAAAATAGAACAGCCATATGATCCAGTAATCTCACTTCTGAGTATTATCCAAAAGAACACAAATCAATATGTTGAAGGAATATCCTCATTCCCATATTTATTGAAGCATTACTCACAGCAGCCAAGACATTGAAATAATCTAAGTGCCCATCAACAGATAAATGGATAAAGAAAATGTGATACATACACACAATGGAGCACTAGTCAGCCTTTAAAGGAGGGTAAAACCTGTCGTTTGAGACAACACGTATGAATCTGGAGGACATTATGCTGAGTGAAATAAGCCAGGCACAGAAAGACAAATATTGCGTGATCTCACCTATATGTGGAATCTTAAAAAAGTAGAATTCATGGAAGTAGACAGTAAGTTACTAGAGGCTATGGGGCATGGTGGTAAAGGAGGAAATTGGGAGTTGTTGATCCAAGTGTACAAAGTTTTATTCTCTTCCAGTGGAGAAAACAGGACCAAGGCAGGTCCCAACGCTTAATCCCAGGAGTTCCAGACCAGCCTGTGCAACATAGTGAGACCCCATCTCTACTTTAAATAAAAATAATGTAAAAAATTTTAAACCCCTAATGAACATTAATTAATGTTCAAGTTTTGGTGTGGAAAAGGTTTTATTTCTCTTGACTATATACCTAGGTGAATAATTGCTATGTCATATGGTAACTACGTTTAGCCTTTTGAGAAACTGCCAGACTGCTTTCCAAATTGCCCTGACCATTTTACATTCCCATCATCAGTGTGTGCGGATTCTGATTTCTCCATATCTTTACCACCATTTGTTTTTATCCGCATTTTTTATCAAGTAAGACTTCAATGGAACTTCTAGAGATTACAATGGCAATACCTGAGATGAGGAATCCACTGCATGGGATTAACAGCAGATTAAACATTGCTAAGAAAATATTAATGTACTTGAAGATGTACAAATACAGATTATCCAAATGATAAAAGATTTTCCAGAGATTTTCAAAAGAGACGTGGAACAACTTCAATCAGACTAATATAGGTGGAAATTGGAGATCCCTAAGGAAAGGGAAAGCAGGGGTGGCAGAAAAAAGTATTTGAGGAAATAATAGCCAAATAATTTCAAATTTGTTTTTAAAAACTATAAACTCACAGAGTTAAGATTGATGAGCTAAAAGTGTATAAGAAAAATAGACAAATGAACTAATCAAATTGCTCAAAATAGTCATAAAAGAAATCATACATAGATTTCAGACAGAAGCAAAATATAGCAGGTGGAAATACGGATCTATACAAAGAGATGAATTGAGTTTATGTGTGTGCAATGGCCTAAATGCCAGAGAGGAAAAATGGAAATGCACTATTGTAAGGGCCATGTACTATACATAAAGGGGTATATCACTTGGAGCTAGACTGTGATAAACTTGTATACGATAAACCCTAAAGCAACCACTGAATTAAAAAAGAATTATAAGGCTGGGTGTGGTGGCTCTCACCTGTAATCCCAGCACTTTGGGAGGCTGAGGTGGGTGGATCACCTGAGGTCAGGAATTTGAGACCTGCCCTAGCCAACATGGTGAAACGCTGTTTCTACTAAAAATACAAAAATTAGCCAGGCGCGGTGGCCCATGCCTGTAATCCCAGCTACTCGGGAGGCTGAGGCAGGACAATCACTTAAACCTGGGAGGCAGAGGTTTCAGTGAACCAAGATCGTGCCATTGCACTCCCGCGTGGGCTACAAGAGCAAAATTCCGTCTGAAATTAAAATATTATGTATATTATATATAGTTAATAACCTAACAAGGAGATAAAATGGAATCATATAAAATACTTTTTATGGGTTGAGTTCGGTCCCCGCCAAAGGATATATTGAGGTTCTAACTCTTAGTACCTATAAATGTGATCTTATTTGGAAAAAGAATTTTTCAGATGTAACCTATTCAAGATGAGATTAGGCCTAATCTATGCTGGGCCCCAATTCAGCAATTAATGTTCTTATAAGATGAGAAGAACAGACAGACAAAGGGAGAAGATGGTTATGTTATGACAGAGGCAGAGATTAGAGGGATGCATCTACAAGGAACGGAATGCCAAGAATTGCTGGAAAATGCTAGAAACTAGAACAGGCAGGAAAGAATTCTTCCTTACAGGTTTCAGAGAGAATATGGCCCTGATGACACCTTGGTTTCAGATGACTAGCCTCCAAACTGAAACAATACATTTCTGTTGTTTTAAGCCATCCAGTGTATGTCACTTTCCTACAGCAACCCTAGAAAACTAATACAATGCTCAATCTCAAGCAAAAAAAAAAAGGGGGGGAGGGGGGAAATGGGATAAACAGAAACCAAATAGCAAGATGACAGACTTCAATTTAGCTGTAATAATAATCATATTTACACAAATCGTATAAAAATGACATTTAAAAGGCAGAGAATGTCAGATTGGATTTTGAGAAACCAATTATACTTACAAGAAATGCACTTTAAATATAAAGACAATAGGTTAAAAGTAAAAGAATGGAAACAGAGATACCCTGCAAACATGAATCAAAGAAAGCAGGAATGACTGTATTAATACCAGCAAAGCATGCTTCAGCGCAAAGAACATTAGCAAGGGCAAAGAAGTTTACTTCAGGCTGGGCGCGGTGGCTCACGCCTGTAATCCCAACACTTTGGGAGTCCGAGGTGGGTGGATCAAGAGTTCAGGAGTTCAAGACCAGCCATACCAAGACGGTGAAACCCCATCTCTACTAAAAATACAAAAAAATTAGCCGGGCATGGTGGCAGGCACCTGTAACCCTAGCTACTCAGGAGGCTGAGGCAAAGAATTGCTTGAACCACCAGGAGGCGGAGGTTACATTGAGCCGAGATTGCGCCACTGCACTCCAGCCTGGGCGACAGAGAAAGACTCCATCTCAAAAAACAAACAAACAAAAAAGTTAACTTCATAATGATAAAGAGGTTAATTTAAGAATAGGACACAACCATCTTGTTTATATACCTAATAACAGACCCTCAAAATGAAGCAAAACCTGATGGAACAGATTTTATTGATACACCTGTTTTAGTCATTGGTAGAATAAATGTACAGAAAATCAGCAAGACTATAGAAAACTTGAGCAACATTATTAACCACCTTAAGTAACATTTATAGAATAGCCCAGGTAACAACATCAGAATACACATTCTTTCTGAGTATACATGAAACATTTACCAAGACCACATTCTGGGCCATAAAACAAACTCAAGTATCAGTATATTTAAAACTGACTACAGAGTTATGAATCAGCAAAATGGTGGAAATTCCAACCTTTATTCTGCTAGGAAGCATCAGGAAAGAACAAAAAACCGGCTAAAGTAATCTTGTGTGAGCTCTGGAAAACTGAAAAGCCTACAGCAACCAAGCAAATGCCCAATGAAGAAAAACCCGCGTTCAAAATGGTAGAAAATTGTATGGCATTTTCACTTGCACTTGTCCTGCCACTCCCATGGCACCATGAGATCTTGGTTTGTAGAAGGTGGGAAACCGGTTTCCAATTCTCTCCCTTCAACCAGAGGAGCAGAACAGACCTTATTTGAAATGTTCTAACCGTCAAGGGGCTGCGTGAAGGAATGACCTCTCTCACCTAACGGGGATCTCAGATGGGGAAAAGTGGCAGCTACGGGTGGTGAAAGCTGCAGTGGTACCACAGACCCACAGATGCCTGGGGCAAGTGACTATGGGTGGAGATACACAATGGACCACCTAAGACCTCAAGGAGAAACTGGGTTGAGACTATTCAGGAAATTAAAGCATTCAAAAGTAGCTGTTTAGGCTGGGTGCTGTGGCTCAAGCCTGTAATCCTCCTGAGGTCAGGCGTTCGAGACCAGCCTGGCCAACACGGCAAAACCCTGTCTCTACTAAAAATACAAAAATTAGCCAGATTTGGTGGCACACATCTGTATAGGAGAATCGCTTGAACCTGGGAGGTGGAGGATGCAGTGAGCCGAGATGACTGCACTCCAGCCTGGGTGACAGAGCGGGACCCCGTCTCAAAAAAAAAAAAAAGCTGTTTATATAGGGAAATTGAGAACGTTTCACACAGGCATAGGAAACATGTATATTCTGAAAATACCTGAGAAGACCTTCAACTTTTGACTCAGCTGCTCCCTAAGCTTAGATTTAGTTAATCAGTGAAAGTATACCGTGGCATAAAGACTCGCTGTGGAAACTGGGAAGTTGGCTCTATTTTCAAATGCTCAGTTTTCAACCCAAAATTAGAAAGTATGCAAAGAAACAGGAAAACATGGCCCACGGAAAAGAAGAACATAAACTGGCAGAAAATATCTCCACAGAAGCACAGAAATAGAACTTGGATAAAGACTTTAAAAAGGTCTTAAATATGTTCAAAGAGCTAAAGGAAAACAGAAAAAAGCTAATGGAAATCAGACAAATTGTGTGTGATAAAATGAGAATATCAACAAAGAGAAATTATAAAGAGGAACCTAATAAAAATACTTAACTTGAAAAATACAAAAATGGAATTAAAAATGTTACAAGGGAGGATTCAACAGCAGATTTGAGCTGGAAGAAGAAAGAATCAGCAAACTTGAATACAGGACACTTGAAGCTATTGAGTCTCAGGACTAGAAATAAAAGACTGGAAAAAAGTGAACAGAGTCTAGGGGACTGGCGCCACACCATCAAAAGAACCAATATAGGCAAAATGGAAGTCCCCAAAGAAGAGAGATTGTTTGAAGAAATAACGGCTGAAAACTACTCAAATGTCGTGAAATACATGGATATACCAATCTAAGAAGATCAAGAAACTCTAGGATATATCCAAAAAGACCCACAATGAGACACATTATATTTAAACGATCAAAAACCAAAGTCATAGAATCTTGAAAACAGCAAGAGAGAAGCCACTCATGTACATGAGATCTTCAATAAGATTAGAAGCTGAATTTTGTTCATAGAAACATTGGAAGTCTGAAGAAAGTGGGATCATATATTTAAAAGAGCTGAAAGGACAAAAATGAACAAAAATCTATCAACAGAGAATTGTAGATACAGAAAACTTTACTTCAAACAGGAGCTAGAAATTAAGACATCCTTAAATAAAAACTCAGAGATTTCATTACCACTAGACCTGCCCTACCAGAAATGCTAAAGGGAGTTCTTTAGGTTGGAATTAAAGGACACAAGACAGTAACTCAAACCCATATAAAGATGTAAAGAACATTGGTAAAGGTAAGCACACAGACAAATATAAAAACCAGTATTATTTTAATTTTGGTGTGTTGACTTTTTTGTTTTCTACAGGATTTTAAAAACAAATACATAAAAAATTTATAAATCCATGTTAATATGTAAACTATGTACAAAGATGTAATTTGTGACATCAATAACAAATTAGATGGGGCAGAGCTGCATAGGAATAGAGTTTTTGTATGCAATTGAACTTAAATTGGCATCAGTTCGAATTACATTGTAAGGATAAGAGATGAGAAAGAATGAAATCATATGTAAATCCAAAAGCAGTCAACAATAAGTGAGGAATACATTGGCATTTAAGTCTGAGGGCAAAAAGTTCTAGAAATCCTACAAAAGATAACAGCACAATTTCCAGTTTCTCTTACAGCTCAGGTCAATGATTTAGTGTCATATGTGTCAATTAGAAATCACATGAAAGAAAGAAAAATCCTAAGGATATCAGATTTGTCTGGTGGTTTTATTTTATATAAACGTATATAATTTTCACATTGATTCTCTTTTAACTACTGAGTTCTACTATACTTTCCTCTGCTTATAACTTTTATCTATTTAATTTACACTTGCTTATACTTCCAGGCTGTTGTACAATCCTAATGCTTTCATTTTTTTCTTTTTCTCAAAGATCATTCTCAACAATTAAAGGGCTCAGAAAACATCCTTTTTGTCATCTTTTCCATAATCTCACAGAGAAAGAGGTGGAGGTGGAAGGATTGGAATTGAGCTAATAATTCCTGAATGCTTATATTGTTCTAGATATCTCATTTACATTATTATTTAACCTTTCTAAAATCCCTGAATGGGAGAGATTTTAAACAATAAAATTGTAATAACTTTAAAAGTTGATACATTGTCCTCGTGGTAACCACAAAGAAAATATACAAAAAGAAACGAGAAGGGGATGAAAGTGTGACACAAAAGGATAAACTAAACACAAAGGCAATATTGAAGGAAATGAAGAGAAAAGAGTTATAAGACACACATAAAACTTTAACAAAACACTGAAAGTATCTCATGATCAGTGATGACTTTAAATGCAAATGGATTAAACTCCCCAGTCAAAAGGCAGAGATAAGCAAAATGGATTTTTTTTAAATGACATAATTTATGCTGTCTATAAGACACTCACTTTAGATCTAAAGACACAAACAGGTTGAAAATGAAAGGATGGAAAATATGTATTATGTAAATGTAACCAAAAGTGAGCTGGGGTGGAGTGTAAGGGAATCGAAGATCAGAAAAGATAGGCTTTCTGTAAAAAGAAAAAAAAACTGTTAGAAGACAGTAAGAAGTTTATTTTATGTTTATGAAACTGGTCAATTTGCCAAGAAGATATAACAATTGTAAACACTTATGCAGCAAACAGCTGGGACTTGAAAGGAAAAACGGAGAGCTCTACAATAATAGTTAGAGACTTTACGGCTCCACTTTTAATAATGGATAGAATAGTAAGACAGAAAATCAATAAGGAACAGAAAACTTCAACACTATAGATGAATTGGACTTAACAGATGTATAGAGAATATTTCACCTAATAGCACCAGAACAGTATTCGCAATCGCACTTGGAACATTCTCCAACATAGATCCTCTGTTAGGCCACGACACAAAACTTAATACATGTTAATAGACTGCGATTATACAAAATATCTTCTGTGATCACAATGGAATAAAACTAGATATCAATAACAGAAGGAAAACTGGGAAATCCACAATACGTAAAAAATTAAATAAATTTAAATAGCCAATGGGTCAAGAAAGAAATTAGAAGAGAAATTAGAAAATACCCCAAGACAAACAAAAACTCAACGTATCAAAATTTATGGCAGGTAAGTGAACACCAGAAGGAAAATGTATAGTTCTAAATGCTTTCATTTAAAAAATGTCTCAACCTAAATTTCCACCTTAAAATTAAAAAAAAAAAAAAATTAAAGGGCAGCAGAAGGAAGAAAATAGTAAAGATTTGTGTGGAAATAATATAAAGAACAGAAAAAGAATAGAGAAAATTAATAAATCAAAAGTTGGTTCTTCCAAAAGATCAACAAAATTGGCAAACATTTAGCTAGATGAGCTAAGAAAAAAGATTCAATGAAACAAAAAATGGAAACTGGGATATTACCAATTTTGCAGAAATACAAATGATTATTTAGAGAACTATGAACAATTGTATGCCAACTAATTGGATAACTTAGATGAAGTGGTCAGATTCCTAAATACACACAACCTACCAAGACTGAATTATAAAAATCTGTATAGATATATAACTTGTAAAGCGACTGAAAGCATAATCAAAACCACCTACTGGAGAAAAGCCTGGGACCAGTTGGTTCACTGGTAAATTCTACCAAAAATTTAGAAAACAGTTAACACTAGTCTTTCTCAAACTTTTCCAGATAATTGAAGAAGAGGGAATACTTTGAATTTATTCATTGAGGCCAGCATTGCCCCAAAACTAAAGCAAGGCTAAGATACTATAAGAAAGAAGATTATAGACCAATGTTTCTTATGAATATTGAAATAACATGCAAAACAAAATGAATCTAGGTACAGACCTCACAACCTCACAAAAGTTAACTTAAAATGTGTCATACACCAAATATAAAATGCAAAACTATACAATTCCTAGAGAAAAGCTAGGTGACCTCAAGTATGGTGATAACGTTTTAGATGTAACACCAGAGTCACATGAGATAAGTAATTGACAAATTGGATTTTATTAAAATTAAAAACTGCTCTGAGAAAGACAAGATAACCACAGACTGATAAAAATACTTGCCAAAGTATTTTGCTGGTTACTAGGGCCAGAGAATCCAACACAGACCTTCTTCTGAAAGAACTGTGGTTTGGGTATGGACTTGTCTTATGGCTGCCTGGCTGTGCAAGGTCTTGTCTTTGTTCCCTCAGGGTCAGAGCAGTCCCAGGTCTGGGGCGGCTTCCCAGGTGGCTTCCCAGGTGGCTTGTGGTGAAAGCATTTAAAGGTAAAAGTTTTTGCCACAGCAGCCTGGGGCAAAGGACGTCAGTTCAGATGAACAATAAACAGACTGAAAAGGTCGGAAAAGGAGATACATGAGGGAATAAGGACTTTTAAATTTATTAAAACTCTTGCATCTACTGGGAAATGAAGAAGATCATGTGCATACCCAGGGTAGGATTCATGGTCCAAAAAGATCTGAGATGATGTTAAGCTTTCACCTATAAGATCTGAGATGAGGTTAAGCTTTCACCTATAGCTGGCCTTCAGTCAGTACACAAGCAGGTAGTGAAAGTTAAGAGAGTTGTAAATGGCCTGACTAGGCATTGAATGAGGGCCCAAACAGAGCCAATCAGCAGACATTATTATTTTATTTATTTATTTATTTATTTATTTGAGACAGAGTTTTGCTCTTGTTGCCCAGGCTCGAGTGCAATGGCGCGATCTCGGCTCACTGCAACCTCTGCCTCCTGGGTTCAAGCGATTCTCCTACCTCAGTCTCTCGAGTAGCTGGGATTACGGGTGTGCGCCACCACACCCAGCTAATTTTGTATTTTTAGTAGAGAGAGGGTTTCTCCATGTTGGCCAGGCTGGTCCTGAACTCCCGACCTTAGGTGATCAGCCCGCCTTGGCTTCCCAAAGTGCTGGGATTACAGGCCTGAACCAGCGCGCCCGGCCGACATTGTTTTTTAAAATCTCCCTCTTCCTTTTTTCCTCTCTTTTTCTGTTTTTCTTTTCTTTTTCTCTTATTGACTCTAGGCACTTGAGGAAACTTTCAAAACACTAGCTGACTATGAAATTAACAGGACACAGAATTCAATGGACCCACATGATCAAGAACAGACTTTTCAAAATACTTTAGAAAAAATCACTAACGAGCAAACAACAGCAACATGCAACAAGCAGAAACAAAACCTAAGGAGGGAGGAGAGTTATTTCTAAAATAGCCACGTTGTTATAATACTCAAAATGTCCAATTTTCTAGAAAAAAAAAATGAGGCCTGTTCACAGGAAAAAAAAAAAAAAAAAATTAATAGAAAATCTCTATGCAAAAGCTCAGGCAATAGACTTGGTAGACAAATACTTAAATCAACTGCCTCAAATATGCTCAAAGACTTTAAAAAATACAGACAAATAAGTAAAGAAAACCAGGAGAAAAATATCTTTCCAAATAGAGAATATCTATAAAGAGACAGATATTATAAAAGTAACCAAAAGAAATTTTGAAGCTGAAAAGTTCAATAAGAAAATGAAAACTTCACTATATAGGTTCAAGCAGATTTGAGCAGCAGAAGAAAAAATAGTAAACTTAAAGATAGGTCAGTTAACATTGCTCCATCTCAGGGAGAGAAAAGGAAAAGAGTGAAGAAAATTAGCAGACCCTCAAAAAACCTGTGTACACAGTGGGGTTTACCCCAAGAATGTAAAGGTGGATCAACATATGAAAATCATATAATATACCACATTAATCGAATGAAAAGAAAAGAAGACCACATAATAATCTCAATTATGAAGAGCATAAAGTCATAAAATCTAACACCATTTTATAATAAAAACACTCAACCGATTAGAAATAACAGAGTACATCCTTAATATATGAAAAGGCATCTAAGAAAACCCCACAGCTAACACTGTGCTTAATGGTGAAAGACCAAAAGCTATACCCCTAAGGTCAGAAAGAAGACAAGGAGAGTTGTGAACAACTTCTTTCATACTTTATACTGAAAATTTTAGCTACAGCAATTAGGTAAGAAAAAGAAAGAAAGGTATCCATATCAGAGATCAAGAAGTAAAATTATCCACAGAGCAAGATATATAGACAACTCTAAAGAAAAAGAAAAAACCTACTAGAGCTAATAAATAAATGTTGCTAATAATAAATTATCAGCAAAGTTGCAGATAATTCAATAAAAGCACAATAATCAGTTGTATTTCTATACACCTACAACAAGCAATGTAAAAGAGAAATCAATAAAATAATTCCATTTAAACAGCATCAGAAAGGATAAAATGCCTAGGAATAAATTTAACCAAGGAGTTACAAGTGTCATATACTAAATGTTGCTGAAAGAAAAGAACAAAGATACGAATGGCAATACCCATGTTCATGGGTTGGAATACAATATTGTTAAGATGACAATACTACCCAAAGGGATCTGTAGATTCAATATAACTCCTATGAAAATCTCAACTACCATTTTTTTTAAAATGAAAAGTCAATTCTGAAATCCATATGGAATTGCAAAGACCCCAAATAGTCAAAACAGTCTAGCAAATGAAAGTCACACTTGGAGGATACATACTTCCTGATTTCAAAATTTATGATAAAGCTATAGTAATGAAAATATTGCAGTGCTGGCATAAAAATAGGCATATTCATGGAACAAGATCTAAAGTCCAAAATAATCCCATACATCTATGATCAACTGATTTCTGACGAGGGTCGCAGATCATTCCCCATGGAAAGGAAGGATCTCTTCAACAAATTGTGCTGCAGCAACTGAATATGCAGTTGAAATATGAAATTGAAATATGAATTTTCAATTCAATGCAAAAATTGAATTTGGACCCCTACCTCAGAGCATACACACAAATTAATGGAAATTAGATCAATAATCTACATGTATAGATGCAAACTGTAAAATTCTCCAAAGATAATGAGAAAAACCTCATGACACTTTTTTTGTTTTGCAAAAGCACCACCAACAAAAACAACAAAAGCAGATAAATTGGATTTATCAAAATTGAAACCTTTGTGCATAATGGACTATCACAAAAGTGAAAAGGTAACCTACAGAATGGGATAAAATACTTATAAATCATATCTGATAAGAGTATACGGTATTAACTCATAAGTCGACAAGACAACTCAGTTTTTAAAATGGGCAAGGCACTTGAATAGACATTTCTCTAAAGAACACAAATAGCTAACAAGTATATTATAAGATGCTCAACATCGTTAGTCATTAGGGAAAAGCAAACCAAAAACACAATGAGATACCATTGCATATCCACTAGGACGACTATAATCGTAAAAATATAAAATAATAAATATTGGTAAGGATGTGGAGATATTGGAACTCTCATCTATTGCTGGTGGGATTTAAAATGACAGAGCCACTATGGAAAAACTTTGGCAGCTATTCAATAAACTAAACATAGAATTATTATTACGACCTATGAATCAACTTTTAGGTATACAACAAGAAGAACTGAGTTATTCAGATAAAACTAAGACATACTACAATGTGGTTGAATATCAAAACACAGTATGCTAAGTGAACAAAGCCAAAAATAAAGGTCACTTATTGTATAATTCAGTTTATACAAAATATCCGTAATACGTAAATTCATAGAGATAGAAAAGTAGGTTTGTGGTTGCCTGTGGCAGGGAGAAGGAATGGGAATTAACTGCTTAATGAGTATAAAGTTTCCTTTTTGGGATGATGAAAACATTTAGTAATCAGAGTTAATATTGCATAACATGTGTATTACTAAATGTCACTGTATTGTATGATAAATTTTATGTGAATTTTACCTCAATATATAGAAGATTGGCAAACGAAATTTTTAAAACGATGATTCAATAGTATGTTCTCTGTGAAAACTCACTTCGAATTCAATGGCACAGGTAGGTTGAGATTAAAAGAATGGAAAAGATGTATCATGCAAACAATTTTTTAAAAAGAATAGGTATATTAATATAATACAAAGTAGATTTAAGAGTAAATAAAAATACCACAAAGATAGGCTCTGTATAATCATAAAATAATCAAGCCACCAGGAAGGCACAATTATTCCACTTGTGTATGCACCAAGCAACAGAGCCTCAAATATGTGATGCAAAAACTGATAGAACTGATAGGAGAAATAGACAAATCCACAATCATAGTTGGAGACTTCAGTTTCGTCTCTCAGAATTTCATATAGCTAATGAAATTAGCTATTTTTTTTTTTTTTTTGAGATGGAATCTCACTCTGTCGCCCAGGCTGGAATGCAGTGGTGTGATCTCGGCTCACTACAACCTCCACCTCCCAGGTTCAAGTGATTCTCCTGCATCAGCCTCCTGAGTAGCTGGGATTACAGGTGCCTGCCACCACGCCCGGCTAATTTTTGTATTCTTAGTAGAGACAGGGTTTCACCATGTTGATCAGGCTGCTCTCAAACTCCTGACCTTGTGATCCACCCACCTAGGTCTCCTAAAGTGCTGAGATTACAGGCATGAGCCACTGTGCCCAGCCTCAACTGCTGTATTTTTTAAAGCCCTTTTTAGTGGTTGCCTTAGTATTACAATTAAATTAACAATTTAAAATAATCTAGCTTGAATGGATACTGATTAAATAGTTTACAAAAACTTTGCTCCAACATAAGTCAGTTCCCTCACCCTTAATTTATGATTGTCTTAAAATTACATACTTTTCTAGCTTCATTGAAGTATGATTAACAAATCAAAATTGTATATACTTAAGATGTACACTATTATGTTTTGATATTCATTATACATCATGAAATGATCACTATAATCAAGATAATTAACATATCACATCCTTCAGATAGTTCTATTTTTGTGTGTGTATTTGAGAATAGTGGTATTTACTCTTTTAACAAATTTCAAGTATACAAAATATTATTATTAACTATAGTAATGCTGTTGTACACTAGATCTCTAGAACTTGCACATTTTATAACTGAAAGTTTGTACCTTTTGACCAACATCTCCCCATTCTCTGACCCTCCAGTTCCTGGAAACCACCATTCTCCTCTCTGTTTTTATGAGTTTAACTTTTAAAGGATTTTAAAGGTTGGATTTCCTTCTTTGTGAACGCTAAATAGATTCCACTGTGTCTATATACCAGGTTGTCTTTATCTAATTATCTACTGATGAACACTTAGGTTGATTCCATATCGAGGCTATTGTGAATAATGCTGAAATAAATATGAGTGTGCAAATACCTATTCAAGACAGTCATTTTAATTCATTTGGATATATATTCAATAGTGAAATTGCTGGATCATATAGTAGTTCTGTTTTTAATTTTTTGAGGAACCTCCATGCTGTTTTCCATAATGGCTATTCCAGTTTAAATTCACACCAACAGTGTAAAAGGGCCTTCTTTTCCCTTTTCTCTACATTCCCCCAGCTTGTTTTCTTTTGAGTTTTTGATAATAGCCATCCTAATAGTTGCAGGTGGTATTTCATTGTTTGATTTGCATTTCCCTGATGATTAGTGATGTCAAGCATTTTTTCATATGCCTGTCACCTATTTGTAAGTCTTCTTTGAAAAAAATGTCTATTCAGGTTCTTCACCTATTTTAAAATTGGATTATTTGTTTATTTCTGTTGAATTTTATATATTCCTTATATATTTTTGGATATTAACCCTTTATCAGATATGTGGTTTGCAAACATTTTCTCCCATTTCATAAACTGCCTTTTAATTCTGATGATTGATTGTTTCCTTTGCTGTGCAGAAACTTTTTAGTTTGTTAGGGTCCCACTTGTTGCCTGTGCTTCTGGTGTCATATCAAAAAGATCATTGCCAAGATCAATGTCAATGAGTTTTCCCCTAAAGATTTTGTGGTTTCAGGTATTATATTTAAGTCTTTATCAATTTTGATTTGATTTGTGTGTATGGTGTAAGATAAGGGTGTAATTTCATTCTTTTGCATCTGGATATTCAGTCTTCCCAGTGCCATTTATTGTAGAGACTATACTTTCCCCATTGTGTACTCTTGGCTGTTTTGTTGAATGTTAGTTGACTCTATAGATGTGAGTTTATTTCTGGGCTCTCTATTCTGTTCCATTGGTCTTTCTGTTTTTATGCCATGCTGTTTTGATTAATAAACTTTGAAGTTAGGTGGTGTGATGTCTCCAGCCTTCTATTCTTGCTCAAAACTGCTTCATTGAGTCTTTTGCAGTTCCACGCAAACTTTAGGACTGTGTTTTCTATTTCTGTGAAAAATGTCATTGGAATTTTAGTAGGAATTGCACTTAACCTGTAGGTTGCTTTGAGTAGCATGAACATTTTAACAGTATTAATTCATCTGATGAACATAGGCTATCTTTCCATTTATTTCCATTTATTTTCAGTTTCTTTGGTATTCTTTAGTTTTTTTTATGATACCACAAATAGGATTGTTTTCTTAATTTTTTGGATAACTTGTTTTTGGTGTTTAGAAATGCAACTGATTATTGTACATTGATTTTGTATCCTGCAACTTTAGTGAATTCTTCTTTTAAGCTCTAACTAAAACAGCGTTTTGGTGGAGTCTTTAGTGGTTTCTCATATAAGATCTTGTCATCTACAGAGACAATTTAACTTCGTTCTTTCCAACTTGGGTGCCTTTTTTCTTCCCTAATTGGTCTGGCTAGAATTTCAACTACTATGTTAAATATAAGTGGTGAGAATGGGCATCCTTGTTTTTGTTCTGATCTTAGAGTCAAAGCTTTTTACTTTTCACCATTGAGTATATTACCTCCGGGTTTGTCATATGTGGCTTTTATTGTGTTGAGGCACATTCTTTCTATATCTGATTTATTGAGAGTTTTTAGTCCTGAAAGGATGCTGAATATTGTCAAATGCTTTTCTAAATCTATTGAGATGATCATAAGATTTTTATCCTTCATCCTGTTAAAATAGTGTAACATTTGTTGATTTGATTATATTGAACCATCCTGCATCCCAGGCATGAATCTCACTTGATCATGATGTATGCCATTATAATGTGTTGCTGAATTAGGTTTGCTAGTATTTTGCTGAACATTTTGCATCTATATTTATCAGGGTTTTGGCCTGTAATTTTCCTTTCTCAAAGTGTTCTTTTAAATCTTTGATATCAAGGTAAAACTGGCCTCTTATAATGAATTTGAAAGTGTTTTCTCTTCTTCAATTTTTTTGGAAGAGTTTAAGAAAGAGTGGTATTAATTCTTTTTTAAATGGTTGGTAGTCTTCACCAGTGAAGTCATCTGATCCTGAGCTTTTCTTTTGTGAGATTTTGAATATTGATTCAATTCCCTTACTCATTATTGATCTGTTCAGATATTCCACTTCTTCATGATTCAGTTTTTGTAGGTTTCTAGGGATTTACCCACTGCAAGTTAACTAATTTGTTGGCATATAGTTTTCTCTTAATTTGTATTGCCTGTGGTATCAGTTGTAATATCTCCTCTTTCATTTTTTATTTTGAGTCTTCTCTTTCTTAGTCTAGCTAAAAGTTTGTTGATTTAATTTTTTTTAAAAGCTGTAAGTTTTGTTAATATTCTCTATTGTTTTTCTGGTCTATGTTTCATTTCTTTCTGTCTGAGTTTTGTTATTTCCTTCCCTTTGATAACATGGGGCTTGTGTTTTTCCTTCCTTGTAGTTCCTTGAGGTGTAATGTTGTTTATTTAAAATCTTTTTAAAAATGTGTTTATTAACATAAGCTTACCTCATAGAACTGCTTTTGCTGTGTCCTGTATGTTTTGGTATGTTTGTTTCTACTTTGCTGTCACAAAATTATTTTGATTTTTTTCTTTGACCCATTGGTTGTTCAGGAATATGTTAATTCTATATATTTGTAAATTTCCAGTTTTCCTCTTATTATTGATTTCTAGTGTTATACTATTGTGGTGAAAAATAATTGATAGTATTTCAGCTTTATTAAATTTTGTAATATTATTTTGTGATCTAACATATAATCTATCCTGGAGAATGTTCTATGTGTGCTTGAGAAGAATGTGAATTCTGTCACTGTTGGATGAAACGTTCACTATATGTCTGTTAGATCCGTTTGTTCTAAAGTGAAGTTTAAGTTAAATGTTCCCTTATTGATTTTATGTCTGGATTATCTATTCATTTTTGAAAGGGAGGTACTGAAGTTCACTACTATTACTGTATTGCTATATATTTCTCCTTTTATATGTATTAATATTTGCCTTATATATTTAGGTGCTTCAACGTTGGGTGAATAAACATTTACAATTGTTATGTCTTCTTGAAAAATTAACTGCTTCACCATTTTGACCTTAGCCTTTTGATATAGTTTTTAACTGAAAATCTTTTCTGTATGCCATATGTATAGATGTCTCTGCTCTCTTTTGGTTTCTATCTGCATACAATATCTTTTTCTATTTTTTTTCATTTCAGCCTGTATGTGTCCTTAAAGTGAAGTAAATCTCTTGTAGGCAGCACATAGTTGGGTCTGGGTGTGTGTCTGTGTGCGCGTGTGTGGTGTTTGTTGTTGTCGTTGTTTCTAAAATCCATTTGTCCATTCTGTTTTTTTGTTTGGAAAATTTAATCCGTTTACATTTAAAGTGAGTATGGACAGGTAAGGACTTACTATTTTCATTATGTTAAATTTTTTCTTGCTCTTTTTACTTACTTTGTTCCTCCCTTGCTGTCTTTCTTTGTAATTTGATGATTTTCTGTAGTGTTATGTTTTGATTCCTTTCTCTTTTTTTTTTTTTGTATATCTACTAGAGGTTTTTGCTTTATAGTTACCATGACACTTACATAAAACATCTTATAGGTATAGCAATTTATTTTAAGCTGATAACAAATTAAATTTGATTACATATGAAAACTACATTTACTTCCCTACCCTTGCATGCTATGTTTTTAATGTTCTAATTTACATCTTTTTATACTGTAGTATGCATTGACAAGCTATTGCAGCTATGGTTTTTTTTTTTTTTTAATACTTTTGTCTTTTAACCTTCATAGTACAGTAAAATTATTTATACACCATCATTATAATATCAAAGTGTTCTAAATTTGACTTTGTACTTTCCTTTACCAGTGAGGTTTATCATTTCATATTACTAACTAGTGCCATATCATTTCAGCTTGAAGAACTCCCCTTAGTATGTCTTGTAAGGCAGGTCTAGTGGTGATGAACTGCCTCAGCTTTTGTTTGTCTAGGAAAGTTCTTATCTGTCCTTCATTTCTGAGGAACAGATTTGCCATGTAAAGCATTGGTTGGCATTTTTTTCCTTGCAGCAATTGACTAGTTCATCCCACTCTCTCCCATTTTGTAAGGTTTCTACTGAGAAATCTGTTGATAGCCTTAAAAGGGTTCCCTGTATGTGATGAGTCTCTTTTCTTTCAGTACTTTCAAATTTCCTTTTTAAAAACATTATAAATTTTCCAATAACACTTACTGAAATTATATGTAAATAATAATCACAACGTAAGAATCCTGTCTCCCTCTTAGTGATTGGTGGTTGCATTGGTTTATTCGTTGTCTTGATTTTGCTTTTGACAGTTTGATTATAAAGTATTTTGGTGAAGTCTTTTTGGAATGTATCCTGTATGGGGATCTTTGAGCTTCATATACCTGGATGCTCATTTCTTTTCCTAGATTTGGAGAGTTTTCAGCCATTATTTCTTAAGTTTTCTGCCCTTTTCTCTCTTCTCCTTTATGACTCCAATAATCCTTATATTAGTTCTCTTGATGATGTTTTATACATCCTGTAGGCTTTATTTCTTTTCATTCTTTTTTTTTTAATCCTCTGATGAATACTTTCAAATAGCCAGTCTTCAGGTTCACAGATTTTTTTCTTCTGCTTGATCAACTTTGCTGTTGTATACCCTCCTTCATTTCATGCATTGTATTCTTTAGCTCCATAATTTCTGAGGTTTCTTTTAAGATAATTTTTCTCCTTTTTGAATTTCTAGTTTTGTTCATGAATTGTTTTCCTGATTTCACAGAGTAGTCTATTGGTGTTCCTTTTAGTTTGCTGAGCTTCCTTAATATAATTGTTTTGAATTTGTTATAAACCAATTTGAACATCTCCATTTTGGGGAGTTGGTTATTGGAAAATGATAGTGTTCTTCTGGTGGTGTCATTTTTTTTTTTTTTTTTTTTTCATGTTTCTTGAATTACTGTACTGCTGCCTTTGCATTTAAAGAAACAGTCACCCCCTCTGGTCTTCACTGACTGGCCTTAGGAGAGAAACATTTTCATCAGTTAGTCAGGCTAGGGATTTTGAGGTTCTCTCAGACATTGTCTATGGATGAACCTGCTCCACACATCTTGTTCCCTCAAGGGGGCAAATTCTTAAGGTTGTATGCCTTCTGCATTAGTCCATTCTCACACTGCTATAAAGAACTACCTAAGACTGGATAGTTTATGAAGAAAAGAAGTTTAATTGGCTTGCAGTTCAGTTCTGCAGCCTGCACAGGAAGCATGGTTGGGAGGCCTCAGGAAACTTAAAATCATGGCAGAAGGCAAAGGAGTAGCAAGCACGTCTTACCAAGGTGGAGTGAAAGAGAGTGAAGGGGGACACGCTACACACTTTCAAACACCTGGATCTCATGAGAACTTTATCACAAGAACAGCAAGAGGGAAGTCCACCCCATGATTCAATCACCTCCAACCAGGCCCCTCCTCTGACACATGGGAATTACAATTTGACATGAGATTTGGGTGGGGACACACAGCCAAACCATATCACCTTCTCTAGGTTGCATAAAGGCAGGCCAGGTGCTGAAGTCTCATTTTTTATAGGGTGGTGTCCTGAAATTCTCATGTTTGTGAGCTTTCTTCCAGTTCTGCAGAGTGGAGCCAGCTGTCAACAGTGCTTGCAAGCCATCTGCAGATTCTCGCTGCTTTTCACAGGAGTGTGCTTGGTGAGCCAAAGAGTGGGGGAGGCATTTGGAGCATTTGGGGTTTTGTTGACAAGATGAGAGTGATGCATCCCAAGTGGCTTACAGGTGGGCTCCTGATGGAGTCCGTGAAGCAACTGGTAGGATCTATGGCAGTTTCAAGTGTGGGTTGCTGTGAGTTCTCATCTTTCTTTCCTGCTTTTACCCACTCCCAACCACTCCACCTTGCTGATCACCTCAGTATTCTGGCTGAGATGAAAATAAAGTGGATCTCTTGGGCAGGGGCCTGTATGTCTTGAGAAACTGGATACTCACTTATTATACTCTTGTTTTCCCCTGTGGAAGAAATAATGGGCTCTTGTTACTGAGCTGTGCCACTTTTTGGGGAGGGTGATGCAGGTAAAGTGAAACTGTTTATACCCTTTCCAATGAATCTATTCTTAGATTTTTTTACTCCACTGGTGTGCTGAACTTTTACTGTCAACTCCTGAACTCCCACAAGGTACTCTTGCTCATGAATGGTTGTCAAAATTGACACTTATATGGGAAAACAATTACAGAAAACTCCTATTCTGACATTTTGGTGCTATTACCCAAAATTACGTCTTTATATAATACCATCAACACAAATTTATAATTGAGATTATGTTTTCAATCAAATAGGAAAAAGACAAATGTTACAAACAAAATGAATATATACTTTGTTTTAAACTTACACATGTAGTTTTACTGGTTCTCTTTATTTCTTCTCGTGGATGTGATTTCCTTTCCAGTACCTTTCTATTTCAGAGTGAAGGAGTTCCTTTAGCATTTCTATTAGGACAAGTCTTCTAGAGAAAATTTCTCTGAGATTTTGTTTAGGAATGTCTTCATTTCTTCTTTTGAACAATTGTTTTGTTGAATCTAGAATTATTGGCTGAAAGTTTTTATTTCATTACTTTGTTTATGTACATTGTCTTTTTAGCCTGCATGGTTTATGGTAAGGAGTCAATTGTCAGACTTATTAAGGATGGTGTGTACGTTATGAATAATTTTTTTTCTTACTATCTTCAAGAATTCTCTCCTTATGTTTGTCTTTTGACATGTTGACTGTGATGTGGCTAGGTGATTATCTCTTTGAGATTATCTTACTTGGATTTTATTGGTCATCTCGGGTATATAAATTCACGTTTTTCATAAAATTTGGGAAGTTATCTTTCCTTCTCCTTTTTTCATCCTTCTAGGGCTCCAGTTTATGCATCCACTGGTATGAGAGACGCTGTTCTACGGTTCTTTGTTACTCAGTTTTCTTCATTTTTTCCCACCTCTGTTGCTCAGACTGGGTAATCTCAATTGACATATCTTCAAGTTCACTGATTCTTTCTTCTGCCTGCTCAGATCTGCGAAGAGAGGCCCTCGTTTCAACTGTCTAATTTTTTTGCTTTATATTTTTTCATGTTGTCTTTTCTTATCATTTCTCTCTTTATTGATAGTCTATATTTGGTAAGACAGTACTTTTATACCTTTAACCCTTTTGACACGTTTTCCTTTAGTTCTATGCACGTATTTTTAATAGCTGGTTCAATGTCTGTGTCTACTAAGATCAACATCTGGTCTTCCTTAAGGATAATTTCATTGACTTCATCTTATCCTATTTGTGCCATATTTTTCTGTTTCTTTGCATGTCTTGTACTTTTTTGTGGAACACTAGACATATTATGTATTATGTGGCGACTCTTCAAATTATATTCTCCCCTTTCCCAGAGTTTATTTTGGTTGCTGTTTTGTTTTTCACATGATTATCCCGGACTAATTCTGTAAAGTTTCTATGCCCTGTAGTAGGTGGATACTGAAGTCTCTGCTCAGTTAGGTTAGTGCACAGGTAATGACTAGAAAGAGATTTCCTTTAATGCTTCTAACTAACATGCCTCTCACCCTTCACTAAGGTGCTGTGTGTGTGTGTGTGTGTGTGTATGTGTGTGTGTGTTATGGTTCCCATTCAGCACTTAGGTAGTTCACAACTCTTCCTTAACTTGTCCAGAGCATAAAAGGAAAGCCAGAGGTAAACAATTACATGCATGTGGCTTTCTTTTTTTATTCTTTTTTTTCTTTTTTGAGACAGAGCCTTGCTCTGTTGCCCAGGCTGGAGGGCAGTGGCACGATCTCGGCTCACTGTAACCTCCGCCTCCCGGGTTCCAAGGATTCTCCTGCCTCAGCCTCCTGAGTAGCTGGGGTTACAGATGTGTGCCACCACACCTGGCTAATTTTTGTATTTTTAGTAGAGACGGGGTTTCACCACATTGGTCAGGCTGGCCTCAAACTCCTGACCTCATGATCTGCATGCCTCGGCCTCCCAAAGTGCTGGGACTACAGGTGTGAGCCACTGCGCCCAGCCTGCACGTGGCTTTCTAGATACAAAGGAATATGTCAGAGCTTTTTGAAACAGCCTCTAGACATCTCATTCCCAAGATTTTAGTTTTCAGTTTTTGATCAGCTTCTTGTTTATCCCAACTGTTACCAACACTGCAGGCAGTTGTCATAGTCAACAGTTGCCATGGATTCTTTTTGACCAATACCTTGAAATTGAGATTTTCTTACTTAGTGAGCACTGAGTCAGTCCAAATGAATATAAATCATATAGATTGGGCTTTAGAGGTCAAATAGTGATAATTACATGGGGATGGAACTTTTTGGGAAATTTCCAAACCTTTCTTCTCCAGTGGTTGCTATCCTGCTAATTTTTAAGACTACTACAGTACTAGGGAGAAAAGCATGGGAAGGAGGCATATTAAAATGCCACAAAGCTGGCTGTTCTTACTGATTCAGCCATTTTTCTTGAATAAATGTTCTTTGGAATTTTGTAAGCCTTTGGTTAATTTTCGAAGTTTTGGAAAATTAATTTCGACTATTTCTGTCAAGGCTCTTATTGGTTTTATGGAGGAGTAGATTTTTGGAGGCTCTTACTCTGACTTTCCAGAAGTGATTTTCCTACATTGGTTATCTTTACATATAAAACCAACCTTAAATTCCTTGGGTAACCCTCACTTGGTCATAAAGTATTTCTACATTTCATCTGCTAAAATTTTGATTAGATTTCTTTGCATTTATGTTCATGAGGAATAATGTATATTCTTCTTTTTAAATTTCTGTGTCTTTTTTTCTTACCTGGGTATTGCTGTCCAAATGGAGTAAGTTGGGAAATATTCCCTTCCTCTAAATGTTCTGGAATCTTGTAGAGGATTGGCATTTTTTTTTTTTTCATTTCATATGAAGCTATATGTGCCTGAAGTTTTCTCTGTTGGAAGACTTTTAACTGCAAATTCAATTTACTTGATATAGGGCTATACAGGTTATTTACTTCTTCACTGAGTTTTTGTAGTTTGTATCTTTCAAGGAATTTTTCCATTTCATTTAAGTTATTGAAAAATGTTGGGCCGGGCGCGGTGGCTCAAGCCTGTAATCCCAGCACTTTGGGAGGCTGAGACGGGCGGATCACGAGGTCAGGAGATCGAGACCATCCTGGCTAACCTGGTGAAACCCCGTCTCTACTAAAAAATACAAAAAAAAAAAAAAAAAAAAAACTAGCTGGGCGAGGTGGCGGGCGCCTGTAGTCCCAGCTGCTCGGGAGGCTGAGGCAGGAGAATGGCATAAACCCGGGAGGCGGAGCTTGCAGTGAGCGAAACTCCGTCTCAAAAAAAAAAAGAAAAAAGAAAAAAAGAAAAATGTTGGCATACATTTTTTTTTCTTGATATAGGGTCTTGCTTTGTCACCCAGGCTGGAGGGCAGTGGTGCAAACATGGCTCACTACAGCCTCAACATTTTGGGCTCAAGTGATCCTCTCTTCTCAGCCTCCCAAGTGACTGGGATTACAGGCATGCAATACCACACCC
>NW_016807505.1:657870-663080 GCF_001698545.2 Rhinopithecus bieti | reverse complement strand
GTCTCAAAAAAAAAAAGAAAAAAGAAAAAAAGAAAATGTTGGCATACATTTTTTTTTCTTGATATAGGGTCTTGCTTTGTCACCCAGGCTGGAGGGCAGTGGTGCAAACATGGCTCACTACAGCCTCAACATTTTGGGCTCAAGTGATCCTCTCTTCTCAGCCTCCCAAGTGACTGGGATTACAGGCATGCAATACCACACCCAGCTAATTTTTGTACTTTTTGTGTAGACAAGGTTTCAACATGTTGCCCAGACTGGTCTCAAATGCCTGAGCTCTAGCAATCCTCCCACCTCAGCCTGCCAAAGTGCTGGGATTACAGGGGTAAGCCACCATGCCTGGCTGACATGCCCCTTTTAAATAATTTTTCCTTATTATCATTTTAGTATTCATAGAATCTGTAATGATTTACCCTCTTACATTTTCAAATATTGGTATTTGTGTTTTGACTTTTTTTCTTAAATTGGTCTGGTTACAAGTTTATCAGTATCTTCTCACTGGGCTACTTTTTAATTTTCTCAAATTTTCTCTGTGTTTTGTTGTTTTATATTTCATTGATTTCTGCTCTTACCTTTATTAATGCTTTTATTTTACTTAACTCTGTGTTAATTTGTTCTTTTCTAAGTTTCTTAAGGTAAACTACAAATTTACTGATTTAAAACCTTTTTTCTTTTCTAATATAGGCATTTCAGTGCTATAAATTTCTCCCTATATCCTGTTTTATCAGTATCCCATACAGTTTTAGATTGTATATTTTATTTTATTCAGTCAAAAGACTTCAGTTTTCCTTTTTTTGTGTTTTTTTTAAACCAATAAATAGGTCAGAAATGCTAATTTAAATTTCCAAACATTGAGAGATTTAGGAGAGTAAGAGATATTCCTCTTACTCTAATTCGATACCATTGTGGAATTAAATTAACATGGTTTACATGAATTTAATTCTTTAAATGTGTTAAGACTTATTTTATGGCCCCTCCCATCAAATGAAGATTTTAAAGGAATAGGGCTCTGCTTATTTTATTTCCTGACATACTGTTACTTATTATAGCCATTCTGTCTGCCAAAAACATGCAGGAAAAAAGCACACAAATCAATTGGAAAAAAATACATAAATATTAACTATAATGAGACCCCACAATTTGGTCCCAGTGTAATTGTGTAATGTCCAAGTTTCCTATATTCTCTTAAAACTTTCCCAACATTATTAACACTAATAATTCACTTTATAGTGACCTGATCATTTAAAAAAATTATTCTAGATGTTCCTATATTCCATTTTTTACTCAAGCACTGTACACAATCAACAACAAATAGTTCAAAATAAATGAAACACCAGACCCCTCCCTTACTGTAAAACCCTAAGGTGAAGTCTGCGTAAGAAAGCTATTACGATAGTGCCATTTTCTGAGAGAAAAGAAAGGCATGTACATAGGGGCTATGTGAGATAATTCAGGAGGTCATCATATTGAACCAATTCTAAAAGTCCTCTCTTTCTATTAAGGAACATTCAACTAGACTAGTTGAAATCTGAAAACAATCTTTCAGAATCCTGAGATAACTATAGTCATCACTGATCTTGGTAAGGCAGCTCCTGACAAATTAGCACTTCTATAACTGGGTTACTTTCCAATAGAGTTGTTATTTGCATTAAGAATTCAGTATACACTTCAGCTTTACTATTGACGCTGGCAATATGTCAACCTTATAAACTTCAGCACAGTCACTTCTCCTGAAGGGGACAGCACAGTTTGGGAGATGGCACTGTTGACATATATAAAAATTAGAATGGAACAAGTAATGCTGCATGAATCGATTTTCAATATTTATCACTTTGATTATCGGAGCAAAAAGGGATCAACACTAAAACAACACCTACTATAAACCTGCTTTCAACTTTGTCTCTCTTTACTCTCCTAAGCAATGTTTATCCATATTTGAAAAATAATATTACTGCCAAATGCTCATCTGTTGATTGCATTACTACATACAATCCTATATTTTGACTCTATCAAGGTTTCCCTGCCATGTGTGTGTTTTCAGTTTTCCCTTAGATGTGTTTATCCAAACCAAGGGCATCATTAACATAAGCTTACACTTCAGTCTCTATCTCATCATGCCAACTTTGCTGCAGTTTCTTAATCTGATTTTAATTTTCAGGAAGTAAATAAATAATGGATTTACCACACATATAGGCTAGCCAAAAAAAAATGACATTGGATTTGTCTTCACACAAACTGTATTCTTTGAAACTACTGACATAAGATAATCATGAAATATTGTGTACACAGGGATTTGAGCCTGCTATGTCTGTCTTCTGGGAATGCTTGATCTGTGGGCTCATTCCAGAACTGGGGGAGCCATGTTTTCAGCATGATTCTAACCACAGTCAGAGTGCATTGGAAACCTGATGCTCTTGCTTCCCTGTCAAATTCACACACACACACACCACACACACACACACACACACACACACCGCACACACACCACACACACACACACACCACACACACACACACACCACACACACACACACCACACACACACACCACACACACACCACACACACACACCACACACACACACACACACCACACACACACACACACACACACACACACCACACACACACACACACCGCACACACACACCACACACACACGTACACACACACACACACACACCACACACACACACACCGCACACACACCACACACCTGGGCTCTCATCTAAAGAAGCCATACAACGTTTATAGGGTGGTTGGTTCAAAATAAAAGCATGTATTTCAGTATCTATTGGACTTTTCAGTGAGATAATCATGTCCATGTTTTATAACCCTTTCAGCACACTTCTGTAAAGCTAGTGAACATCATACAAGATAAAATGCTTTGTGTTCTATATAATTGATTGACTACTTCAACCTGACACCTTCACTTATGGCTTTTACATATTTCTGATTTGTTCATTCTCAAGAATACATTGCCAGCACTAAGGACAAAGATATGGCTTTAAAAATACCAAATATGAATCTGTTCAAATTATCTGGAAGGAAACACACATAATACCAAAATCTTAAAAATTCCTGTTACAATGTTAAAATTGAGAAGAGTATTTTAGAGAACTGTCCTGATACATTTCTCTAACTTTATAGTGTGAATGGTATCCTGGTTAATTTCTTCATGTTAACATGACTTTATCAATCTTATCAATTTTGTCTTCTCACTGTCATCTTTGCATTGCCTATCACAAGTTATTAATTTATGATGTATTAATTTATAAATATATACATAATTATTATAAATAAAACTGAAACCTGTATAATTATCCACGCAATGGCTCTTTCAAAACTTCTGAATTTTAGTCTTCAAATTTTTTTTGCAATTAGGAATGTTTAAGTGATTGGAAATAAAAGACTATCCTGGTATGACTGTCAGTGATAAATGCTATAGTTATGGCATACATTTTGTAAAAGGACTGCCAATTTTCATTGTATTAACTATAACCTATTTTAACCTATTTTAATAATGTTAAACATATTTATCACTTAAGAATCCACATGAAAAAACCTGGATCCTGAGCAAGATGGCCAAACAGGAACAGCTCCAGCCTCCAGATCCCAGTGCGAGCAACACAGAAGATGGGTGATTTCTGCATGTTCAACTGAGGTACCGGGTACATCTCACTGGGGAGTGCTGGACAATCGGTGCTGGTCAGCCAGTGCAGCCCAACCAGCGAGAGCTGAAGCAGGGCAAGGCAATGCCTCACCTGGGAAGTGCAAGGGGAAAGGGAATCCCTTTTCCTAGCCAAGGGAAACTGAGACACATAACACCTGGAAAATCGGGTAACTCCCACCCTAATACTGAGCTTTACCAAGGGTCTTAGCAAACGGCACACCAGAAGATTATATCCCACACCTGGCCTGGAGGTTCCCACACCCACAGAGCCTCCCTCATTGCAAGCACAGCAGTCTGAGATCTAACTGCAAGGCGGCAGCGAGGCTGGGGGAGGGGCACCCACCATTGCTGAGGCTTAAGTAGGTAAACAAAGCTGCCGGGAAGCTTGAACTGGGTGGAGCCCACCACAGCTCAAGGAGGCCTGCCTGCCTCTGTAGACTCCACCTCTGGGGATAGGGCATAGCTAAACAAAAAGCAGCAGAAACCTCTGCAGATGTAAATGACCCTGTCTGACAGCTTTGAAGAGAGTAGCGGGTCTCCCAGCACGGAGGTTGAGATCTGAGAACAGACCGACTGCATGCTCAAGTGGGTCCCTGACCCTTGAGTAACCTAACTGGGAGACATCCCCCACTAGGTGCAGACCTACATCTCACACGTCACATGGCTGGGAACACCTCTGAGACGAAGTTTCCAGAGCAAGAATCAGACAGCAACACTTACTGTTCAGCAATATTCCATCTTCTGTAGACTCCGCTGCTGATACCCAGGCAAACAGGGTCTGGAATAGACCTCAAGCAAACTCCAACAGACCTACAGCTGAGGGTCCTGACTGTTAGAAGGAAAACTAACAAACAGAAAGGACACCCACACCAAAACCCCATCAGTACGTCACCATTATCAAAGACCAAAGGCAGATAAAACCACAAAGATGGGGGAAAAGCAGGGCAGAAAAGCTGGAAATTCAAAAAATCAGAGCACATCTCCCCCTCCAGAGGAACGCAGCTCATCACCAGCAACGGATCAAAGCTGGATGGAGAATGACTTTGATGAGTTGAGAGAAGAAGGCTTCGGTGGATCAAACTTCTCAGAGCTAAAGGAGGAACTATGTACCCAGCGCAAAGAAACAAAAAATCTTGAAAAGAGAATAGAAGAATGGAAAACTAGAATAATCAATGCAGAGAAGGCCATAAATGAACTGATAGAGATGAAAACCATGACACGAGAATTACGAGACAAATGCACAAGCTTCAGTAACCAACTCGATCAACTGGAAGAAAGAGTATCAATGATTGAAGATCAAATGAATGAAATGAAGCAATGAGAAGTGCAGAGAAAAAAGAGGAAAAAGAAATGAACAAAGCCTCCAAGCATATGGGACTATGTGAAAAGACCAAATCTACGTCTGATTGGTGTACCTGAAAGTGAGGGGGAGAACGGAACCAAGTTGGAAAACACTCTTCAGGATATCATCCAGGAGAACTTCCCCAACCTAGTAAGGCAGGCCAACATTCAAATTCAGGAAATACAGAGAATGCCACAAA
>NW_016807505.1:635544-655392 GCF_001698545.2 Rhinopithecus bieti | reverse complement strand
GACGAGTTGATGGGTGCAGCACACCAACATGGCACATGTTATACATATGTAACAAACCTGCACATTGTGCACATGTACCCTAGAACTTAAAGTATAATAATAAAAAATAATTTTTAAACCTTCAAAGTCTTAAACTAAAAAAAAAACTACATTAAATAAAATATATTTTATGTTTAAATAATAAAATATATTTTATGTTGTATAAATACATATCTGTTGTATAAATATAAATATATATGTTGTATAAATTATATGTTGTGTGTATATATACAACGTAGATAACTTTACCTTTACATTCTAATACATTACTGAAATAATGATAACCTAAATATTTCATGATTTGACTATATCTCATTAAAGAAACCACATGGACCTAATTTTCAAGGATTACTCATTCTAGGAATGCTCTACAGAAACAGAGGCATAAGTGCATAAAAACTGGCATATTCTGATTATAAATATCTGGATATCTTGCAGTAGCAAAATGTTCATAACCATTATTCTGAAAACAAGAAATAGCTAAGGAAAATGTGGCGTCCTTCACATTCACTGAAAACACTGACACATCTATAGTTTTTGACATAGAGATCTCAAGACCTATAAGACCTCAGGAGATTGTACAACATATATTACTACCAAAATGTCAAATCTAAAGCTCATTTACAATAAAATTAATGGGTTATGATCAATACATCTTATACAGAAAGATTAATGATTGATAGATAATTGTATTCACATAAAAAGTTTTTCCCTAATATAGGGCAGATGATTAAACATATTTCCTCTGGAAAGCATGGGGAAAAGGTTAAAAATACATCTGTCATAAATAATTTTATATTCTTCTATATTGCTAAGCTTTCTTAAAATGAAGCAGTAATTTATGGCTGGAGCTCTTTGATCTTAAACTAAAAAAGGGAAAATTAGGGAAGCAGGATTAAAAGTTGAAACACATTTTAGCTTTAGTGTGTCGAGAGCTCAAAAGCTGAAAAGCACTTAAATTGATCAGTTGTGTATTGACTAAGTAATCTCAAAGGAAATCCTTAAGCAAGGAGTTCACCGTTCTGACTTTTGGCTTTATACTTTACCCAACTTCATCAACATTTCCCCAAATTCTCAACTGTACAATGCATGTGGGCCTCTATTAAGATCTATTAAGATCTATCTTCTTTGCATGTGTTGTGGAAATAATCATACTAAACCTTAATAACTATATTTGCTTGTATATTCAATTATGTAGCACATAGAATAGAAAAGCATGAAGGTATCCCATTAATTCCCTCTCTGCAGAACAAGAGACATGTTCAAGTGGTCTGTGAAAGAAAGTATAAAGAATCGAGCACCAAAATACATGAGTGCGTAGGGACAATACTGCAATCTTTAAGACTTGAGGTTGCTCAGCATGTTTTTATAACAGAGAAAAAAGTGTAAGAGAATTTAAGAATATGCATAGAAAAAACACAAATGTGTTAAAATAAAAATACTTGAGTAATTACTCACGACACGATTTGCTAAAAAGGCCTGTGCTAAAGAGAGAACGTACTTGAACTATTATGAGGGCATCGATCAATAAGCACCATGTAATACACAATCTACTTGAGACGTTTTTATGTATTAACCAATATTTTGACTAGTTTGATGAGTTTTTTTTAACTTTCTATTGAAGAATAATATACATGTAGAAAAGTGCATCCACTAAAATTGTAAAGCTCAATGTATTTGCATGATGCAAACACACCAAGTACTCAACACACAGATCAAGAAATAAAAATTACATGCATTCTAGAAACCACCCAGGTGTCTTATATCTATGATTATCTCAGGCATGCCATCAAGAGAAGAAAATTTCCTATATAACTTACCTTGCTGCAACAACGAGAAAAAGACTAATTCAAGTCAATACTTAATAATTCAATTAGAAGCAGAAATATAATGTAGTATGACCACAAAGATCTTGAACCATGGAGTCTCTATTCTGAAACCCCAATAATTAAACAGATGAGGAAACTCTGTTAATATTTTGGTACACCTGGATTTCACTACAATAAATTTTGATCCAATATGAAATTGCCAAAAATTCTCTTAAATTCTACATTTTTCCATAAAAGCAGAAGATAGTTAAAATTAAAACAGAAATTATAGATTCAATAGTGTAGGTGACATGGTGAGGGTCTCAATGAGGAAAAGGACATATCATCAAAATGTCCTTCAATAAGCTTCACAACAACCTAAAGACCTAGCAAAGAGCACATGACATACGAATTTCAAAAGATAATGGTTTAGCTACTCACCCCTCTTCTCTGAAGTGGAGGATCAGACTCCAGGCCTTCTATCTCAGCAAAACATGAAAGAGAAAAAAAAGCAAACATAATCTTAGAAAATACTCCACAGTAAAAATAACAAAGCACGAAACGTGGTTCCATTGTCATTATTTAATAAAGGCATGCCATATTTCCTTCTTTCAGCATAACACTAATGAGATTTGCAGACATATCACAGTTGCTTGACCCTTAATTCAATCTTCTAAAGGTTTTCATTTGTTACTTAAGAACATATTTCCTATATGTAAGTATCTATCTACAATTAAAGCAAGTCTTGGGTCAGTAAGCATACTAAAGAGCATACTGAGTCATAAGACAGGATGCTAATGCCCTCTCAGGAGAGACAGAAAAGGCATGTTCACAGGGGTACTCTGTTGTCACTGAGGGGTCCCCAAATAGAGCCAGGCTCTGAGAGTCTTATTTGTCCTATTTGAGGGCTGCACATCTGGACCTCAGATTGACATCTGGAATGAGTCCCTCAGCATCCTCAGACAATTATTCTCATCATCGATCCAAACAAGCGCCCTCCCAACAAATAAGCATTTCCACAGCCAGGCTTATTTTGTGCATGGTTATCTAATGTATCATCAGTGAGAACAGTAAATGTACAGTAGACATTTGTTTAGTATCTGAATGATGGAACCCTCACATACATAGCATGAAAAAACATATGACTGAATTGTTCCAATAAAATTAGATTAAAATCTGGCCAGGCACAGTGGCTCACGCCTGTAATCCCAAGACTTTGAGAGGCCAAGGCGGGTGGTCACGAGGTCAGGAGTTCAAGACCAGCCTGGCCAAGATGGTGAAACCCCGTCTCTACTGAAAATACAAAAATTAGCTGGGTGTGGTGGCACGCACCTGTAATCCCAGCTACTCAGGAGGCTGAGGCAGGAGAACTGCTTGAACCCAGGAGGCGGAGGTTGCAGCAAGCTAAAATCATGCCACTGCACTCTAGCCTGGGCAACGGAGCGAGACTATGTCTCAAAAGAAAAAAAAAATCTATTGGGGAATTTTATAAAAACTCTTTAATCAACTAAAAGTTTAAGGAGTAAATGAGGTAGCAGAATAAATATATGGTATTATTATGGTACTAATATGTATAGAAACATCTATGTTATGAATATGCTAGATAAAGATTCAAAAAAACAATAGTTAGAACATGTGAATTTCACTATGAGATTATTTTCACTCAACATGAAGCGTGAAAAAAAGGAAATAGGTCAGTGATTCTCCACCATTGTTTAGGTCATTTCAAAAAGAGATTTAAACAAAGAGAAGAAACAGTAATGAGGAATCCTTGAGCAAGGTAGGGACACCCCTGGGGAAATATATCTACCAAAACAATAATCTCCTTTAAGCCTCTGAAATAATGAACTCGCAGTCCTTGACGTTCTGAAATCATTGCCCACAGAACACATAAAGAATTTCAAAACTACCAAACTGGCTGCTCACCTCTTTTCCCTGAAGTTTCCTTGAAGTTGTTTGAGCTTTTAACCTGCAGCAAAATATCACATAGAAAATAAATCAGATCAGAGAATGCTCCAAATGAATAAAAAATAAAGCACAAGATTGGTTCCATTATAATTTCTTATCATACAGGCATCTCAGCACTCTAGTCCTTGCTACAAACATCAGCATTGTTTGATCTCATCACCTTTGTCATTTCATTTATAAATTTCTTTCCTCCTTGAATTCTTTACTCTGAAAATAGCCAATTTCCTCTCTACCAAGCTATCTAAGCGACACAGCAGTCGTATCTTGAATGGGAAATGCTAAAGTTGTAGTCTACCAATAAAGATTTTATGAAAATACACTGTGATGTGAAAAATGAAAGACACAAGATAGTGGTATTGTGAGATAACTGAAGAGTTCACCAACTGGGCCTGCTCTGAATGTGTTATTCATCCTGTTGCAACAGAAGAGATGGCCATTCATTGAGCCACACCTCAGCATCTCAGATACTTGTGCTTATCCTTGATTCAGACAAGTCTACTACCAATAAGTAAACACTCCTCACACCACACTGAGGCTCCTAACAATGTATCTTCTACATTCAGCTTATAGCAGAAAACAGCACAGGCGGAGTCTGACTTGACTTTAGTGAAACTGGTTTTCACGACAACTCCAGAAGCTTCTCAGAACCCTTTGGTCTCAGCAAAATGTGAAGTGATATTGCAGTGGGATGGCTGTCAATGCTGATATATTTACTTCATATGATAAAAATAAAATGTCAGGAGTTAACTATGAAGATTATATCATTTAAAAGGTTATTGACAGCAGCATACAACATGAAATTCCTTCCATGTGACAGGCGTATATTCCCTATCCAGGGTAGAAGACTAATATACAAATGTCACTAACATTGTGACGAAGTAGAAATAAGACAACTAAACACAGGAGGAGGAAAGAAAAAGAGGAAAACCAAAAGCACTCATGAGGACCCTCCCATGTACCCAGCATGCACTGTTCAGCCACATATACCCACCCACCCTCCTGAAGGCCCAGCACAGACAGCATTGTGTTTAAATCCCTGATCTACCATAAAGCTCATGTTGCACGAGCAGTAGGGGAGTGTTAAAGAACGTCCCCCAAACTCTTAAATCAGAAGTAAAAGATTAACTAGGAAAACACAGAACCAACAGAATGAAGAGAGGTACAAAAGTAAAAAACTCACCTAAGTATGAATAAATAAATAAATAGGCAAGCAAAGACTACACCGTGACCAAAGAGCACAGCAAATATAAAGAAAATACAAACACAATAAATATCAGTCATAGCTACACACACACACACACACATGAGGGGACTCCACACACCTACTAGAAGAAAAATATTTTCAGCAGGCTCACAAAATAAAACGTAATATGTTTTCTATGAGAGATGCATCTAAAACAAATGGATTCTACAAAAATAAACGGATGGGTGAAAGTATATCAGGCACATGAAAACAAAAAGAGATCAGGAATAGTGATTCTTATATCACACAATGTATTCAAGTCCCACAATGTTAACCAAGGCAAAGAAGGACACATTTTTTATGCTAAAAGATATAATACACATGAAGATTTGACCCTTATGGAGACTTATATACCAAATAACATAATAACCACCTTTATGAATAAAAAACTACATGAGATGTATGAGATGTAAGGAGACAAGACATAGAAGATCCTATAATAGAAAACGATAATACACCATTATCAGAAAAAGACAGATCAACTGGGCAAAAATAGCAACATAAAAATAGGGTAGATTTTATGGCTATGTATTAAACTTGACTGATAATAGAAGATATGTATTGTTCTTAAGTGCCCAAGGCATAGTCACAAAAAACTGATTATATATTAGGTTGGAAAGAAAATTAGTAACTCAAGAAATATTAAAACATCACAATGCAAGAAAATAGACTTTATTAGCAATAACATAAAGGCTCTTTCACCAAGAAATTTTAAAATATCCTATTAACTACTGAGTAAAAGGAAAATATGAACAGAAAATACATATGTTTAAATAATATGTAAATACATATTTTATACATATGTCTTTGTATGCAGATATGTATTTACATATTATTTAAAATATACAACAAATGAGAATCTGTAATATGCATTTAAAGGCAGTTCTAGAGGAAAATTCATTGCACTGAACATTTTGTTATTTTAAAATGAAAAGTAGGTGAATGAAAGAATTCAATTTTCATCTTAAAACACTAAAAAAGAGCAAAAGTGAAAGAATAAGAAAGAAATAAGGATCAAAGCAGAAATTAATGAAGATAATATGTTAAAAACCATAGATGTAATTAATAATTGAGAAGTCTGTGGTTTTAAAAAATATTAACTACATAGGCACTCTACTAGCTAACTTTATCAAAAAAGGGAGAAAATACATATACACAAAATAATGCTTCATGAGCACTTGAACATAATGTGCATTCTGCTATTGCTGGGTGTCGTCGTCTACATACGCCAGGGGAGTCAAGTTGGTTAATAGTGTTCTTACATCCACCTTTACTGATTATCTTATCCCTGTTCAATCACAGTACTGAGAAAGCTCTGAAATTTCAAACTGTAATTGGGAATGGTCAAATGTTTCATTTCATTTCAAAAGCCTATATTGGAAACGTAACCCTCAATGCAACAGTGTTTAATGAGGCAACATTTAAAAGGTGATTAGGCTGTGAGAGCTCTGCCCTCATCAATGGATTAATGCTGTTATTTCAGGAGTGTGTTCCTATAAAAGAAGATATTTGTCTCATCCACACCCTCTCTTTGCCCTTCTATCATAGGATGACACAGCTAGAAGGCCCTCACCATATACCAGCCCCTTGATCTTTCCAGCCTTCCGAAATGTGAGCCAATAAATTTCCACTCATTACAAATACCCAGTCTGCAGCATTCTGTTACATCAGAGCAAAAGGGACTGACACAGAAAACTGGTAACATAAATGCAGTATCTTTTGTATCTAGATATCCAGTTGTCCTAGCAACATTTGTTGAAAAAACTGTTCTTCCCATCACAGAGAGGACAATGTCCAGATAACATGCCTTCTTGGGGTGCAGGAATCATACGGTTCAAAAGCCAGCGTAGGAATCCAGGATGCTAATGCCCCTATTTCAATATGAGGGAAGTTTAGGTCTCACGCTGTGTGAATCAAAAGCATTGTTCAAATCTTGTTGACTAAAAGTAATTGGTCAAGTAAACAGCAATATCCATAGTGATCTGGGAAGACACCATTCAGCAGAACTCAAGAAGGGGCAGATCAACTTGGTATTTTTCAGGATTTGAGTCTCTGATAAGGATGAAATGAGATAGAACACTTCGCCACTGATTTTAAAGATTTTAGAAAGGTTAGAAATCTTTTGTAAACCAGCACAGTGATCAAATACATCATAGAAAAAAAGCTGGATTTTATTCGGGGGCAAAGGGATATTAAACCTGGAGATTTTATACAGCCTGGGAATCTCTGCTTTTTAATTTAATTTACTCTATTCACATGTAATTTTATTATTGACATAGTTGAGTTTATGATGTCATTCTTCTTCTTCTCCTCTATGTCTCATGTGTTTTTGTTTCTCTTTTCCTCTTTACTTCTTTCTTTTTCATTAAGTAATTATTTTATAATTTAGCATTTAAACTTCCTTAATAATTTTTTTCACTATATTTTTTGAATTTTTTCAGTGGTTGCTCTAGGGTTTACTGCATATATCTTAACTCACCCAAATAAGTTTCTAATTTACACTAGATTAATTTCAGTCATAGACATAAATGTTACACCTGTATAGGTCTATTTCCCTTTTTGCCATCTTTTGTGGTATTATTATACATATTACATTTACTGATGCTATAAGCCAAGCAAGACATTGTAATAAATATTAATCTACCATCTGTACTCATTTCCTTAGTCCTGTATTGCTTTGCATCCACCTATCTTCTTTGGAAAATATATTACACTTTTATATGTAATAGACTCCAAAATACATTATATACATATTATTTTATAGCATTTATTTTAAAATCACTTAAGAGAACAATTACATTTCTACTGTCTTTTATATTTATATAATTACCTTTACAAGCATTTTGCTTCTTTATGTTGATTTGAAAAACTACCTAGGGTCACTTGCTTTCGGCTTGAAGAACTTCAAGTATTTAGAGAACTTTTTAAGGGGGCTTTGACAGCAGTATACTCTCCAACTTTTTTTTTTAATTGAGGAAGTCTTTATTTTGTTTTCATTTTTGAAAGACAGCTTTGCCAGGTACAGAATTCTTAGATGACAGTTTTTTTTCCTTTGAGCATTTTTAATATGTTATCACTTTGTCTCTGGCCTCCATTGCTTTTGCTGAAGTCAGCTGTTCATCTTCCTGGGGTTCCCTTGTAAGGAACAAATCATTTTTCTCACACTGTTTTCAAGACTTTCTTCTTGTTTTTGACTTTCAGAAATCTTACTGTGATGTTTCCATTTGTCAGTCTTTGCATTTATTCATTGGAATTCATTGAGCTTCTTGGATATGTAGGTTATTGTTTTTCCACAAATATGGGAAGTTTTCAGCCATTGTTTCCTTCAGTATTTTTTCTGATCCTTTGTATCTCCCCTGTCTCTCTGGTACTCCCATATGTGTATGCTGGTATGCTTAATGATGTTCTACATTCTCTGAGACTCTCTTTGTTTTTCTTTATTCTTTATGCTCTCTGTTCTTTTGAACATAATCTCTATTGTTCTATCTTCAAGTTTACTTCTTGTTTCTTCTGCCAGTTCAAATCCACTATTGAGCCCTCTAATAAACTTTTAAATTTTAGTTATTGTACTTTTCAACTCCAGAATTTTCATTTGGTTCTTTTTACTAATTTCTATCTTTTTATTGGTATTCACTATTTTGTGTGACATACCTTCCTTTACTTCTTTTTTTTTTTTTGAGACAGAATCTCACTTTGTCACCCACGCTGGAGTGCAGTGGTGTGATCTCAGCTCACTGCAGCCACTGCCTCCTGTGTTCAAGTGATTCTTGTGCCTCAGCCTGCTGAGTAGCTGGGACTACAAGCGTAAGCAACCATGTCCAGCTAATTTTTCTATTTTTAGTAGAGACAGGGTCTCGCCATGTTGGCCAGGCAGGTCTGGAACTTCAGCCAGTGAACAGCGCTGCTATGAACATTCATGTACATGTGTTCATTTGAACATTTGTATTCAATTCTTTTGAGTGTGTACCTAGGGCTAGTATTGTTGGGTTATATGGTAATTTTATGTATAACTTTTTAAGGAACTGCCAAAATGTTTTCCACTAAATCAGGAGGAAAAAATTGATAAGTGGTCTTCTAGAAGCTAATAGAAAGAGGTGAGAGAAACTGTATCCCAAATGTATTTCTTTAGCTTAAGCTCAAACTAGAATACCCCAGAAAAGATAAGGGCCAGTCAGTCTAGTTTTCATGTCATCTCATGTCATCAAGACAACATAAGGTCTTATTGTTGAAACAAGCCATGGAACCCCACAATCATATATTCACTTTGCCTGAAAACACCTACCAGAATGGCATCCTTAAATCCTGGTTGAAAGTTCACAGGAGACCAAACAGATATCTGGGTGTGTCAGCTATGCTGGTGTCAACAAGCCAAAGAGTAGTCTTCCTCAATCATCCTTATCTAAGGGGAGGAGGAGAAGACAGTAGACCAAGATGACAAATATTACTTTCTGCATGTATGGCTTATGCATGCTATTTCTTAATGAAGAGATATGATTAGTACTGGAAAAAATGATCCATTAGATAGGCTATGGGCCATTTATTCATCAAACAGAATAAAGACTAAGTATACAGGTCTCTTGACTTTGGAGAATATCTCAGGTAGTTTAATGCGGAAATAAGACCTTCAATTGATCACCCTTGTTTACATATTCAAGGAAGCCATATCGATAACAATTGGCATTATAATGTTGCTTGCACTCCATCATATAATGATCATACTGGAGCCAGGTGAAACTCAAATTTTAGAAAACACTAGCCGGGCGCGGTGGCGGGCGCCTGTAGTCCCAGCTACTCGGGAGGCTGAGGCAGGAGAATGGCGTAAACCCGGGAGGCGGAACTTGCAGTGAGCTGAGATCCGGCCACTGCACTCCAGTCTGGGCAACAGAGCGAGACTCTGCCTCAAAAAATAAAAAAAAATAAAAAATAAAAAAAAGAAAACAGACATCATACTACTCATAATTGTATTTAATTTAATGAATGATGGGACATGTATATATCAGAATTAGAACATGTAGCCATAATGCCATAATCTTTATGTTGTGAGTCATCACCAATAAACCACAAACATTGTAAAAACATAGCAACCTGACATATATAAATTAGAAGTTAATATGTTAACTTCTATATTTAGACCAAATGAGTATCACATCTACAGATGACACCAATAATGACAACACTTGTCAACATTGTATCAATGCAATTTTAGTAAAAAAGAAAGTTTCCCTCTTGCAGATCCTGTCAAGTATGCTAGTCACTCATTGAGAAGAATGCATAATGATAATCATGTTGCCTGAAGGAATGGCCCTGACTGTCATTCAGATAAGTGTCTATAAAGGTCTTATTTACCATTGGCATTATTCACAGCACACACTTACATCATAACGAAAATGAAGCCAGACGTACTTGGGAGAGAAAAGTCAGGCACCAGGTTGCTCATCAGTTTATCCAGTTTCAAGTTTCATGGGCAAACACGTATTATTGAAACTCACATTTTTACCCCAACTGCAAGGACCCTTCAGTCATAAAGATTCATCTATGATCAAAACATATCCTAGCTCTGTTAAAATACTATACTAACATTGCAGAAAACTTTGTCTGTATATTTAGACCACAGTAATTGCAGTGCATTGAGCAAACTTCCAATGTATCATATTTCTCAACCTGAAAACAAACAATCGTAGGGAAAAAGTAAGGAATTTCTCATGAAGATTGCATTGCATGTGTCAGTCAATCATTGAGAAGAAAACCCTTTCATGATACTCATGTTGTCTGAATGAATAAATCTAATTATTATAGAGCTCAGTCTTCCCTAGTTCAATTACCTATTTGGAATTTTTCAGTCAGCAAAGGCAGCCTCTCACCTCCACTCAATAGAATAATGCCAGGAGGACTTACCAAATCTTCCAATGAGAGAAAAAGAACAAGGGTCTGAGTGCCAAATATCCAAGAAAATTAGGAATTATAGGAAACTTAACACTTAAAGAATCAGAATTTATAGTTTACTTAGAAGCACACAGATAGAAGTGTGCAAAACAAGTTTCACAGAAAGATTCCATTGCCGGAATCCCAAAATAAAATCCCCAATAGAAGGAAACTAAGAAATCCAAACTTCTTGTCTCACAATTGTTACCTAGGCTGGGCCTCAGCATAATCCATCTGAGCTTAATTTTTACATCACCATTTCTCTTCAAGATAACATCTCATCACTGACACAGCCCATGGCACTCATATGCATATGCACACTTAGATCAAATATGCTCACCAGAGATGGTTTCCGTAACACTGGTGGTAAAGTGGACTGGATGCCACATTTTCAGTGCCAGGCAGTTGAGTGGTGTCAGTTTCTCCCTGAACAACAGAGTAAAGGGTTTTCTTCCTCCACAGTCTTTTCTGTAAAAGACAAGAGCAGGCTACAGTCAAAGGGTGGGATTACATCTCTTATATGTGCATGACTCCTAATCACTGTTCCTAATTTCTACAAGACTGAGATGTGTGATACTCCAAATATGACCCGTTACTTAAGCTGTGGTAGGCCATTGATTCCCTGGGTACAGTAAGGGCCGAGCACATAGGTATCATGTCTTTTGACAACCTGGTAAGAAATGATTTCCCTGCAGAAATAAAAACTTCTTACCCTCTTCATATCAGTAACAATTGGCATCATACATAGTGTATGCCTTTCTTTATACTGAATCTAATGACACCTGAGTGAGACTCAGGATAAGGAAATGAGATTTCAGACTACCTGTATTGTATTCAATTTCAATCAAGGGTAACTTACAGCTGAATATCAAGCCATTCCCTAAAATTGTCAAAAGTCTTTCAGTTGTGAGTAGTGCCTCAATGATCCACAAACATCATAACACCATACACAGCAACCCAAAAAATAAAATAATAGAAATGGATTGTCTGTTTGTACAATCACTAAAGAGTTGATTGCAATGAATTACTAAATGTCTCATCTTTAAATCAAAGTATGCTCAGGCAAATAAAAAAGGAGTTTTAATGAGGACCCCATTAGATCAGTCGCTCATCGGAAAGAATAGATCACTGCTCACTAATTTTGTATGAACAGGTAAATGTAATCATTTTGAAGGCCAATGTTCAATATTCAAATGGTCCACTTGGAATTTTTTAATTATGAAAGACAGAACTCATCTATATAATCCATGTAATGACATACCTCTTGCTGGATCAACATTCTGAAGCACACCATGAGGAAAAAATCAACCAAGATATTCTCTCTTATAATGTATGAGTATTAAGAATAAAGACAAGACAAAAGAATTTTAAAAGTTCCTTTAGCAGTAGATAGAGGCAAATGATGCAAGATTCCCCAAAGGGTTTCTTCCTACCAAGCTCAAAATGGAAGACCCCATACCCCCCAAATCTAATGACTTCTCACACCTTCTTGTAAGGATTAGCACTACTTTCGAGCCTTCGCTTAATCCTATTGAGCGTGATTTTTACATTATTATGTCCCCTGAAGATACTCTTTATTCATATATTTACGTTGTCTTGTAAGCACTTACCAGAATAGCATCCTTAAACAACGGTTGCAGGAACACAGGATGAGTTAAATTCACTGCAGCATGCCTGTGTGGTAGCACTTGCCTCTGTGGCAACACCAGAGGGTGCTCTTCTCAGCAGTCTTTATCTACAGGCATAGGAACGGGACCATAGTTCAAAATCAGACATAAATTGTTCCTGTGTGTATGGCTTACACAGGCTATTTCTTAGTGGAGAGATATGGCCCATACTACCACAAAAAGACATATTACTAAGGCTCTAGACAATTGACTTATCAACATCATAAGGACAAGGTATGCCAGGTTTTTGACACTGAGTAATCTGCAATATTATCATATATCATACTACAGAGATGGTAAACAGGACCGAACATATTCCAACAGTATTTTAATACAATTTCAGTAAAAGTGAACATTTTTGGAAAGAATTCCATCAAGTAGGCCAGTCACTCATTGAAAATAAAAACCCACAGTGAGACCCATGACTCTGAATTTGTGAACCCAGTCGTTTCAAAGTCCATATTAGGAATAAGTGTCACCATTTCTAACATGTGTTTTCATTATTCTGAAAATAGTGGGGTCACATGTGTGAAGGGAAAATAAAAACTTGGGACCCCAATTTCCTACACCAAAAGAAAAAAAAACTAAGCTGAAAGCTGAGTCATGCAAGAATTTCCTTTTGTTCTTAAGCAGATAGCTACAGATTAAAGGTTGAAGATCTCCATAGGTAGCTACTCTATGTTCACCTTATCTTATGTACAGTGATGATTTACTGAGCGTGAGATGAATACATTATTGACTATTCCGCTACCTGCTCCTTTTGTCTTGGAACATACGGATGATCATACCCTCCCTTTTCCCCCTCCAGCCCACTTTCCCCTTTAAACACTGAAGCCCTCAAAATCATCTTTGGAGAAAGACATAGACCCCAGACGGTTTCTGTGATTTGGGGTTTATTTCTTCTGAGCGTGTCCTTAACCTTGTCAAAATAACTTCTAAATCTCAGATACTTTTTGGTTTACACATGATAGGAACTGAAATTTGGGTATGAATTTGGTGATCAAATTACTAAATTTTTAAGTTTCATAGGCAAAGTACATACTGATTCTCACATTCTCCTCTCCACTACCGTGGTCTCCTCCATTACCGTGGTCTCCTCCATTACCGTGGTCTCCTCCATTACCGTGGTCTCACAGTTACAGCAAGTTCATCAGTAACTCAAAACAGTGAAACACTGTTAGAGCCCCACAAGAATAATATAGAAAAACATTTTGTCTAGCCAAAGGTATATTAAATACTGGACTAGGTAACAGTGAATTTAAAAAATCTTCAATATTGAATTGTATGAAGTTCAAATAAAAAGTAAAGATTTTGTCGTGAGGATTATATCATAAAGGAAAACTCATATTGAAATTCAGATTACCTGAAAGTGTT
Organism: Rhinopithecus bieti; assembly: GCF_001698545.2. Classification (NCBI taxonomy): domain Eukaryota; kingdom Metazoa; phylum Chordata; class Mammalia; order Primates; family Cercopithecidae; genus Rhinopithecus; species Rhinopithecus bieti. The sequence goes on along the minus strand of NW_016807505.1, from coordinate 641,371 downwards.
AAACTAATTCCCTTAGGTGGGAGTCTTCCGTAGCTCAATGTTCTATGTAGAATATACATGTCAATAAAGGAAGCTACTGATCTTTTACAATAGAATGGCACATCTCTTGGCAGCATGTCTTACTGAAACACACAATAAGAGAAAAAGCCAAAGAATGAGACCCGAATATAGCATAGTATTAGACATTACAGATCACTGAAACAAAGCTTATAGGCTGAGAATTTTTTGTCCATTTATAGGTATACTGACACAGTTGGGCAAACAAGTTACCCATAAAGATTTTGTTATTTCAAGTTCAAAAGAGAATTCCCCTTGAAGGAAAATAGCCGTCACTATTATCTGTTCCAGCACTGTCATCTAGGCAGGCTGAACCTCAGCATAATCCTATTGAGTGTAATTTTAAGTCATTATTTCTCACCAAGACATTAGAAGGTTTCGTTATTGATGAAAGACATGGTACTCCCCATGCACACTTGAGAAGGCTTCCCGAAGCTCTGATGCTAGGATGCATTGGTGTCAAGAGCATTTTCATTACAGGACACCTGGGTGCTGTCCACTGTCCCAGTCGCAACGGGCCAAAGAGTGCTCTTCTTCCATATCATCAACTAAGGGGCAGATGTAGAGCAAATGTCAAAGGGAGAACTACATCTCACCTGTGTATATGAGTCATGCATGGTTTCTGTTAATTGAGCAATATTGACAATACTAAAAAAAGACCTATTATAAAGGTTTTAGTCCACTGGTTCACAAAATATAATAAGGACGAATCATACAGGTCTCTTGGCTTTGGAGAAGCAATTCAGTGGTTTTATGCAGAAACAAGAACATCCCATTGATAATCGCTTTATATATTCAAGGAAGCTGTATCAGTAACAATTGGCATGGTTTATTGTATATGAACTTTCATAAAACACAGACACTCTGGAAGCCACATGAATCTCAGCATCTAGAAATCAGTTATCAGGGCACATGGAGTTGTATGCATTTATATGCATCTTGGCCAAAATGCCCAGTTTTCATATTGTGAACCCTCATCAAATGTTCCACAAACATCACAAAATGGAATAACATAAATATTATAATAGGTAGAGGTGAAGGCCAGGCACGGGGGCTCAAGCCTGTAATCCCAGCACTTTGGGAGGCCGAGGTGGGCAGATCACGAGGTCAGGAGTTCAAAAACAGCCTGACCAACATGGTGAAACCCCATCTCTACTAAAAATACCAAAAAATTGGCCAGGAATGGTAGCACTTGCCTGTAATCCTAGCTACTCAGGAGGCTGAGGCAGGAGAATTGCTTGAACCCATGAGGCAGAGGTTGCAATGAGCTGAGATCATGCCACTACACTCCAGCCTGGGCAACAGAATGAGACTCCATCTCAAAAAAATAATAATAGGTAGAGGTGGATCTATGTCTACTCTTACATGTAGATGAAAAGAATATTACATTGTCTCATCATTATCTCAGTAAAATTTCAATAAAAAGACATGTTTTAATCACAAGGAAGCCATAAAGAATGTCAAGTCACTTACTGAGGAGTAGAATGTACATTGGGAACTGGGACACATGTTGCCGCTTTGGTGAACCTACTCATCTCAAAGGCCCTTTCAGGACCAACTGGAAGCATTCACAGCCTGTATTTTCATTATACTGAAAATGATGAAGTCACATGATATTTGGGGTTTATATTCAGATACTAGTTTGCCCATCAATTTATTCAGTTCTCTGTTTCATGGGCAAAGCAAATTACTGATGTTACATATTTGTATCCACTGGCATGATTTTTCTGTTACGAAAAGTTTACCAGTGAGTAAACTGGCCATACCATTATAATATCTTAAAGTTTTTAAGGTAAAATAAGAAAAAAATGGGTGTAGTTGTATATATGTACCCAAGCGAACATTGTATGTTAGATTGGGCATTATTAATCAGGTGAAACAGAAAATAAAATGTTCTCAACTTTCAATCCCATCAAATGCAGGTAAAAAGTAAAGATTCTGTCATAGCATCATATCAGATAGGTCAGTCACTCTCTGAGAATAAATCCATACTGAGATTCAGATTTTTTAAATAAGTAAACATAATAGCCTTAAGAGTGAATCATCACTAGCGGTCTATCTTGAATGTATGTGTGATGAAAGCAGTCACTCTGCTTTGATTAATGGGATGATGCATCTCTTGCAACACTGAAAGATACAATGAAAGATATAATGAGAGAAGAAAAACCAAGGAATGAGTTCCAGATGTCTCATACTATTAAGAATTATAAATAATGGAAAGAATGCTTAAAGGATGAAAATGTGTTGTTTACCCAGAAATGCATACACAGGGCAAGTTTGCCACAATGGTGTTGTTTTCTCAAGTTCCAAAATTATTCACCTAAAAGAAACAACGATTTCTAACTTCTTGTCTCAGGTTTTTCACTTATGTTAGGTCTCCACATAATCCTATTGAACATAATTTTTATGTCATCTTCCCTGTCGAAGACAATATAACATCTCAATATTGACCCAAGCCAGGGGGTTAATCTATGGAGTCATCTCCCCACAAAGGCAGAATCGTAGATATTAGCATGCTTATCAGAGATAGATTAATGTTCTACGGTGGATTGGAGTTGCTACATATTCAGTGCTGGACACCTGGATGGTATAAATTGCCCTGGGTGCAGCAGGCCAAGTGGTGCTCTTCCTTCGCTCTCATCTAAGAAGAGAGGAGTAGGCCAGGTGTCAAAAAGGAAAACATTGTTTCCCATAGTTATATGGCTCACGCACAGTTTTCCTTAGTGGAGCAAAATAGTCAGTACCCCAGAAATAGCCCATTATGTAGTCTATAGACCACAGATTCACCAAACACAAGAAGGACAACATATACAGGTTTCTTGACTTTGGAGAATCACTGGTGTGGTGTCATGCAGAACTGGGATGATGCCACTGCTGATCCCTGCTCTAGGTAATTGAGATGGCCATATCAGAAACAATCGCCATGGTCACTTGCCAATTCACACTCATAACATGAAACTTCTAAAGCCACATAAAACAGCCTCCAGCAATCAGATATCAGGCTGCTCAGAATTGTATTCATCTTTTATCATTGCTTTTACTTGCTTACTTTGAATTTAATTTTAATTTTCCCCCTAACTTCCCAATGGGAAAGATTATTTATTTAGATCTTTGTTCTTTTTAATATACATTCAGTGGTATAAATTTCCCAGTAGGCATTGCCTTTGTTGCATTCCTAAATTTTTGATAAGTTGTGCTTTCAATTCCATTTAGTTTGAAATATTTTAAAAATTTATCTTGAGATTTCTGTGACCTTCAGTTGTTTTGGAGTCTGTTGTTTAACCTCCAAGTATTTTCATGTTTTTCAGCTATCTTTTTTTTAGTGATTTTCTTTTTTTTACTTTCATTTCCTGGTAGTCTGAGAACACACTTCGTATGATTTCTAATCTTTTAAATTTGCTGAGGTGCATTTTCTAGCCCAGAATGTGGTCTATTCTGCTGAATGTTCCGTGTGTGTGAGAAAATGTGTCATCTGCTGTCACTGGGTAAAGTGTTCCATAGATGTCAGTTACATATCGTTGATTGAATCAAGTTTTTGATCATGGTTGATCATGTTATGCCCGTACTGATTTTCTGCTTGCTGAACCTGTCCATTTCTGATTGAGGGATGTCAATGCCTCCAACTCTAAGAGTGAATTTATCTGTTTCTCTTTGCAGTTCTATCAGATTTAGCTTCATGTACTGTAATGCTCTGTTGTTCAGTGTGTACACATTAAGGATTGTTATGTCTTCTTAGAAAACTGATCCCTTTGTCATTAAGGAATGCCCCTTTTGATCTCTGATAATATTCCTTGTTCTAAAGTCAGTTGTGTCTGAAATTAATATGGCTATTTCACTTTATTTTGATTAATGTTACCATGGGATATCTTTCTCCATTCCTTTACTATGAATATATTTGTGCCTTTATAAAGTGGATTTCCTTATTTTTTCTGTAGAGATGAGGTCTCATTCTGTCAACCAGGCTAGAGTGCAGTGGTGTGATCATAGCTCACTGTAGTCCCAAAATCCTGGGCTCAGGTGACACTCCACCTCGGCCTCCTAAGGACCACAGGTGCATACCACCATGCCCAGCTATTTAAAATGCATTTCTCACAGACAACATATAGTTGGGTCTTGTTTTTAATCCACTGACAATCTCTGTCTTTTAAGTGCTGTTTAAAGTGATTATTGATATACTTAGATTAATATATTCAGTATTTGTTATTGTTTTCTATTTATCAGCCTTGCAATTTGTTATTTTTTTGGTCTTCCACACCTTTTCTCCTCTCCCTGGTTTTAATTGAGCATTGTATAAGATTCTGCTTTTCCATAAAAAATATTAGCCAGGCATGGTGGCACATGCCTATAATCCCAGCTATTCAGGAGGCTGAGGCAGGAGAATCGCTTGAACCCAGGAGGCGGAGGTTGTGGTGAGCTGAAATTGTGCCATTGCACTCCAGCCTGGGCAACAAGACTGAAACAACATCTCAAAAAAAAAAAAAAAAAAAAAAAAAAAGGATTCTGCTTTTCCTTTTTTTTTTGGTAGAGATGGGCTCTTATTTTGTCGCCAGGCTGGACTTGAACTCCGAGGCTCAAGTGATCCTCATGCCTTGGCCTCCCAAAGTGCTGAGATTACACACATGAGTCACCACATCTGGCCTGATTCTGCTTTTTCTTCTATTAGTATATTGATTATACTGCTTTTTTCAAAATCATTTTTAGTGGCTGTGCTGGATATTGCACTATACATTTACAACTAATCCAAGTCCTTTTTCAAATTATACTATCCTACTTAATGGGTTAGTCCAATTAAGAGTATTTTCTCTCCCTCATGACTTTTATATATATATATATATTTATTTATTTATATGTGTGTGTATATATATATTTATATATGTATATATATTTTAAATACTTTAAGTTCTAGGGAACATGTGCACAATGTGCAGGTTTGTTGCATATGTATACATGAGCCATGTTGGTGTGCTGCACCCATTAACTCATCATTTACATTAGGTATATCTCATAATGCTATCCTTTCCCACTTCCACTACCCTACAACAGGTCCTGGTGTGTGATGTTCCCCTTCCTGTGTCCAAGTGTTCTCATTGTTCAATTCCCACCTATGAGTGAACATGCAGTGTTTGGTTTTCTGTCCTTGCGACAGTTTGCTCAGAATGATGGTTTCCAGCTTCATCCATGTCCCTACAAAGGACATGAACTCATCCTTGCTTATGGCTGCATAGTATTCCATGGTGTATATGTGCCACATTTTCTTAATCCAGTCTATCATTGATGGACATCTGAGTTGGTTCCAAGTCTTTGCTATTGTGAATAGTGCCGCAATAAACATACGTGTGCATGTGTCTTTATAGCAGCATGATTTATAATCCTTTGGGTATATACCCAGTAACGGGATAGCTAGGTCAAATGGTATTTCTAGTTCTAGATCCTTGAGGAATTGCCATACTGTCTTCCCAATGGTTGAACTGGTTTACAGTCCCACCAACAGTGTAAAAGTGTTCCTATTTCTCCACATCCTCTCCAGCACCTGTTGTTTCCTGACTTTTTAATGATCACCATTCTAACTGGTGTGAGATGGTATCTCATTGTGGTTTTGATTTGCATTTCTCTGATGGCCAGTGATGATAAGCATTTTTTTCATGTGTCTGTTGGCTGCATAAATGTCTTCCTTTGAGAAATGTCTGTTCATATCCTTTGCCCAATTTTTGACAGGGTTGTTTGTTTTTTTCTTGTAAATTTGTTTGAGTTCTTTGTAGGTTCTGGATAT
>NW_016807505.1:497811-632569 GCF_001698545.2 Rhinopithecus bieti | reverse complement strand
TGNGTGCTGAGAAGAATGTATATTCTGTTGATTTGGGGTGGAGAGTTCTGTAGATGTCTATTAGGTCTGCTTGGTGCAGAGCTGAGTTCAATTCCTGGATATCCTTGTTAACTTTCTGTCTCATTGATCTGTCTAATGGGGTGTTAAAGTCTCCCATTATTATTGTGTGGGAGTCTAAGTCTCTTCGTAGGTCTCTAAGGACTTGCTATATGAATCTGGGTGCTCCTGTATTGGGTGCATATATATTTAGGATAGTTAGCTCTTCCTGATGAATTGATCCCTTTACCATTATGTAATAGCCTTCTTTGTCTCTTTTGATCTTTGTTGGTTTAAAGTAAGTTTTTATCAGAGGCTAGGATTGCAACCACTGCTTTTTTTTGTTTTCCGTTTGTTTGGTAGATCTTCCTCCATCCCTTTATTTTGAGCCTATGTGTGTCTCTGCATGTGAGATGGTCTCCTGAATACAGCAAACAGATGGGTCTGACTCTTCATCCGATTTGCCAGTCTGTGTCTTTTAATTGGAGCATTTAGTCCATTTACATTTAAGGTTAATATTGTTATGTGTGAATCTGATCCTGTCATTATGATGTTAGCTGGTATTTTTCTCGTTAGTTGATGTAGTTTCTTCCTAGCATTGATGGTCTTTACAATTTGGCATGTTTTTGCAGTGTCTGGTGCCAGTTGTTCCTTTCCATGTTTAGTGCTTCCTTCAGGAGCTGTTGTAAGGCAGGCCTGGTGGTGACAAAATTTCTAAGCATTTGCTTGTCTGTAAAGGATTTTATTTCTCCTTCACTTATGAAGCTTAGTTTGGCTGGATGTGAAATTCTGGGCTCAAGTCATTGTTGTGTCAAATATTTCTTTCCCTTTATCTCCTTATTCTTCTGACATTCTCACTATGCATCTTTACACTTTTTGAAATGCTTCCAGAGTTCTTGGATATTCTTTACTTTCTCATTCTTTTTTCCCTCTGCATTGCAATTTGGAAATTTGTATTTACATTTCTTTCCCTTTACATTTCTTCAAGGGAACAAACTTCTCCTACAACACAAGCAGAGCATTGATGAGCACAAAAAAAGGCACTTATTGTAAATTCTATATGCTGTAAATTCTACAGACTGCTGTTGACATCAAGCCTTTTCTAATGATTCTATCTTTTCTTTAAGAATGTTGAATATTGGCCCCCACTCTCTTCTGGCTTGTAGAGTTTCTGCTGAGAGATCCGCTGTTAGTCTGATGGCCTTCCCTTTGTGGGTAACCTGACCTTTCTCTCTGGCTGCCCTTAACATTTTTTCCTTCATTTCAACTTTGGTGAATCTGACAATTATGTGTCTTGGAGTTGCTCTTCTTCAGGAATATCTTTGTGGCGTTCTCTGTATTTCCCGAATTTGAATGTCGGCCTGCCTTGCTAGGTTGGGGGAGTTCTCCTGGATAATATCCTGCAGAGTGTTTTCCAACTTGGTTCCATTCTCCCCATCACTTTCAGGTACACCAATTAGACGTAGACTTGGTCTTTTCACAAAGTCTCATATTTCTTGGAGGTTTCGTTCGTTTCTTTTTACTCTTTTTTCTCTAAACTTCTCTTCTCCCTTCATTTCATTCACTTGATCTTCAATCACTGATAGCCTTTCTTCCCTTTGATTGAATCGGCTACTGAAGCTTGTGCATTTGTCACATAGTTCTCGTGCCATGGTTTTCAGCTCCATCAGCTCATTTAAGGTCTTCTCTATGCTGTTTATTCTAGTTAGCCATTCATCTGTTTTTTTTTTCAAGGTTTTTAGCTTCTTTGTGATGGGTTCGAACATCCTCCTTTAGCTCAGAGAAGTTTATTATTACTGATCGTCTGAAGCCTATTTCTGTCAGCTTGTCAATGTCATTCTCCATCCAGCTTTGTTCCACTGCTGGCGAGGAGCTGTGTTCCTTTGGAGGAGAAGAGGCGCTCTGATTTTTAGAATTTTCAGTCTTTCTGCTCCGGTTTCTCCCCATCTTTGTGTTTTTGTCTACCTTTGGTGTTTGATGATGGTGATGTACAGATGGGGTTTTGGTATGGATGTCCTTTCTGTTTGTTATTTTTCCTTCTACCAGTCAGGGCCCTTGGTTGCAGGTCTGTTGAAGTTTGCTGGAGGTCCACTCCAGACCCTGTTTGCCTGGGTATCACCATTGGAGGCTGCAGAACAGTAAATATTGCAGAACGGCAAATGTTGCTGCCTGATCCTTCTTCTAGAAGCTTCATCTCAGAGGGGCAGCTGGCTGTATGAGGTGTCAGTTGGACCCTACTGAGAGGTGTCTCCGAGTTAGGCTACTCGGAGGTCAGGGACCCACTTGAGGAGGCAGTCTGTCCATTCTCAGATCTCAAACTCCGTGCTGGGAGAACCACTACTCTCTTGAAATCTGTCAGACAGGGACATTTAAGTCTGCAGAAGTTTCGGTTTTGGTTGCCTTTTGTTCAGCTATGCCCTGCCCACAGAAGTGGAGTCTACAGAGGCAGGCAGNTTTGGTATGGATGTCCTTTCTGTTTGTTATTTTTCCTTCTACCAGTCAGGGCCCTTGGTTGCAGGTCTGTTGAAGTTTGCTGGAGGTCCACTCCAGACCCTGTTTGCCTGGGTATCACCATTGGAGGCTGCAGAACAGTAAATATTGCAGAACGGCAAATGTTGCTGCCTGATCCTTCTTCTAGAAGCTTCATCTCAGAGGGGCAGCTGGCTGTATGAGGTGTCAGTTGGACCCTACTGAGAGGTGTCTCCGAGTTAGGCTACTCGGAGGTCAGGGACCCACTTGAGGAGGCAGTCTGTCCATTCTCAGATCTCAAACTCCGTGCTGGGAGAACCACTACTCTCTTGAAATCTGTCAGACAGGGACATTTAAGTCTGCAGAAGTTTCGGTTTTGGTTGCCTTTTGTTCAGCTATGCCCTGCCCACAGAAGTGGAGTCTACAGAGGCAGGCAGGCCTCCTTGACCTATGGTGGGCTCCACCCAGTTCGAGTTTCCCAGCCGCTTTGTTTACCTACTCAAGCCTCAGCAATGCTGGACGCCACTCCTCCAGCCTGACTGCCACCTTGCAGTTCGATCTCAGACTGCTGTGCTAGCAGTGAAGCTTCGTGGGCATGGGACCCTCCGAGCCAGGTGCAGGATATAATCTCCTGGTGTGCCGTCTGCTAAGACCATTGGAAAAGCACAGTATTAGGGTGGGAGCGTCCCGATTTTCCAGGTACCATCTGTCACAGCTTCCTTTGGCTAGGAAAGGGAATTCCCTGACCTCTTGCACTTCCCAGGTGAGGCGATGCCCCATCCTGCTTCAGCTCACATGGCGTGGGCTGCACCCACTGTCCAACAAACCCCAGTGAGATGAACCTGGTACCTCAGTTGGAAATGCAGAAATCACCCATCTTCTGTGTCACTCATGCTGGGAGCTGTAGACTGGAGCTGTTCCTATTCAGCCATCTTGGAACCAGATGACTTATAATATTGCTGTCATTCATTTCACTTATCTATAACCTATAATCACCAAATATAATCCTGTTATTATTTTGAACAAATTGTTGAAAGATCAATTATGAATCAAAAAATATATATATTTAATTTTTTCTTCATATATTTCTTCTATGCTTTTCATCTTTATGTAAATTAGATTTTCTGACCTATGTCATTTTATCCTTTCTGAAGAATTTCTTTTATGTTTATTAAAAGATTGGTGTAGTGGCAAGAAGTTCTCTCAATTTTTGTTGGTCTCAGAGAGTATTTCTCCTTTTGAAGAATAATTTTGATGAACAGAAAATTCAAAGTTGGTAGATTTTTTTGTTTTTTACTTTTAACATTAAGTATTTCACCCTGACTCATGTCTTGCTTTCATGGATTCTGAAGATAATTTCAAAGCAATATTTATTCTTGCTGCTCCATAGGTAAGATGGTTTTCTTCCTATTGCTCCTATCAAAATTTTCCCTTCATCTATGATTTTCTGGACTTTAAATATGAAATGCAAAGGTGTCAATTTGTAAAATATTTTTATTCTGCGTAATGTTCTCTGAGCTTCCTGAACATGTGGGTTTCTGTCCACCATTAATTTTAGAAATTGCTCAAGTCATTGTTGTGTCAAATATTTCTTTCCCTTTATCTCCTTATTCTTCTGACATTCTCACTATGCATCTTTACACTTTTTGAAATGCTTCCAGAGTTCTTGGATATTCTTTACTTTCTCATTCTTTTTTCCCTCTGCATTGCAATTTGGAAATTTGTATTTACATTTCTTCCAGGGAACTAACTTCTCCTACAACACAAGCAGAGCATTGATGAGCACAGAAAAAGGCACTTAGTGTAAATTCTATAGGCTGTAAACTCTACAGACTGCTGTTGACATCAAGCCTTTTCTAATGATTCTATCCTAGAGTTTCCTTCTCCTGACTTACATTACTTACCTGTTATTCCTTGTTACCTACTTTCTACCTTAGAGCACTCAGCATGTAACTCATGTTGTATTAAGCCTATCATGTGATTACTGCAACATTTCAGCCAATACCAATCTAATTCTTTAGCTAGATCTTCCACTTCAGAAAGTGTTCTTTAAATTTCTAAGCATTGCAATTTGTATTGATGGCAAAACATGATATAAGGAGAAACACAAATGAGACAATCCATTATCAAAAGATTTCATATTTTTATGAAAAACCATCAATATGATAAAGTCATATCGATGAATTTCTGTGGTTATATCAAAATAAATGTCTTCTGCTGTGCTTGTCTACTTTCTCATCTTTAGATTTCCATACAATCTTTTTCAATAAAATGGGCAGTGCATTCGACTGTAGTCCCCAGTTTTTTAAAAAAAAAAAAAAAAAAAAAAACTGGATAAATTATATGCAATCATATAATGTACAGAAAAAAACCATCTTTCTGAAAAACTACAATGAGACTGTCTATTCCAACTAAAACACTATCAAATTAGGAAGTAAATAAAAATGAAAAATACCACTACCCATAAAACATTTGCTGCTGCCTTTATGAAAGTAAAACACACAAAGGGAAAAGAATACACAAAGAGAGCACACAAAAAGAACTGAAGAAAATGAACTACAAAGAGCTGCCACAACACCCATCACATAACCTCTCCTCAAGACAAAATAAGGTTCTCATCATCGACCCAACCAAGGGCACACCCGTTGCCGTGCAGGTAACCAGTGGGACCTGGACAAGCCCACCACAGCTCAATGCAGGACACCAGGCTGCCAAGAAAAGCCCAAGCTCTAGCACACCAAAGGCTGCGCACCTGGCTGACAGACACTGTCCTGGGACCAGCTGGGCTTACTCTCTCATGGGACAGGAGGAGGACAGCTGTCCAAACAGGGCCTCACAGCTCCATGAGAAGAAGTGGGAAGGGGGTGCCAGCTCACACATGCTCATCCTCCATGGACCCACGTAATAGGATCCATGTGGAACACTGACCCATCAAAGATGCAGGGCACCCTTCGCCCTCCCTGCCACAAAACCCTGGAAAGACAGGGCAAGCAGGTCACTGGGATTAGGCAAGATGCCTGGGCTGCACCCTACTGCAGGCCCCAAGAGCACCTCCACTGCCTGGGCCAGCTCTCCCAAAAAAACCCCAGGGCTGCACCAGGACCACGGGGCATGGGCCAGGGCAACCAAGCAGCTCATGGTCAACCAAGGAGCCTGGTCCTGATGCCAGGAGCCAGACAGACCTGGCAGTCGCAGAGCCTGCCCCTGGGCATGGTGGGCACTGGCCCTGGTGCCCACTCTAAGCAGGCACTAGAAATCAAAGCCTGGGGGCCTCCAGAGCCACATGCTTTCTATGGTGGGTTCCCATCCATGACTCAACCTCAGGGAAATAAATCACTACCCCCTACCAGGCTCCAGGAGGCCCATTGGAAAGGCCCATTTCTCAACAGGGACGATTCCAATTAGGGCCATGGGTGAGGCACCATCCTTGAATCTCCATGACCCAACCCCAAGGGCAGATTCATGCACCACACTCCAGGGACAAACAGCTCCCCTCTAACTCCCTTCAGGCCTGACCTGAGCCCTGAGTCTCAACCAAGCACTGCCATGGGTGGGGCTGAAGGAACCCTTTCCTGCCTGGACCACCGTCACTGCTATAGAGTTCAGGGAAGGTATCCTCCTTGGGTCCAATTCCCAAAAAAGCGGCCCTCCTGGAGAACCCATGCCTCTCTGATGGGAATTCAGGTTGGTTCCCTGAGGAAACCCTCTTATCCCAAAGGCTGACCCTTGGTGACCCCACATGGCCTGGCTCATGGCCCATGACACCAGCAGGATCCACTCACCCATGCCAGTCAATGCCAAGGGGTCCGCTGGGTGGAAGAGCTCACTGAAAGACACAAGGGGAAAATGGGGGCTCAGGAAGGAGCCACCAACCAGCCCCACCCCTGAGGAATAGGAGCCCCGACACCAAGCCCCCTCAGGGAGCCTGGGCTGCCTCACAGAGGAGCACAGAGACAGGGTTGGACCTTCCTGATGGCCTTCAGGACCTGCAGGTCTCCAGCCCAAAATACAGCAGTCATTCCAGGAATCCCAGCGTCCTCTTCCAAGATTCTCACCTAGGCTGGGCCTCAGCATAATCCTATTGAGCATGATTTTTAAGTCATCACCTCTCTTCAGGACAATATAAGGTTCTCATCATCGACCCAACCAAGGGCAACCCCCACCCCAAGCATGCCTCCAGCAGAACCTGGATGTGCTCACCACAGCTCAGTGCAGGAGACCAGGGTGCCAGGGAGGATCCGAGTTTCAGCACACCAGGGGATGAGCACCAGGCTGGCAGACACTGGCCTGGGGCTTGTGGGGACTCAACACAAGTCTTCCTCAAGGATCACCATCTGGAGGGACAGGAGGAGGACATGTGTCCAACCAGGGCCTCACATATCAGTGCAGGGAGGGTGGGTAGGGGATACCCATGTGATGGGGATCCATGCAGAACATTGACCCAACATGGACACAGGGCACCATTGGCCCTCCCAACCACCAAACCCTAGAAAGACAGAGCAAGTGGGTCACTGGGCTGGGGCAAGATGTCTGGGCTGCACCCTACTGCAGGCCCTGAGAGCACCTCCACTGCCCGAACTGGCTCCCCAGAACAACCCCAGGGCCACACCAGGACCATGGGGCATAGGCCAGTGCAACCAACCTGCTCCTGGCCAACCAAGGAGTCTTGGCCAATCAGGAATCACATGATGTCCTCCTTTTCTTGGGCTCAAGATCCCACCACCCTGGAGGTGACCCCATGACTCAGAAGCAGTCTGTGTGGCAAATTTCCAGGACAGGTCCCTGAACAGCTGGCCTTCCCACCGCAAGAGGCCACCCTTCCCACCACTGGACCTAAAGGAAGGGATGACCCCAGTGGGACACGAGCTGTCCCCTTGGCCCAAAGAAGGGCCGGCCTGTAGCACCACCAGGCACCAGGCAAGCTCAGCTTTGACTCAACCTCACTGAAACAGCACCTCCACCAACAGGCTCAAGGAGGTGCCACTAAGATGGCGATTACTCAACAGGGTCGGTCCCATTCAGGGCCATGGGTGGGGCGCATTCCTTGAATCTCCACCGCCTGACTATGTGGGCCCAATCACTGACCACTCTTCAGGGAGGGAGAACTCTAGTGTGAGCCCCAGGGAGCCCCAGAGCTTCTGTGTCCCCCATGATGTGCCTGGGCAGTCCTCAAGGCCTGACCAGCCCACAGAATTTCAGCTGGGAGCTGCTCTATGTTGGGCTGAAGGAACCCTTTCCTGCCTGGACTACCATCACCCTGCAGGGCTTCAGGAAATGCATGCTTCTAGGGTCAGATCCCCAAGGAAGCAACCCTACTGGAGAAATGTTCCCTCCCCAGTGGGAAATAGGTTGGCACCCTGAGAAAACCCTAGTGGCCTAAAGGCTGACCCTCAATGGCCCAACGCTGCCTCATTCATGGCCTATGACCCCAACAGGATACACTCACCTATGCCACTTAAGGCCCTGGGCCCCACCTGGGCAGAAGAGCTCATGAAAGACACGGGGGAGAACACGGGCTCAGGAAGGAGCCACCAACATGCCCCATCCCTGGGGAAACACAGCCCGGACACCAAGCCCACACAGTGAGCCTGGGCTGCCTCATGGAGGGGCACAGAGACATGGCTGGGTCCCCTTGAGATGCCCTTGAGGGCCTCAAGTTCTTCAGCACCAAATACAGTGACTAGTGGCCCTGCCAGGGATCTTGGTATCCCAGCATCCTCTTCCAAAATTCTCCTCTAGGCTGGGCCTCAGCGTAATCCTACTGAGCACGATTTTTAAGTCATCACCTTTTTTCAGGACAATATAAGGTTCTCATCATCGACCCAACCCAGGGGACCAACAACCTCGCACATGATTCCAGCAGACCCCGGATGTGCTCACTACAACTCAGTGCAGGAGACCAGGGTGCCAGGAAGGGCCTGAACCTCAGTGCTGGGCACCGGGCTGATGGCCACAGCCCCAGGAACAGGCCCAACACAAGTCTTTCTCCTGTCTCACCATCTGAGAGAGAAGGACATCTGTCCAAAATGACTGCCATGTGGGGAAGGAGGTAGGGCGTGCCAACTGATGCTTGCTTGTCCTCCATGAATACATTGTGTACACAGGTGCCCTCTCCAAGCACACACTGGAAATCACAACCTGAGTCACATGCTTTCCTTGGTGGGTCACCACCCGTATTCCGCATATCTCCCACACACAGAGCCAGCCACACTTGAACAATTGGGAGCCACATGGTGCCCTCTCCATTGCTTGGGCCCAAAACTCCACCACCATGGAGGTGACATAATGGATTCCAAGCAGCCTGAGCAACAAAATCCTGGAACAGATCCCTCGACAGTGGGCCGTCCCTTCTCAGGGGGCCACCTTTCCTGACACTTGATCTCAGAGATAGGGTGATCCCCAGCAGGATGCAGGCTGCCCCTTGGACCAAGGCCACGAATCGCAGGGCTGACCTGTGGCACAACCAGATACGGGCAAGGCGGAGGCCTTGACTCAACCCCAGGAAAACAACGCCACCTCCCACCAGGCTCCAGGAGACCCACTGGGATGGCCCATTGCTCAATAGGAATGGTCACATTCCAAGCAATGGGTGGGGCATGACCATTTTACGTCCAAGACCCAACCCTAACGGTCCATTCACACACCACACTCGGGGGACTGGGAGCTCCCATGTGACCCCCGTGGCACCCAGAGCCCCTCTGGACCCCCTTGTGTTCAGGCAGTCCTTGAGAACTGACCTGAGCACCGAGTCTCAGCTAGAAGCTGCTTTGCCTGGGGCTGACAGAACCCTTTCCTGCCTGGACCACCGTCACCCCTGCAGGGCTTCAGGTAGCCTCCTAGGGTCTAATTCCCAAAAAAGCCACCCTCCTGGAGAACCCATCTCTCCAGGTGGGAATTCAGGTCGGCTGCCTGAGAAAACCCTTCTGGCTCAAAGGCTGAACCTCAGCGAACCCACATGGCCTGGCTAATGGTCCATGACCCCCGCAGGATTCACTCACCTATGCCAGTCAATTCCAGGGAGCCCGTCTGGGAGGAAAAGTTCACTGAAAGACACAAGGGAGGAATGGGGGCTCAGGAAGGAGCCACCAATGTTCTCTGGCCCCAGAGAACTGCAGCACCAACACCAAGCCTACAGAGGTAGCCCGGGTTGCCTCAAGGAAGATCACAGAGACAGGGTTGGGCCTCCTTCCAGATGCCCTTCAGGACCTCCAGGTCTCCAGCCCAAAATACAGTGGACCTGTTGGAGATCTTGAGATCCCAGTGTCCTCTTCCAACATTCTCACCTAGGCTGGGCCTCAGCGTAATCCTATTGAGCATGATTTTTAAGTCATCACCTCTCTTCAGGACAATATAAGGTTCTCATCATTGACCCAACCAAGGGCATTGACCCACGCATGCATCCAGCGGAACCTGGATGTGCTCACCACAGCTCAGTGCAGGAGACCAGGGTGCCAGGGAAGGTCTGAGCTTCAACACACCAGGGGATGAGCACCAGGCTGACGGACACTGGCCTGGGGCCTGTGGGGGCCCAACACAAGTCTTCCTCCAGGTTCACCATCTGGGGTGACAGGAGAAGGACATGTGTCCAACCAAGGCCTCACATATCAGTGTGAGGCAGGTGGGTAGGGGATGCCCATGTGATGGAATCCATGCAGAATACTGACCCATCATGGACACGGGGGAACACTGGCCCTCCCGGCCACCAAATCCTGGAAAGACACGGAAGTGGGTCACTGGGCTGGGGCATGATGCCTGGGCTGTGCCCTACTGCAGGCCCCAAGAGCACCTCCACTGCTCGGGCTGGCTTCCCCAAACAACCCCAGGGCTGCACTGGGACCCTGGGGCATGAGTCAGGGCAACCAACCTGCTCATGGCCAACCAACGAGTCTGGCCCTAACACCAGGAGTCAATGAAGACCTGGCAGTCACAGAGCCTGCCTTGGGCATGGTGGGTACCCATCCTGGTGCCCTCTCCGAGCACACACCAGAAATCAAAGCCTGGGGGCCTCCAGGGCCACATGTTTTCTCTGGTGGGTCCTCATCTTGCCCTACACCTCCCACACACAGAGCCAGGCTACACTGGGCCAATTAGAAACCACATGGTGTCCTCTCCTTTCCTTGGGATCAAGATCCTGCCACCCTGGAGGTGACCCCATGGCTCAGAAGTAGCCTGTGGGGCAAATTCCCAGAACAGGTCCCTGTACAGCAGGACTTCCCACCTCAGCAGGACACCCTTCTCGCCACTGAATCTCAAGGAAGAGGAGACTCCAGCGGGACATGAGCTGCCCCCTTGGCCCAAAGACCACAGTCCCCAGGGCTGCCTGCAGCACCAGCAAGAGCTCAGCCTTGATCCAACTGCATTGAAACAGTGCCTCTCCCTACCAGGCTCAAGGAGGTACTACTAAGGTGGCCCATCACTCAATAGGGTCGGTCTGATCAGGGCCATGGATGGGGTGCAGTGATGAATCTCCAGGGCCTATCAGCATGGGCTCAATCAACCACCACTGTCTGGGGAGGAAGAACTCCAGCGTGACCCCCAGGCTGCCCCAGAGCCACAATTGCCCCTTTCATGTGTCCTGGGCAGTCCTTGAGCCCTGACCTGCCCACCAAGTTTCAGCTGGGAGCTGCTCTATATTGGGTTGAAGGAAACTTTTCTGCCTGGACCACCATCACCTCTGCAGGGCTTCAGGAAATGCGTGCTCCTAGGGTCAGATTCCCAAGGAAGTGACTCTACTGAAGAAACGTTCAGCCCCCGGTGGTACCCTGAGAAAACCCTAGGGGTCGGAAGGCTGACTGTCAATGGCCCCAAGCTTCCTCATTCATGGCTCATGATCCTAACAGGATACACTCACCTATGCCGCTTAAGGCCATGGGTCCACCTGGGCAGAAGAGCTCACTGAAAGACATGGGGGAGAACACGGGGTCAGGAAGTAGCCGCCAACATGCCCCATCCCTGGGGAACCAGAGCTCAGACACCAAGCCCACAGAGGGAGCCTGGGTTGCCTCACACGGGGGCACAGAGACAGGGCTGGGCACCCTGATACCCTTCAGGGCCTCAAGTTCTCCAGCCCAAAATACAGTGGTGCTGCCAGAAATCTTGCGATCCCAGCGTCTTCCAAAATTTTCATCTAGGCTGGGCCTCAGCGTAATCCTATTGAGCATGATTTTTAAGTCATCACCTCTCTTCAGAACAATATAAGGTTCTCATCATCGACCCAACTCAGGGGACCAACCACCTCATGCGTGTATCCAGCGGGACCCAGATATGCTCACCACAGCTCAGTGCAGGAGACCAGAGTGCCAGGAAGGGCCTGAGCTTCAGCTTATCAGGGGCTGGGCAACAGGCTGATGACCACTGGCCCAGGAACAGGAGGCCCAATGCAAGTCTTCCTCTGATCTCACCACCTGGGAGAGAGCTGGAGGACATGTGTCCAAAATGATCTCCACGTGGGGAAGTAGGTAGGGCATGCCAGCTCACACCTGCTCATCCTCCAAGGAACATGTGATGAAATCCATGTGAAATACTGACTTGTCACCGACACGGGGCACCCTTGGGCCTGCTTGCCAAGAATCCTGGAAGGACAGGGCAGGTAGGTCACTGGGCTCAGGCAAAACGCCCAGGCTTTGCCATACTGCAGGCTTTGAGAGCCCCTCCACTGCCCAAGACGGCTCTGTTGCATGACCCCAGGGCTTCCCTGGGACCACTGGGCACGGGCCAGGGCCATTCGCCAGGTCATGGCCAACCAAGAAGGCTGGCCCAGATGCCAATGCCTGGCAGTCACATAGCCTGGGCATGGGGGGCGTGTGTACAGGTGGCCTCTCCAAGCACGCACTGGAAATCACATCTTGACTCACATGCAAATTTGGTGGGTCACCACCCATACTCCGCATGTCTCCCACACACAGAGTCAGCCATACTTGAACAATCGGGAGCCACGTGGTGCCCTCTCCATTGCTTGGAACCAAAACTCCACCACCCTGGAGGTGACACAATGGATTTCAAGCAGCCTGAGCAACAAAATCCTGGAACAGGTCCCTCGACAGCAGGCCGTCCCTTCTCAGGAAGCCACCCTTACTGTGTCAGAGATAGGGTGATCCCCAGTGCCATGAGGGCTGCCCCTTGACCCAAAGCGCACGAGTCCCAGGGCTGACCTGCAGCACAACCACATATTGGCCAGAGCTCTGCCTTGACCCAACCCCAGGAAAACAACGCTGCCTCCCACCAGGCTCCAGGAGACACACTGGGATGGCCCATTGCTCAATAGGGACGGTCGCATTCAGGGCCAAGGGTGGGGCGCAATCCTTGTATCTCCAAGACTCAACCCTAAGGGTCCATTCATACACCACACTCCGGGGACTGAGAGCTCCCATGTGACCCCCTTGGCACCCAGAGCCCCTCTGGACCCCCTCGTGTTCAGGCAGTCCTTGAGAACTGACCCGAGCACTGAGTCTCAGCTAGGAGCTGCCTTGCCTGGGGCTGACAGAACCCTTTCCTGCCTGGACCACCGTCACCCCTGCAGGGCTTCAGGTATCCTTCTTGGGTCTAATTTCCAAAAAAGCCACCCTCCTGGAGAACCCATCTTTCCCAGGTGGGAATTCACGTTGGCTGCCTGAGAAAACCCTTCTGGCTCAAAGGCTGAACCTCAGCGAACCCACATGGCCTGGCTAATGGCCCATGACCCCCGCAGGATTCACTCACCTATGCCAGTCAATTCCAGGGGGCCCGTCTGGGAGGAAAAGTTCACTGAAAGACACAAGGGAGGAATGGGGGCTCAGGAAGGAGCCACCAATGTTCTCTGGCCCCAGAGAACTGCAGCACCAACACCAAGCCTGCAGAGGTAGCCCGGGTTGCCTCAAGGAAGAGCACAGAGACAGGGTTGGGCCCCCTTCCAGATGCCCTTCAGGACCTCCAGGTCTCCAGCCCAAAATACAGTGGACCTGTTGGAGATCTTGAGATCCCAGTGTCCTCTTCCAACATTCTCACCTAGGCTGGGCCTCAGCGTAATCCTATTGAGCATGATTTTTAAGTCATCACCTCTCTTCAGGACAATATAAGGTTCTCATCATTGACCCAACCAAGGGCATTGACCCACGCATGCATCCAGCGGAACCTGGATGTGCTCACCACAGCTCAATGCAGGAGACCAGGGTGCCAGGGAGGGTCTGAGCTTCAACACACCAGGGGATGAACACCAGGCTGACGGACACTGGCCTGAGGCCTGTTGGGGCCCAACAGAAGTCTTCTTCCAGGCTCACTATCTGGGGTGACAGCAGAAGGAAACATGTCCACCCAGGGCCTCACATATCAGTGTGGGTAGTTGGGTAGGGGATGCCCATGTGATGGAATCCATGCAGAATACTGACCCAATACGGACACAGGGTAACATTGGCCCTCCTGGCCACCAAGCCCTGGAAAGACAGGGAATGTAGGTCACTGGGCTGGGGCAAGATGCCTGGGCTGTGCCTTACTGCAGGCCCCAAGAGCACCTCCACTGCTCTGACTAGCTCCCCTGAACAACCCTAGGGCAGCACTGGGACCATGGGGCATGGGTCAGGGCCACCAACTTGCTCAGGGCCAACCAAGGAGTCTGGCACTGACACCAGGAGCCAATGCAGACCTGGCAGTCCCAGAGCCTGCCCTGGGCATGGTGGGTGCCTACCTTGGTGCCTTCTCCAAGCACACACCAGAAATCAAAGCCTGGGGGCCTCCAGGCCCACGTGCTTTCTCTGGTGGGTCTTCATCTTGCCCTACACCTCCCACACACAGAGCCAGGCCACACTGGGCCAATCAGAAACCACGTGGTGTCCTCTCCTTTCCTTGGGATCAAGACCCTGCCACCCTGGAGGTGACCCCGTGGCTCAGAAGTAGCCTGTGGGGCAAATTCCCAGAACAGATCCCTGGACGGCAGGACTTCCCACCTCAGGAGGACACCCTTCCTGCCACTGAATCTCAAGGAAGGGGTGACCCCAGAGGGATGTGAGTTGCCCCCTTGGCCCAAAGACAACCTCCAGGGCCGCCTGCAGCACCACCAGGCAACAGCCAGAGCTCAGACTTGATCCAACTGCATTGAAACAGTGCCTCCCCCTACCAGGCTCAAGGAGGTACCACTAAGATGGCCCATTACTCAACAGGGTCGGTTCCATTCAGGGTCATGGATAGGGGGCAGTCCTGAATCTCCAGGGCCTGTCTGTGTGGGCCCAATCACCCACTACTGTCCAGGGAGGGAGAACTCCAGTGTAACCCCCAGGCTGCCCTAGAGCCCCTGTTGCCCCCCTCATGTGGCCTGGGCAGTCCTGGAGCCCTGACCAGCCCACTGAGTTTCAGCTGGGAGCTGCTCTATGTTGGGCTGAAGGAACCCTTTCTGCCTGGACCACCATCACCCTGCAGGGCTTCAGGAAATGTGTGCTCCTATGGTCAGATTTCTAAGAAAGTGACCCTACTGGAAAAATGTTCCCTCCCCGGTAGTACTCTGAGAAAACCCTAGTGGCCTGAAGGCTGACCCTCAATGTCCCCAGGCTTCCTCATTCATGGCCCATGACCCCAACAGGATATACACACCTATGTCGCTTAAGGCCATGGGCCCCACCTGGGCAGAAGAGCTCACTGAAAGACAAGGGGGAGAACACGTGATCAGGAAGGAGCCACCAACATGCCCCATCCCCGGGCAACCTGAGCCCAGACACCAAGCCCACACAGGGAGCCTGGGCTGCCTCCCAGAGGGGCACAGAGACAGGGCTGGGCATCACTGAGATGACCTTCAGGGCCTCAAGTTCTACATCCCAAAATATAGTGGCCCTGCCGGGGATCTTGGGATCCCAGCGTCCTCTTCCAAAATTCTCACCTAGGTTGGGCCTCAGCGTAATCCTATTGAGCATGATTTTTAAGTCATCACCTCTCTTCAGGACAATGTAAGGTTCTCATCATCGACCCAACCCAGAGGACCAACCACCTCACACATGATTCCAGCAGAACCTGGATGTGCTCACCACAGCTCAGTGCAGGAGACCAGGGCACCAGGAAGGGCCTGAGCTTCAGCACATCGCGGGGCTGGGCAACAGACTGATGGCCACTGGCCCAGGAACAAGAGGCCCAATGCAAGTCTTCCTCCGGTCTCACCGCCTGGGAGAGAGCTGGAGGACATGTGTCCAAAATGACCTCTCCATGGGGAAGGAGGTAGGGCATGCCAGCTCACACTTGCTCATCTTCCATGGATACATGTGATGAGATTCATGTGAAATACTGACTTGTCACCGACACGGGGCACCCTTGGCCCTGCTTGCCAATGAACCCAGGAAGGACGGGGCAGGTAGTTCACTGGGTTCAGGCTAAATGCCCAGGCTGTGCCATACCGCAGGCTTTGAGAGCACCTCTATAGCCCAAGAGGGCTCTGCTGCATGACCCCAGGGCATCCCTGGGACCACTGGGCACGGGCCAGCGCCATTAGCCAGGTCATGGCCAACCAAGAAGGCTGGCCCAGATGCCATGCACCACTGCAGACCTGGCAGTCACATAGTCTACCCCTGGGTATGGGAGGCGTGCATACTGGCGCCCTCTCAAATGACACATTGGAAATCACAGCCTGAGTCACATGCTTTCTTTGGTGGGTCACCATCTGTATTCCGCATATCTCCCACACACAGAGCCAGCCCCACACTTGAACAATTGGGAGTCACATGGTGCCCTCTCCATTGCTTGGGCCCAAAACTCTACCACCCTGGAGGTGACACAATGGATTTCAAGCAGCCTGAGTAACAAAATCCTGGGACAGGTCCCTTGACAGCTGGCTTTCCAATCTCAGGGGGTCACCCTTCCTGACACTTGATCTCAGAGACAGGGTGATCCGCAGCAGGATGCGGGCTGTCCCTTGACCCAAAGCCCACGAGTCCCAGGGCTGACATGCAGCACAACCTGGTATGGGTCAGAGCTCCGCCTTGACCCAACCCCAGGAAAACAATGCCGCTCCTACCAGGCTCCAGGAGACACATTGGGATGGTATATTGCTCAATAGGGATGGTCGCATTCCAGGCAATGGGTGGGGCATGACCCTTTTATGCTCAAGACCCAACCATAAGGGTCCATTCACACACCACACTCCAGGGACTGAGAGCTCCCATGTGACCCCCTTGGCACCCAGAGCCCCTCTGGACCCCCTCGTGTTCAGGCAGTCCTTGAGAACTGACCTGAGCACTGAGTCTCAGCTAGGAGCTGCCTTGCCTGGGGCTGACAGAACCCTTTCCTGCCTGGACCACCGTCACCCCCGCAGGGCTTCAGGTATCCTCCTTGGGTCTAATTCCCAAAAAAGCCACACTCCTGGAGAACCCATCTCTCTCAGGTGGGAATTCAGGTCGGCTGCCTGAGAAAACCCTTGTGGCCCAAAGGCTGAACCTCGGCGACCCCACATGGCCTGGCTAATGGCCCATGACCCCAGCGGGATGCACTCACCTATGCCAGTCAATGCCAGGGGGCCCGTCTGGGAGGAAAAGTTCACTGAAAGACACAAGGGAGGAATGGGGGCTCAGAAGGAGCCACCAATGTTCCCTGCCCTAGGGAACTGCAGCACCAACACCAAGCCTGCAGACGTAGCCTGGGTTGCCTCAAGGAAGAGCACAGAGACAGGGTTGGGCCCCCTTCCAGATGCCCTTCAGGGCCTCCAGGTCTCCAGCCAAAAATACAGTGGCCTTGTGGGAGATCTCAGGATCCCAGTGTCCTCTTCCAACATTTTCACCGAGGTTGGGCCTCAGCGTAATCCTATTGAGCATGATTTTTAAGTCATCACCTCTCTTCAGGACAATATAAGGTTCTCATCATTGACCCAACCAAGGGCAAGCCCCTCCCCACGCATGCATCCAGCGGAACCTGGATGTGCTCACCACAGCTCAATGCAGGAGACCAGGGTGCCAGGGAGGGTCTGAGCTTTAAGGCACCGGGGGGATGAGCACCAGGCTGACGGACACTGGCCTGGGGCCTGTGGGGGCCCAACACAACTCTTCTTCCAGGCTCACCATCTGGGGTGACAGCAGAAGGACATGTGTCCAACCAGGGTGTCACGTATCAGTGTGGGAAAGGTGGGTAGGGGATGCCCATGTGATGGAATCCGTGCAGAACACTGACCCATCATGGAAATGGGGCACCATTGGCCCTCCTGGCCACCAAACCCTGGAAAGACAGGGAATATAGGTCACTGGGCTGGGGGACCCCCCTGGGCGTGCTACTACAGGCCCAAAGAGCACCTCCATGCTCGTGCCAGCTCCCCCAACACCCCAGGCCGCACTGACCACGGGCATGGGTCAGAGCACCAACTGTGCATTGCCAACAAGGAGTCTGGACCTGAACAGAGCCCTGACACCAGGAGCCAATGCAGACCTGGCAGTCGCAGAGCCTGCCCTGGGCATGGTGGGTACCCACCCTGGTGCCCTCTCCAAGCACACACCAGAAATCAAAGCTTGGGGGCCTCCAGACCCACGTGCTTTCTCTGGTGGGTCTTCATCTTGCCCTACACCTCCCACACACAGAGCCAGGTCACACTGGGCCAATTAGAAACCACATGGTGTCCTCTCCTTTCCTTGGGATCAAGACCATACCACCCTGTAGGTGACCCTGTGGCTCAGAAGCAACCTGTGGGGCAAATTCCCAGAACAGGTCCCTGTACAGCAGGACTTCCCACCTCAGGAGGACACCCTTCCTGCCAGTGAATCTCAAGGAAGGGGAGACCCCAGCGGGATGTGAGCTGCCCCCTTGGCCCAAAGACCACAACCTTCAGGGCTGCCTGCAGCACCACCAGGCACCAGCCAGAGCTCAGCCTTGACACAACTGCATTGAAACAGTGCCTCCCCCTACCAGGCTCAAGGAGGTACCACTAAGATGGCCCATTACTCAACAGGGTTGGTCCCACTCAGGGCCACGGATAGGGTGCAGTCCTGAATCTCTGGGGGCCTGTCTACATGCGCCCAATCACCCACCACTGTCCAGGGAGGGAGAACTCCAGCATGAACCCCAGGCTGCCCCAGAGCCTGTATTGCTCCCCTCATGTGGCCTGGGCAGTCCTCGAGGCCTGACCAGCCTCTTGAGTTTCAGCTGGGAGGTGCTCTGTGTTGGGCTGAAGGAAGTCTTTCTGCCTGGACCTCCACCACCTCTGCAGGGCTTTAGGAAATGCGTGCTCCTAGGGTCAGATTCGCAAGGAAGCGACGCTACTGGAAAAAAGTTCCCTCTCCGGTGGCACCCTGAGAAAACCCTAGTGGCCCGAAGGCTGACCCTCAATGGCCCCATGCTGCCTCATTCAGGGACCATGACCCCAACAGGATACACTCACCTATGCTGCTTAAGGCCATGGACCCCACCTGGGCAGAAGAGCTCACTGAAAGACATGGGGGAGAACGGTGGCTCAAGAAGTAGCCCCCAATATGCCCCATCCCCAGGGAACCAGACACCAAGCTCACATAGCTAGACTGGGCTGCCTTACAGAGGGGTGCAGAGACACAATGGGGCCCCCTGAGTTGCCCTTCAGGGCCTCGAGTTCTCCAGCCCAAAATATAGTGGCCCTGCCAGGGATCTCGGGATCCCAGTGTCTTCCTCCAAAATTCTCACCTA
Organism: Rhinopithecus bieti; assembly: GCF_001698545.2. NCBI lineage: Eukaryota > Metazoa > Chordata > Mammalia > Primates > Cercopithecidae > Rhinopithecus > Rhinopithecus bieti. Next base: position 613,477 of record NW_016807505.1, on the reverse strand, counting down.
GGCTGGGCCTCAGCGTAATCCTATTGAGCATGATTTTTAAGTCATCACCTCTCTTCAGGACAATATAAAGTTCTCATCATCGACCCAACCCAGGGGACCAACCACCTCACACATGATTCCAGTGGGACCCGGATGTGCTCACCACAGCTCAGTGCAGGAGACCAGGGCACCAGGAAGGACCTGAGCTTCAGCGCATCAGGGACTGGGCACCAGGCTAATGGCCACTGGCCCAGGAACAGCAGGTCCAATGCAAGTCTTCCTCCGGTCTCACCATCTGGGAGAGAGGTGGAGGACATGAGTCCAAAATGACCCCATGTGGGAAGGAGGTAGCGGGGGTCAGTTCTCACTTGTTCATCCTCCACGGACACATGTGATGAGATCCATGTGAGAAATGGACTTATCACCAACATGGGGCACCCTTGTCCTTCCCTGTCACCAAACCCAGGAAGGACAAGGCAGGCAGGTCACTGGGCTCGGGCCAAATGCCCAGACTGCGCTATACTGCAGGCCCTGAGAGCACCTCCACCCTCCAAGAGGGCTCCCCTGCATGACCCCAGGGCATGGGCCAGGGCCATTAGCCAGGTCATGGCCAACCAAGAAGGCTGGCCCAGATGCCATGTGCCACTGCAGTCCTGGCAGTCATGCAGTCTGCCCCTGGGTGTGGTGGGCTCACATCAAGATGTCCTCTACAACATGCACTGGAAATCACAGCTTGGGGCTGCAGGGCCACGTGCTTTCTCAGGTGAGTCACCATCCATGCTCTGCACACCTCCCACCACAGAGCTAGGCTACACTTGGCCAACTCAGAGTGACATGGTGCCCTCTCCTTTGCTTGGGCCCAAGACCCTGTCACCCTGGAGGTGATGCCATGGCTCAGAAGAAGCCTGAGCAACAAAATCCTGGGACAGGTCCCTCAACAATGGGGCTTCCCACCTCAGGAGGCCACCCTCCAGGACATTTGACCTCGGAGATAGGGTGACGCCCAGCAGGATGCGGTTGTCCCTTGGCCCAAAGCCCACGAGTCCCAAGGCTGACCTGCAGTACGACCAGGTACCACCCAGAGCTCCACCTTGACCCAATCCCAGGGAGACAACGCCACCCCACACCAGGCTCCAGGAGACCCACTGGGATGCCCCATTGCTCAAAAGGGATGGTTGCATTCAGGGTCATGGGTGGGGTGCGATCCTTGAATCTCCGCAACCCAACCCCATCACACACCACACTCCAGGGACCAAGAGATCCCCTATTACCCCAGTGGCAGCCCATAGCCCCTCTGGCTTCCTTCATGTGGCCTGGGCAGTCCTGAGACCTTACTGGAGTACCAAGTCTCAACTGGGCGCTGTCCTGCATTGGGCAGAAGGAACCCTTTCCTGCCTGGACCACCATCACCCCTGTAGGGCTTCAAGGAAGCAGTCCTCCTTGGGTTAGATTCCCAAAAAAGCCACCCTCCAAGAGAAGCTTTCCCTCCCAGGTGGAAATTCAGGTCTGCTCCCTGAGAAAACCCTTGTGGACCAAAGGCTGAACCTTGGGGACCCCACACAGTCTGGCTCCTGACCAATGATCCCAGCAGGATCCACTCACCTATGCCAGTCAATGCCAAGGGGTCCTCCTCAGTGGAAGGGCTCACTGAAAGACACAAGGCAAGAATAGAGGCTCAGGAAGGAGCCACCAACATTCCCCACACCAGGGAACCAGAGCACCACCAACCCCACACGGGGACCCTGAGCTGTCTCATGGAGGAGCACAGAGAGGTTGCGCCACCTCCAGATGCCCTTCAGAGCCTCCAGGTCTCCAGCCCAAAATGCAGTGGCCCGAATCTCATAATCCTCTTCCAAAATTCTCACCTAGGCTGGGCCTCAGCGTAATCCTACTGAGCATGATTTTTAAGTCATCACCTCTCTTCAGGACAATTTAAGGTTCTCATCATTGACCCAACACAGAAAACCCCTACCCGCACAAACATCCAGTGGAACCCGGATGTGCTCACCACAGCTCAGTGCAGGAGACCGGGTGCCAGGAAGGGCTGGAGTTTCAAGGCACTGGGGCTAAGCACCTGGCTGATGGACACTAGCCCAGGAAAAGTGGGCCCAATTGAAGTCTTCCTCCAGTCTCATCATCTAGGGAAACACGTGACCACCCTCCATGCAGAGAAGGGGGTGGCTGGTGCCAGCTCATGCTTGCTTGTCCTCCATGGACACGTGATGAGATCCATGCAAAATACTGACTCATCACCGATGCAGGGCACCCTTGGTTCTCCCTGTCACCAAACCTGGGAAGGATAAGGCAGGCAGGTCACTGGGCTTGAGCAAAACACCCAGGCTGTGCCATACTGTAGGACCCGAGGGCACCTCCACTGCCCAAAACGGCTCCCATGCATTAACTCAGAACTGCCCTGACCACTGGGCACAAGCACAGGCCACCAGCCAGGTCACAGCCAACCAAGGAGGCTGGCGCATATGCCAGGCGTCACTGCAGACCCTGCAGTGGCATAGCCTGCTCCTGGGCATGGTGGGTGCACATATAGGCACCCTCTCCAAGCCTACACCAGAAATCACCTCCTGGGACTTCAGGGCCACTTGCTTTCTCTGGTGGGTCCCCATCCATACTCCACACACCTTCCAGACACAGAGCCAGCCACACATGGCCAATTGGGAGCCACATGGTGCCCCCTCCTTTGCTTAGTCCCAAGATCCCACCACCCTGGAGGTGACACCATGGCTCCTAAGCAGCCTGAGGAACAATTCCCAGTCTAGGTGCCTCGACAGTGGGCCTTCCCACCTCAGGAGGCCACCCTTCATGACCCCCAGCAAGATGTGGGCTGCCTCTTGGCCCAAAGCCCATGAGTCCCAGGGCTGACCTGCAGCACCACCAGGTACCAGCCAGAGCTCCACCTTGACCCAACCCCAGGAAAACAACGACGACCCCCACCAGGCTCCAGGAGACCCACTGGGATGACCCACTGCTCAACAGGGATGGTCATTCAGGGCCATGAGTCAGGTGCGATCCTTGAATCTCTGCAACCCAACCCAATGGGCCCATTCACATACCACACTCCGGGGGCCAAGAGCTCCCCTTTTACCCCCGTGGTTCCCTGTAGCCCCTCTGACCTCTTTCATGTGGCCTGGAAAGTCCTTGAGGCCTTACCAGAGCACCAATTCTCAAGGGGGGCACTGCCCTGCATTGGGCCCTGAGTTGGGCAGAAGGAACCCTTTCCCGCCCGGACTACCATCACCCCTGTAGGGCTTCAGGGAAGGCATCCTCCTTGGGTCTGATTCCCAAAAAAGCTGCCCTCCTGGAGAACCCATCTCTCCCAGGTGGGAGTTCAGGTCGGTTCCCTGAGAAAACCCTTGTGGCCCAAAGGCTGAACCTCAGTGACCCACACCGACTGTCTAATGCCCATGACCCCAGCAGGATGCACTCACCTATGTCGGTCAATGCCAGGGGGACCACCTGGGTGGAAAAGCTCACTGAAAACACAAAGGGAGAACGAGGGCTCAGGAAGGAGCTGCCAACCTGCCCTGTCCCTGGGGAACCAGAGCACCAACACCAAGCCCACACAGAGAGCCTGGGCTGCCTCACAGAGGAGCACAGAGACAGGGTTGGGCCCCCTTCCAGATGCCCTTCAGGGCCTCCAGGTCTCCAACCCAAAATACAGTGACCCTGCCAGGGATCTCAGGATCCCAGCGTCCTCTTCCAAAATTCTCACCTAGGCTGGGCCTCAGCGTAATCCTATTGAGCATGATTTTTAAGTCATCACCTCTCTTCAGGACAATGTAAGGTTCTCATCATTGACCCAACTCAGGGCAGCCCCCTCCCTGCGCATGCATCCAGCAGGACCTGGATGGGCTCACCACAGCTCAGTGCTGGACACCAAGTTGCCAAGAAAGGTCCAAGCTTCAGTGCACTGGGAGCTGAGCACCTGGCTGACGGATATTGGTCTGGGGCCTGTGGGCCCAACACAAGTCTTTCTCCAGGGTCACCATCTGTAGGGACAGGAAGAGGACATGTGTCCAACCAGGGCCTCACGTATCAATGCAGGGAAGATGGGTAGGGGATACCCTTGTGATGGGATCCATGCAGAACACTGATCCATTTTGGATGTGGGGCACACTTGGCCCTCCCTGTCACCAAACCCTGGAAAGACAGGGCAAGTGGGTTTCTGGGCTTGGGCAAGACGCCTGGGCTGCGCCCTACTGCAGGCCTTGAGAGCACCTCCACTGCCCATGCTGGCTCCCCCGAACAACCCCAGGGCTGCACCAGGACCACAGGGCATGGGCTAGGGCAACCAACCTGCTCATGGCCAACCAAGGAGGGTGGTCTTCATGCCAGGACCCACTCCAGACCTGGCAGTCACCGAGCCTGCCCCGGGCATGGTAGGGCTGCCCTGGTGCCCACTGCAAGCATGCACAGGAAATCAAAGCCTGGGGGCCTCCGGGGCCACATGCTTTCTCTGATGGGTCCCCATCCATGCCTTGCCCACCTCCCACACACACAGCCAGGCGACACTCGGCCAATCGGAAACAACATGGTGTCCTCTCCTTTCCTTGGACTCAAGATCCTGCCACCCTGGAGGTGACTCCATGGCTCAGAAGCAGCCTGGGTGGCAAATTCCCAGGACAGGTCCCTGGACAGCAGGTCTTCCACCACAGGAGAACATCCTTCCGGCCACTGAATCGCAAGGAAGGGATGACCCCAGTGGGATATGACTGCCCCCTTGGCCCAAAGTCCATGTGGGTACCAGGGTTGGCCTGCAGCACCACCAGGCACCAGCCAGAGTTCAGCTTTGACCCAAGTGCGTTGAAACAGCACCCCCCCTGCAAAAGGCTCAAGGAAGCGCCACTAAAATGGTCCATTGCTCAACAGGGTTGGTCCCATTCAGGGCCGTGGGTGGGGCGCATTCCTTGAATCTCCGCAGCCTGACTGCGTGAACCCTATCAGCCACCCCTCTTGGAGGAAGAACTCCAGTGTGACCTCCAGGGCACCCCAAAGCCCCACTGGCCCCCATCATGTGGCCTGGGCAGTCCTCGAGCCTGACCTGCCCACCGAGTTTCAGCTGGGAACTGCCCTGCATTGGGCTAAAGGAACCCTTTCCTGTCTGGACCACCATCACCTCTGCAGGGCTTCAGGAAATGCATGCTCCTAGGGTCAGATTCCCAAGGAAGCGATTCTCCTGGAGAAACTATCCCTCCCGGTGGGTAATCGGTTGGCTCCCTGAGAAAACCCTAGTGGTCCGAACGCTGACTCTAGATGACCCCATGCTGCCTCATTCATGGCCCATGATCCCAACAGGATGCACCGACCTATGCCGCTCAAAGCCAGGGGCCCCACCTGGACGGAAGAGCTCACTGAAAGACACAGGGAAGAAGGAGGGCTCAGGAAGGGGCCGTCAAATTGCCCCGCCCCTGGGGAAGCAGAGCACAGTTACCAAGCCCGTAAGGGGAGCATGGGCTGCCTCACGGAGGAGCACAGAGACAGGATCGGCGCCCCCAAGATGCCCTTCAGGTCTTCAAGTTCTCCAACCCAAAATAAGTGTAGCCCTGCCAGGGATCTCAGGATTCCAGCCTCATCTTCCAAAATTCTCACCTAGGTTGAGCTTCAGCATAATACTATGGAGCATGATTTTTAAGTCTTCACCTTTCTTCAGGACAATATAAGGTTCTCATCATCGGCCCAACCCAGGGCATCCCCCTCCCTTCACATGCAAACAGCGGAACGCAGATATGCTCACCCCAGCTCAGTGCAGGAGCCAAGGGTGCCAGGAAGAGCCTGAGCTTCACCACACTTGGAGCTGGGAACCAGGCTGACTGACTCTGGCGCAGGAACAGTGGGCCCAATGCAAGTCTTCTTCCGGTCTCACCACCTACGGGGACAGGAGGAGGATATGTGTCCAAAATGATCTCCATGTGGGGAAGGCCGTGGGGGGTGGGGGTCCACATTTGCTTGCCCTCCAAGGACAAACATGATGAGATCCATGTGAATTACTTAGTCGTCACGGATGCAGGGTAACCTTGGCCCTCCCTGCCACCAAACCCTGGAGAAACAGGGCAAGCAGGTGACTGGGCTCAGGCAAAATGCCCACAGGCTGTGCTCTACTGCAGGCCCCAACAGCACCTCCACTGCCCAAGATAGCTCCCCCACATGACCCTAGGGCCGCCCTGGCACCACTGGCCACAGGCCAAGGCCACCAGCCAGCTCACAGCCAACCAAGGTGGCTGGCCCAGATGCCACACGTGGCTTAGGCTGCAGACCTGGCTATCGCATAGTCTGCCCCTGGCTGACCCAGATGCCACATGGGGCTCAGGCTGCAGACCTGGCTATCGCAGTCTGCCCCTGGCTGACCCAGATGCCACATGGGGCTCAGGCTGCAGACCTGGCCCCTGGGCATGGTGAGCACAAATCAAGACACCCTCTCTAAGTGTCACTGGAAATCACAGCCTGGGACGCAGGGCCACGTGCTTCCTCCGGTGGGTCACCATCCATGCTCTGCACACCTCTGGCACACAGAGTTAGGCCATATGTGGCCAATCCAGAACGACATGGTGCCCTCTGCCATGCTTGGGCCCAAGACCCTTCCACTGTGGATGTGATGCCATGGCTCAGAAGCAGCCTGAGCAACACAATCCTGGGACAGATCCCCCGACAGTAGGCCTTCTCACCTCGGGGGCCACCCTTCACGACACTTGACCTCGGAGATAGGGTGATCCCCAGCAGGATGCGGGCTGTCCCTTGGCCCAAAGCCCACATGTCCCAGGGCTGATCTGCAGCACCACCAGGTACCAGCCAGAGTTCTACCTAGACCCAACCCCAGGGAAACAATGCCACCCCCCCACCCACTGAGATGCCCATTGCTCAACAGGAAAGGTCACATTCAGGGCCATGGGTGGTGCGCAATCCTTGAATCTACACAACCCAATCCCATGGGCCCATTCAGGCACCACACTCCAAGGACCAAGAACTCTCCTGCTACCCCTGTGGCACCCTGTAGCCCCTCTGGCCCACCTCATATGGCCTGGGCAGTTCTGGAGGCCTTACTGGATCACTGCATTTCAGCTGGGTGCTGCCCTGCATTGGACAGAAGGAACCCTTTCCTGCCTGGACCATCATCATCCCTGCAGAGCTTCAGGGAAGGGGTCCTCCTTGGGTCTGGTTCCAGAAAAAGTTGCCCTCCAGGAGAACCCTTCCCTTCCACGTGGAAATTCAGGTCTGCTCCCTGAGAAAACCCTTGTGGTTCAAAGGTTAAACCTTGGGGACCCTACACGGTCTGGCTCATGACCAATGTCCCCAGCAGGATCCACTCACCTATGCCAGTCAATACCAGGGGTACCTCCTGGGTGGCAGAGCTCACTGAAAGACACAAGGTGAGAACAGGAGCTTAGGAAGGAGCCACCAACGTTCCTCACGCCAGGGAACTGGAGCACCAACACCAATCCCACACAGGGAGCCTGCGCTGCGTCACGAAGGAGTGCAGAGACAGGTTGGGCCACCTCCAGATGCCCTTCAGAGCCTCCAGGTCTCCTGCCCAAAATACAGTGGCCTTGTTGGGGACCTCAGGATCCCATAATCCTCTTCCAAAATTCTCACCTAGGTTGGGCCTCAGCGTAATCCTATTGAGCATGATTTTTAAGTCATCACCTCTTCAGGACAATATAAAGTTCTCATCATTGACCCAACCCAGGGAACCGCCTCCTTGCAAAAAAACATCCAGTGGAACCCAGATGTGCTCAGCACTCCTGCTGAGTGCAGGAGACTAGGGTGCCAGGATAGGCTGGATCTTCAGTGCACTGGGGGCTGAGCACCTGGCTGATGGACACTGGCCCATGAAAAGCGGGCCCAATGGAAGTCTTCCTCCAGTCTTACCATCTAGGGGGACAGGTGGAGGACATGTGACCACCCTCCATTGGGAGAATGGGGTGAGTGCCAGCTCACGCTTGCCCCCCCTCCATGGACACATGTGATGAGATCCATGTGAAATACTGACTTGTCACCAATGTAGGGCACCCTTGGCCCTCCCTGCCACCAAACCCAGGAAGGATAAGTCAGGCAGTTCACTGGGCTCAGGCAAAATGCCCAGGCTGTGCCATACTGCAGGCCCCAAGAGCACTTTCACTGCCCAAAACAGCTCTCCTGCATGACCCCAGGGCAGCCCTGAGAACACTGGGCATAGGCATGGGCCACCAGTCAAGTCACAGCCAACCAAGGTGGCTGGCCCTGATACCACGTGGCACTGCAGACCTGCAGTGGCAAAGCCTGCCCCCGGGCGTGGTGGGGGCAAGTACAGGTACCCTCTCCAAGCTGCACCAGAAATCACATTCTGGGCAGAAGGAACCCTTTCCTGCCTGGAACACTGTCACCCCCAAGTAGGACCCAAGGAGGGAAGGTGTCCTCCTTGGGTCCGATTCCCACAAAAGCCACCCTCCTGAAGAAGCCATCTCTCCCAGGTGGCAAATCAGGTTGGCTGCCTGAGACAACCCTTGTGACTCAAAGGCTGAACCTTGGGGACCCCACACGGCCTGGCTCATGGCCCATAATCCCAGAAGGATCCACTCACCTATGTCAGTCAATGCCAGGGAGCCCACCTGTTCGGAAGAGCTCACTGAAAGACACAAGGGGAGAAAGGGGGCTCAGGAAATAGCCACCCACATTTCCTGCCCCCAGGGAAGTGGAGCATCAACACCAATTCCGAATATGGAGCATGAGCTGCCTCAGGGAGGAGCACAGATGCCCTTCAGGATCTCCAGATCTCCAGCCCAAAATACAGTGGCCCTGTTGGGGACCTCAGGATCTCAGTGTCCTCTTTCAAAATTCTCACCTAGGCTGGGCCTCTGCGTAATCCTGTTGAGCATGATTTTTAAGTCATCACCTCTCTTCAAGATAATACAAGGTTCTCATCATTGACCCAACCCAGGGCACTCTGCCTCCCCACACATGCATCTAGTGGGACCTGGATATGGTCACCACAGCTCAGTGCAGGAGACCAGGGTACCAGGAAGGGTCGGAGCTTCAGCGCACTGTGGGGTGAGCACCTGGCTGATGTACCCTGGCCCGGGGCCTGTGGGCCCAACACAAGTCTTCCTCCAGGCTCACCATCTAGAGGGACAGGAGGACATGTGTCAAATCAGGGCCTCACTTATCAGTGCGGGGAAGGAGCTAAGTGATACTCATGTGATGGGATCCATGCTGAACACTGACCTAACATGGATATGGGGCACCCTTGGCCCTCCCTGCCACCAAACCCTGGAAAGACAGGGCAAGTGGGTCACCTGACTCAGGCAAGATACCTGGGATGCACCCTACTGCATGCTGCAAGAGCACCTCCATGCCAGCACCGGTTCTCCCGCTCAACCCCATGGCCATACCAGGGACATGGGGCATGGAACAGGGCCACCAACCAGCTCCTGGCCAACCAAGGAGGGTGGTCCAGATGCCAAAAGCTGCTGCAACCTGGCAGTCCCAGAGCCTGTACCTGGGCATGGTGGGTGCCAGACCTGGTGCCCTCTCCAAGCCTGGGGACCTCCAGGGTCACGTGCTTTCACTGGTGGGTCGCAATCCATGCCCTGCACAACTCCAACACACAGAGCTGGGCCACACTCAGCCTATCAGGAACCACACAGTGTCCTCTCCTTTCCGTGTGCTCAAGACCCCACCACCCTAGAGGGGACCCCATGGCTGAGAAGCAGACTGGGCGGCAAATTCCCAGGACAGGTCTCTTGACAGCAGGCCTTTCCACCTCAGGAGGCCCCCCTTCCTGCCACTGGACCTCAAGGAAGGGTTGTCCCCAGCAGGACGGAAGCTTCCCCCTTGGCCCAAAGCCCACAAGTCCCAGGGCCAGCCTGTAGCACCACTGGGTGCCAGCTAGAGCTCAGACTTGACCCAACCTCACTGAAAGACTGCCGTCCCCTACCAGGCTCAAGGAGGTGCCACTAAGATGGCCCATTGCTCAACGGGGTTGGTCCCATTCAAGGCCATGGGTGTGGAGCATTCCTTGAATCTCTGCAGCCTGACCGTGTGGGCCCAGTCACTCACCCCTCTCCAGGGAGAAAGAACTCCAGTGTGACCTCCAGGGTGCACTGCATCCCCTGTGCCCCACCTCCCCATGTGCCCTGGGCAGTACTCCAGGCCTGACCTGGCCACCGAGTTTCAACTGGGAGCTGCCCTAAATGAGCTGAAGGACCCCCTTCCTGCCTGGACCACTGTCACCCCTGCAGGGCTTCAGGAAAGGCATAGGTCAGATTCCAAAGGAGGCAGCCTTCCTGGAGAAACCATTCCTCCCTGGTGGGAAGTAGGTTGGCAGCCTGAGAAAACCCTAGTGGCCTGAAGGCTGAATGTCGTGGACCCCATGCTGCATCACTCATGGCTCATGACCAAAACAGGATGTACTCACCTATGCTGCTCAAGGCTGGGGGGACCACTTGGACAGAGGAGCTCACTGAAAGACACAGGAGAATGGGGCTCAGGAAGGAGGCTCCAGCGTGCCTCGTCCCTGGAGACCCGGAGCCTGGATACCAAGCCAGTACAGGGAGGCTGGACTGCCTCATGGAGGAGCACAGAGATACAGTTGGGTCCACGAGATGCCCTTCAGGGCCTCCAGGTCACCAGCCCAAAACACAGGAGCCCTGCAGGGGCTTTGGGATCCCAGAGTCCTCTTCCAAAATTCTCACCTAGGCTGGGCCTCAGCGTAATCCTATTGAGCATGATTTTAAGTCATCACCTCTTTTCAGAACATTATAAGGTTCTCATCATTGACCCAACCTAGGACAACCCCTCCCCACGCTTGCATTCAGCAGGACCAGGATATGCTCACCATAGCTCAGTGCAGGAGACCAGGGTGCCAGGAAAGGCCTGAGCTTCAGTGCACCTGGGGCTGGAACTGGCTGACAGACACTGGCCCAGAGCCATTGGGCCCAACGCAAGTCTTCCTCCATGCTCACCATCTGGGGTACAGGAGGGGACATATGTCAACATAGGGCCTCACATCTCCATATGTAGAAGGCATAAGAGATACACACGTAAAGGATTCCATGTGGAACACTGACCCATCACGGATGCAGGGCACCCATGGCCCTCCCCTTCCCCATACTCTGAAAAAACAGGGCAGCCTGCCTTCCCTGTGACCACTGTGCATGAGCCACGGCCACCAACCCGCTCCCAGCCAACCAAGGAGGGTAGCCGGAAGCTACGCACTGTTGCAAACCTGGCAGTCACATAGCCTGCCCCTGGACGTGGTGGGCACCCACCAAGGTGCCCTCTCCAAGTGTGCACTGAAAATCACAGCCTGGGGACCTGGGCCACGAGCTTTCAGTGGTGGGACCCCATCCACATCCCACACACCTCCCAAACACAGACCTAGGCCACACTTGGCCAATCAAGGGCCACATGGTATCTTCTCTTTTCCTTGGTCCCAAGACCCCATCACCCTGGAAGTGACCCCATGGCTCAGAAGAAGGTGGGGTGGCAAATTCCCAGTACAGGACCTCAGACAGTGGGCCTTCCCACCTCAGAATGTCACTGCTACTGTCGCTCAGATTCGGAGAACAGGTTACCCCAATGCGATGCAAGCTTCCCCTCAGCCCAAAGCCCACAGATCCCTCCCAGGGCTGGACTGCAGCACCACCAGGCACCAACCATTTCTCAGCCTTGACCCAACCCCATTGAAACTGCACCACACCCCACCAGGCTCAATACGTGCCACTGGGATGGCCAGTTGCTCAACAGGGTCGGCCCCATTCAGGGTCACAGGTGGGATGAGATCCTTGAACCTCTGTGACTCGACCCTGTCACCACACCCCTGAAACAAGTCTGGGGACTGAGAGCTCATACGTAACACTTGTGGCACCCCAGAGCCCCCCTCATGTGGCACTTCTGGCCCCCCTCATGTGGCCTGGGCAGTCCTCAAGACCTGACCCGCACACCAAGTCTCAGCTGGGCGATGTCCTGCATGGGGCTGAAGGAACCCTTTGCTATCTGGACCATCGTCACCCCTGCAGGGCTTCAGGGAAGGCATCCTCCTCGGGTAAGATTCCCAAGGAAGCTGCCCTCCTGGAGAAACCATGCCTCTCTGGGGGGAATTAGGGTCGGCTCCCTGAGGAAACCCTCATGGCCCGAAGTCTGACCCTTGGCAACCCCAAGCAGACTGGCTCATGGACCATGACACCAGCAGGATCCACTCACCTATATTGGTCATTGCAAGGAGGACCCCTTGGCAGAAGAGCTCACTGAAAGACACAAGGGGAGAACCGGGGCTCAGGGAGGAGCCACCCACATGCCCCACCCCAAGGAACAACACCACCAAGCCCGCACAGGGAGCCTGGGCTGCTACACAGAGGAGCACAGAGAAAGATCTGGGCCACCTCCAGATGCCCTTCAGGGCCTCCAGGTCTCCAACCCAAAATACAGTGGCACTGCCAGAAATCTCAGGATCCCAACATCCCTTTCCAAATTTCTCACTTAGGGTGGGCCTTAGCATAATCCTATTGAGCATGATTTTAAGTCATCACCTCTCTTCAGGACAAGATAAGGTTCTCATCATTGACCCAACCCAGGGCACCCCCCTTCCTGCTTATGCATCCAGTGGAACACGGATGTTCTCACCACAGCTCAGTGCAGGAGACCAGGGCACCAGGAAGGGCCTGAGCCTCAGCGCACCGAAGGTTGAACACCTGACTGAAGGACACTGGCCCAGGAAAAGCGAGCCCAACAGAAGTCTCACCATCTGGGGAACACGTGGAGGACATGTGACCACCTCCATGTGGAGAAGTGGGTGGCGGGTGCCAGTTCATGTTTGCTCCTGCTCCATGGACACATATGATGATACTCATGAAAATACTGACTCGTCACCTATGCAGGGAACCCTTGGCCCTCCCTACCACCGAACCCGGCAAGGGCAAGGCAGGCAGGTCACTGGGCTCAGGCAAAACGCTTAGGCTATGCTGGACTGCAGGACCCGAGAGCACCTCCACTGGCCAAATCAGCTTCCCCACAGCACCCCAGAGCTGCCCTGGGAACACTGGGCACAGGCCCAGGCCACCGGCCAGGTCACAGCCAACCAAGGAGGCTGGTCCAGATGCCATGCGCCACTGCAGACCTGACAGTGGCATAGCCTACCCCTGAGCNTGGCTATCGCAGTCTGCCCCTGGCCGACCCAGCTGCCACATGGGGCTCAGGCTGCAGACCTGGCCCCTGGGCATGGTGAGCACAAATCAAGACACCCTCTCTAAGTGTCACTGGAAATCACAGCCTGGGACGCAGGGCCACGTGCTTCCTCCGGTGGGTCACCATCCATGCTCTGCACACCTCTGGCACACAGAGTTAGGCCATATGTGGCCAATCCAGAACGACATGGTGCCCTCTGCCATGCTTGGGCCCAAGACCCTTCCACTGTGGATGTGATGCCATGGCTCAGAAGCAGCCTGAGCAACACAATCCTGGGACAGATCCCCGACAGTAGGCCTTCTCACCTCGGGGCCACCCTTCACGACACTTGACCTCGGAGATAGGGTGATCCCCAGCAGGATGCGGGCTGTCCCTTGGCCCAAAGCCCACATGTCCCAGGGCTGATCTGCAGCACCACCAGGTACCAGCCAGAGTTCTACCTAGACCCAACCCCAGGGAAACAATGCCACCCCCCCACCCACTGAGATGCCCATTGCTCAACAGGAAAGGTCACATTCAGGGCCATGGGTGGTGCGCAATCCTTGAATCTACACAACCCAATCCCATGGGCCCATTCAGGCACCACACTCCAAGGACCAAGAACTCTCCTGCTACCCCTGTGGCACCCTGTAGCCCCTCTGGCCCACCTCATATGGCCTGGGCAGTTCTGGAGGCCTTACTGGATCACTGCATTTCAGCTGGGTGCTGCCCTGCATTGGACAGAAGGAACCCTTTCCTGCCTGGACCATCATCATCCCTGCAGAGCTTCAGGGAAGGGGTCCTCCTTGGGTCTGGTTCCAGAAAAGTTGCCCTCCAGGAGAACCCTTCCCTTCCACGTGGAAATTCAGGTCTGCTCCCTGAGAAAACCCTTGTGGTTCAAAGGTTAAACCTTGGGGACCCTACACGGTCTGGCTCATGACCAATGTCCCCAGCAGGATCCACTCACCTATGCCAGTCAATACCAGGGGTACCTCCTGGGTGGCAGAGCTCACTGAAAGACACAAGGTGAGAACAGGAGCTTAGGAAGGAGCCACCAACGTTCCTCACGCCAGGGAACTGGAGCACCAACACCAATCCCACACAGGGAGCCTGCGCTGCGTCACGAAGGAGTGCAGAGACAGGTTGGGCCACCTCCAGATGCCCTTCAGAGCCTCCAGGTCTCCTGCCCAAAATACAGTGGCCTTGTTGGGGACCTCAGGATCCCATAATCCTCTTCCAAAATTCTCACCTAGGTTGGGCCTCAGCGTAATCCTATTGAGCATGATTTTAAGTCATCACCTCTTCAGGACAATATAAAGTTCTCATCATTGACCCAACCCAGGGAACCGCCTCCTTGCAAAAAAACATCCAGTGGAACCCAGATGTGCTCAGCACTCCTGCTGAGTGCAGGAGACTAGGGTGCCAGGATAGGCTGGATCTTCAGTGCACTGGGGCTGAGCACCTGGCTGATGGACACTGGCCCATGAAAAGCGGGCCCAATGGAAGTCTTCCTCCAGTCTTACCATCTAGGGGACAGGTGGAGGACATGTGACCACCCTCCATTGGGAGAATGGGGTGAGTGCCAGCTCACGCTTGCCCCCCCTCCATGGACACATGTGATGAGATCCATGTGAAATACTGACTTGTCACCAATGTAGGGCACCCTTGGCCCTCCCTGCCACCAAACCCAGGAAGGATAAGTCAGGCAGTTCACTGGGCTCAGGCAAAATGCCCAGGCTGTGCCATACTGCAGGCCCCAAGAGCACTTTCACTGCCCAAAACAGCTCTCCTGCATGACCCCAGGGCAGCCCTGAGAACACTGGGCATAGGCATGGGCCACCAGTCAAGTCACAGCCAACCAAGGTGGCTGGCCCTGATACCACGTGGCACTGCAGACCTGCAGTGGCAAAGCCTGCCCCGGGCGTGGTGGGGCAAGTACAGGTACCCTCTCCAAGCTGCACCAGAAATCACATTCTGGGCAGAAGGAACCCTTTCCTGCCTGGAACACTGTCACCCCAAGTAGGACCCAAGGAGGGAAGGTGTCCTCCTTGGGTCCGATTCCCACAAAAGCCACCCTCCTGAAGAAGCCATCTCTCCCAGGTGGCAAATCAGGTTGGCTGCCTGAGACAACCCTTGTGACTCAAAGGCTGAACCTTGGGGACCCCACACGGCCTGGCTCATGGCCCATAATCCCAGAAGGATCCACTCACCTATGTCAGTCAATGCCAGGGAGCCCACCTGTTCGGAAGAGCTCACTGAAAGACACAAGGGGAGAAAGGGGCTCAGGAAATAGCCACCCACATTTCCTGCCCCAGGGAAGTGGAGCATCAACACCAATTCCGAATATGGAGCATGAGCTGCCTCAGGGAGGAGCACAGATGCCCTTCAGGATCTCCAGATCTCCAGCCCAAAATACAGTGGCCCTGTTGGGGACCTCAGGATCTCAGTGTCCTCTTTCAAAATTCTCACCTAGGCTGGGCCTCTGCGTAATCCTGTTGAGCATGATTTTAAGTCATCACCTCTCTTCAAGATAATACAAGGTTCTCATCATTGACCCAACCCAGGGCACTCTGCCTCCCCACACATGCATCTAGTGGGACCTGGATATGGTCACCACAGCTCAGTGCAGGAGACCAGGGTACCAGGAAGGGTCGGAGCTTCAGCGCACTGTGGGGTGAGCACCTGGCTGATGTACCCTGGCCCGGGGCCTGTGGGCCCAACACAAGTCTTCCTCCAGGCTCACCATCTAGAGGGACAGGAGGACATGTGTCAAATCAGGGCCTCACTTATCAGTGCGGGGAAGGAGCTAAGTGATACTCATGTGATGGGATCCATGCTGAACACTGACCTAACATGGATATGGGGCACCCTTGGCCCTCCCTGCCACCAAACCCTGGAAAGACAGGGCAAGTGGGTCACCTGACTCAGGCAAGATACCTGGGATGCACCCTACTGCATGCTGCAAGAGCACCTCCATGCCAGCACCGGTTCTCCCGCTCAACCCCATGGCCATACCAGGGACATGGGGCATGGAACAGGGCCACCAACCAGCTCCTGGCCAACCAAGGAGGGTGGTCCAGATGCCAAAAGCTGCTGCAACCTGGCAGTCCCAGAGCCTGTACCTGGGCATGGTGGGTGCCAGACCTGGTGCCCTCTCCAAGCCTGGGGACCTCCAGGGTCACGTGCTTTCACTGGTGGGTCGCAATCCATGCCCTGCACAACTCCAACACACAGAGCTGGGCCACACTCAGCCTATCAGGAACCACACAGTGTCCTCTCCTTTCCGTGTGCTCAAGACCCCACCACCCTAGAGGGGACCCCATGGCTGAGAAGCAGACTGGGCGGCAAATTCCCAGGACAGGTCTCTTGACAGCAGGCCTTTCCACCTCAGGAGGCCCCCCTTCCTGCCACTGGACCTCAAGGAAGGGTTGTCCCCAGCAGGACGGAAGCTTCCCCTTGGCCCAAAGCCCACAAGTCCCAGGGCCAGCCTGTAGCACCACTGGGTGCCAGCTAGAGCTCAGACTTGACCCAACCTCACTGAAAGACTGCCGTCCCCTACCAGGCTCAAGGAGGTGCCACTAAGATGGCCCATTGCTCAACGGGGTTGGTCCCATTCAAGGCCATGGGTGTGGAGCATTCCTTGAATCTCTGCAGCCTGACCGTGTGGGCCCAGTCACTCACCCCTCTCCAGGGAGAAAGAACTCCAGTGTGACCTCCAGGGTGCACTGCATCCCCTGTGCCCCACCTCCCCATGTGCCCTGGGCAGTACTCCAGGCCTGACCTGGCCACCGAGTTTCAACTGGGAGCTGCCCTAAATGAGCTGAAGGACCCCTTCCTGCCTGGACCACTGTCACCCCTGCAGGGCTTCAGGAAAGGCATAGGTCAGATTCCAAAGGAGGCAGCCTTCCTGGAGAAACCATTCCTCCCTGGTGGGAAGTAGGTTGGCAGCCTGAGAAAACCCTAGTGGCCTGAAGGCTGAATGTCGTGGACCCCATGCTGCATCACTCATGGCTCATGACCAAAACAGGATGTACTCACCTATGCTGCTCAAGGCTGGGGGGAC
This sequence comes from Rhinopithecus bieti, assembly GCF_001698545.2. Taxonomy (NCBI): domain Eukaryota; kingdom Metazoa; phylum Chordata; class Mammalia; order Primates; family Cercopithecidae; genus Rhinopithecus; species Rhinopithecus bieti. The sequence goes on along the minus strand of NW_016807505.1, from coordinate 596,286 downwards.
CACTTGGACAGAGGAGCTCACTGAAAGACACAGGAGAATGGGGGCTCAGGAAGGAGGCTCCAGCGTGCCTCGTCCCTGGAGACCCGGAGCCTGGATACCAAGCCAGTACAGGGAGGCTGGACTGCCTCATGGAGGAGCACAGAGATACAGTTGGGTCCACGAGATGCCCTTCAGGGCCTCCAGGTCACCAGCCCAAAACACAGGAGCCCTGCAGGGGGCTTTGGGATCCCAGAGTCCTCTTCCAAAATTCTCACCTAGGCTGGGCCTCAGCGTAATCCTATTGAGCATGATTTTTAAGTCATCACCTCTTTTCAGAACATTATAAGGTTCTCATCATTGACCCAACCTAGGACAACCCCTCCCCACGCTTGCATTCAGCAGGACCAGGATATGCTCACCATAGCTCAGTGCAGGAGACCAGGGTGCCAGGAAAGGCCTGAGCTTCAGTGCACCTGGGGCTGGAACTGGCTGACAGACACTGGCCCAGAGCCATTGGGCCCAACGCAAGTCTTCCTCCATGCTCACCATCTGGGGTACAGGAGGGGGACATATGTCAACATAGGGCCTCACATCTCCATATGTAGAAGGCATAAGAGATACACACGTAAAGGATTCCATGTGGAACACTGACCCATCACGGATGCAGGGCACCCATGGCCCTCCCCTTCCCCATACTCTGAAAAAACAGGGCAGCCTGCCTTCCCTGTGACCACTGTGCATGAGCCACGGCCACCAACCCGCTCCCAGCCAACCAAGGAGGGTAGCCGGAAGCTACGCACTGTTGCAAACCTGGCAGTCACATAGCCTGCCCCTGGACGTGGTGGGCACCCACCAAGGTGCCCTCTCCAAGTGTGCACTGAAAATCACAGCCTGGGGACCTGGGCCACGAGCTTTCAGTGGTGGGACCCCATCCACATCCCACACACCTCCCAAACACAGACCTAGGCCACACTTGGCCAATCAAGGGCCACATGGTATCTTCTCTTTTCCTTGGTCCCAAGACCCCATCACCCTGGAAGTGACCCCATGGCTCAGAAGAAGGTGGGGTGGCAAATTCCCAGTACAGGACCTCAGACAGTGGGCCTTCCCACCTCAGAATGTCACTGCTACTGTCGCTCAGATTCGGAGAACAGGTTACCCCCAATGCGATGCAAGCTTCCCCCTCAGCCCAAAGCCCACAGATCCCTCCCAGGGCTGGACTGCAGCACCACCAGGCACCAACCATTTCTCAGCCTTGACCCAACCCCATTGAAACTGCACCACACCCCACCAGGCTCAATACGTGCCACTGGGATGGCCAGTTGCTCAACAGGGTCGGCCCCATTCAGGGTCACAGGTGGGATGAGATCCTTGAACCTCTGTGACTCGACCCTGTCACCACACCCCTGAAACAAGTCTGGGGACTGAGAGCTCATACGTAACACTTGTGGCACCCCAGAGCCCCCCTCATGTGGCACTTCTGGCCCCCCTCATGTGGCCTGGGCAGTCCTCAAGACCTGACCCGCACACCAAGTCTCAGCTGGGCGATGTCCTGCATGGGGCTGAAGGAACCCTTTGCTATCTGGACCATCGTCACCCCTGCAGGGCTTCAGGGAAGGCATCCTCCTCGGGTAAGATTCCCAAGGAAGCTGCCCTCCTGGAGAAACCATGCCTCTCTGGGGGGAATTAGGGTCGGCTCCCTGAGGAAACCCTCATGGCCCGAAGTCTGACCCTTGGCAACCCCAAGCAGACTGGCTCATGGACCATGACACCAGCAGGATCCACTCACCTATATTGGTCATTGCAAGGAGGACCCCCTTGGCAGAAGAGCTCACTGAAAGACACAAGGGGAGAACCGGGGCTCAGGGAGGAGCCACCCACATGCCCCACCCCCAAGGAACAACACCACCAAGCCCGCACAGGGAGCCTGGGCTGCTACACAGAGGAGCACAGAGAAAGATCTGGGCCACCTCCAGATGCCCTTCAGGGCCTCCAGGTCTCCAACCCAAAATACAGTGGCACTGCCAGAAATCTCAGGATCCCAACATCCCTTTCCAAATTTCTCACTTAGGGTGGGCCTTAGCATAATCCTATTGAGCATGATTTTTAAGTCATCACCTCTCTTCAGGACAAGATAAGGTTCTCATCATTGACCCAACCCAGGGCACCCCCCTTCCTGCTTATGCATCCAGTGGAACACGGATGTTCTCACCACAGCTCAGTGCAGGAGACCAGGGCACCAGGAAGGGCCTGAGCCTCAGCGCACCGAAGGTTGAACACCTGACTGAAGGACACTGGCCCAGGAAAAGCGAGCCCAACAGAAGTCTCACCATCTGGGGGAACACGTGGAGGACATGTGACCACCTCCATGTGGAGAAGTGGGTGGCGGGTGCCAGTTCATGTTTGCTCCTGCTCCATGGACACATATGATGATACTCATGAAAAATACTGACTCGTCACCTATGCAGGGAACCCTTGGCCCTCCCTACCACCGAACCCGGCAAGGGCAAGGCAGGCAGGTCACTGGGCTCAGGCAAAACGCTTAGGCTATGCTGGACTGCAGGACCCGAGAGCACCTCCACTGGCCAAATCAGCTTCCCCACAGCACCCCAGAGCTGCCCTGGGAACACTGGGCACAGGCCCAGGCCACCGGCCAGGTCACAGCCAACCAAGGAGGCTGGTCCAGATGCCATGCGCCACTGCAGACCTGACAGTGGCATAGCCTACCCCTGAGCCTGGTAGGTGGGTGTACAGGCACCCTCTCCAAGTGTGCACTGGAAATCAGAGCCTGGGGCTGCAGGGCCACTTGCTTTTTCTGGTGGGTCCCCATTCATACTCCTCATACTTCCCAGACACACAGCCAGTCACACATGGCCTAACTGCAGCGACATGGTGCCCTCTCCTTTGCTTGGTCCCAAGACCCTGCCACCCTGGAAGTGACACCATGGCTCCCAAGCAGCCTGAGCAACTAATTCCCAGTACAAGTGCCTCAATAGCGGCTGTTCCCAACTCAGGAGGCCACCCTTCACGACACTTGACCATAGAGAAAGGGTGGCCCCCAGCTGGATGTGGGCTGCCCCTTGGCCCAAAGCCCATGAGTCCCAGGGCTGACCTGCAGCACCATGAGGTACTGGCCAGAGCCCTGCCTTGACCCAACCCCAGGAAAACCATGCCACCTCCCACCAGGCTCCAGGAGACTCACTGGGATGACCCATTGATCAACAGGGACGGTTGCATTCAGGGCCATGGTGTGGTGCAATCCTTAAATCTCTGAGACCCAACCGAATGGGCCAATTCACGCACCACACTCTGGGGACTACGAGCTCCCGTTACCTCTGTGGCACCTTGTAGCCCCTCTGGCCCCCCTCATGTGGCCTGGGCAGTTCTGGAGGCCTTACTGGAGCACTGAGTCTCAGCTGGGTGCTGCCCTGCATTAAGCAGAAGGAAGTTTCCTGCCTGGACCACCATCACCCTGGCAGGGCTTCAGGGAAGGTGTCTTCCTTGGGTCCAATTCCCAAAAAATGTCGCCCTCCAGGAGAATCCTTNAGAGAAAGGGTGGCCCCAGCTGGATGTGGGCTGCCCCTTGGCCCAAAGCCCATGAGTCCCAGGGCTGACCTGCAGCACCATGAGGTACTGGCCAGAGCCCTGCCTTGACCCAACCCCAGGAAAACCATGCCACCTCCCACCAGGCTCCAGGAGACTCACTGGGATGACCCATTGATCAACAGGGACGGTTGCATTCAGGGCCATGGTGTGGTGCAATCCTTAAATCTCTGAGACCCAACCGAATGGGCCAATTCACGCACCACACTCTGGGGACTACGAGCTCCCGTTACCTCTGTGGCACCTTGTAGCCCCTCTGGCCCCCCTCATGTGGCCTGGGCAGTTCTGGAGGCCTTACTGGAGCACTGAGTCTCAGCTGGGTGCTGCCCTGCATTAAGCAGAAGGAAGTTTCCTGCCTGGACCACCATCACCCTGGCAGGGCTTCAGGGAAGGTGTCTTCCTTGGGTCCAATTCCCAAAAAATGTCGCCCTCCAGGAGAATCCTTCCCTCCCAGGTGGAAATTCAAGTCTGCTCCCTGAAAAAACTGTTGCTCAAAGGCTGAATCTCAGGGACCTCACATGGTCTGGCTCATGACCCGTGACCCCAGTAGGATCCACTCACCTATGCCAGTCAATGCCAGGGGGACCTCCTGGGTGGAAGATCTGAAAGGCACAAGGTGAGAACAGGGGCTCAGGAGGGAGCCACCAATGTTCCCTGCCCCCAGGGAACCAGAGCACCAACACTAACCCCTCACAGGGAGCCTGGGCTGCCTCACAGAGGAGCGCAGAGACAGGTTGGGCCACCTCCAGATGCCCTTCAGAGCCTCCAGGTCTCCAGTTCAACATACAATGGTCCTGCAAGGGACCTTGGGATCCCAGCATCCTCTTGCAAAATTCTCACCTAGGTTGGGCCTCAGCATAATCCTATTGAGCATGATTTTTAAGTCATCATCTCTCTTCAGGGCAATATCAGGTTCTCATCATTGACCCAACCCAGGGAACACCCTCCCCCCACAAACATCCAGTGCAACCCAGATGTGCTCACCACAGCTCAGTGCAGGAGACCAGGGTGCCAAGAAGGGCCAGTGTTTCAGCGCACCAGGAGATGAGCACCTGGCTGACATTGGCCTGGGGCCTGTGGGTCAACACAAGTCTTCCTCCAGGCTCACCATCTGGAGGGACAGGAGGAGGAAATGTGTCTAACCAGGGCCTCACAATCAATGTGGAGAAAGGGCTAAGGGATACTCATGTGATGGGATTCATGCTGAACACTGTCCCACATGGACACTGGGCACCCTTGGCCCTCCCTGCCACCAAACCCTGGAAAGACAGGGCAAGCGTGTCACCTGGCTCAGGCAAGATGTCTGGGCTGCACCCTACTGCGGGCCCCAAGAGCACCTCCACTGCCTGGGCCTGTTCCCACACACAACCCCAGGGCCATACCAGGGACACGGGGCAGAGGACAGGGCCACCAACCAGCTCCTGGCCAACCAAGTATGCTGGCCCAGAGGCCAAAAGCCACTGCAGACCTGGCAGTCCAAGAGATTGCACCTAGGCATGGTGGGCGCTAGCCCCGGTGCCCTCTCCAAGCCTAGCAGCCTCCAGGGTCACATGTTTTCTATGGTGGGTCCCCATCCATGCCCTGCCCAACTCTGACACACAGAGCCAGGTCACACTCAGCCCATCAGGAACCACATGGTGTATTCTCCTTTTCTTGGGCTCAAGACCCTGCCACCCTGAGGTGACCCCCACGACTCAGAAGCAGCCTGGGCAGCAAATTCCCAGAACAGGTCACTCAACAGCAGGTCTTACCACCTCACAAGGACACCCTTTTCACCATTGGACCTCAAGGAAGGCTTGTCCCCAGCAGGATCAGAGCTGCTCCCTTGGCCCAAAGCCCACAAGTCCCAGGGCCTGCAGCACCACCAGGTGCCAGCCAGAGCTCAGCCTTGACCCAACCTCATTGAAACAGTGCCATTTCCCACCAGGCTCAAGGAGGTGCCACTAAGATGGCCCATTGCTCCATAGGGTTGGGTCCCATTCAAGACTATGGGTGTGGAACATTCCTTGAATCTCCACAGCCTGACCATGTGGACCCAGTCACTCACCCCTCTCCAGGGAGGGAGAACTCCAGTGTGACCTCCAGGGCACACTACATCCCCTGTTCCTGCCCTCCTCCCCATGTGCCCTGGGCAGTACTCCAGGCCTGACCTGGCCACCAAGTTTCAGCTGGGAGCTGCCCTACGTTGGGTTGAAGGAACCCCTTCCTGCTTGGACCACTGTCACCCCTGCAGGGCTTCAGGAAAGATGTGCTCCTTGGGTCAGATTCCAAAGGAAGCAGCCCTCCTGGAGAAACCATCCCTCCCTCGTGGGGAGTAGGTTGGCAGCCTGAGAAAACCCTAGTGGCCCGAAGGCTGAATGTCGGGGACCCCATGCTGCATCACTCATGGCGCATGACCAAAACAGGATGTACTCATGATGTACTCACCTATGCTGCTCAAGGCCAGGGGGGACCACTTGGACAGAGGAGCTCACTGAAAGACACAAGGGAGAGTGGGGGCTCAGGAAGGAGCCTCCAACATGCCCTGTCACCGGAGACCTGGAGCCCGGACACCAAGCCAGCACAGGGAGCCTGGGCTGCCTCACAGAGGAGTGCAGAGACAGGGTTGGGTCCACCAGATGCCCTTTAGGGCCTCAAGGTCTCCATCTCAAAATATATTTGCTCTGTCAGGGACCTCAGAATCCCAGTGCCCTCTTCCAAATTTCTCACCTAGGCTGGGCCTCAGTGTAATCCTACTGAGCATGATTTTTAAGTCATCACCTCTCTTCAGAACAATATAAGGTTCTCATCACTGACCCAACCCAGGGCACCCTCCTGCCCCCAGCGCACGTATCTAGCAGGACCCAGATGGGCTTACCACAGCTCAGTGCAGAAGCCAAGGGCTCCAGGAAGGTCCTCAGCTTCAGCGCACTAGGGGCTGGGTGCCTGGCTGACTGACATTAGCCCAGGGATAGTGGGCCCAACACAAGTTTTCCTCCGGGGTCACCATCTGGGGAGACAGGAGGAAGACGTGTCAAAACTGACCTCCATGTTGGGAAGGGGGTTGGGGGTGCCAGCTCACCCTTGCTCGTCCTCCATGGACACATGTGGTGAGTTCAATGTGAAATACTGACTCGTTAAGGACGCAGTGCACTGTTGGCCCTCCCTTCCACCGAACCCAGAGAGGACAGGGCAGGTAGGTCACTGGGTTTCAGCAAAACACCCAGGCTGCATCATACTGCAGGCCCTGAGAGCACCTCCACTGTCCAAAACAGCTCCCCTGCATGACCCCAGGGCTGTACTGGGACTGTTGGGCACAGACCCAGGCCACCAGCCAGGTCACGGCCAACCAAGGAGGCTGGCTCAGATGTCACACCCTGCTGCAAACCTGGTAGTTGCATAGCCTGCCACTGGGCATGAAGGGCACGCATCCAGGCACCCTCTCCAAGTGTGCAACAGAAATCACAGCCTGGTGCTGCAGGGCCATGTGCTTCCTCTGGTGGGTCCCCATCCATACTCTGCAAACTCCCACACATAGAGACAGCCACATGGCCAATCAGGAGCTACATGGTGCCCTCTGCTTTGCTTGGGCCCAAGACCCTGCCACCCTGGATATGACCCCAAAGCTTAGAAGAAGCTTGAGCAACAAATTCCCGGGACACGTCCCTCAACAGCAGGCCTTCCCACCTCAGGAGGCCACCTTTCCAGACACTTGACATTGGAAAAAGGGTGACCACCAATGGGATGCAGGTGCCCCCTTGGTCCAATGCCCATGAGTCCCAAGGCTGACCTGCAGAAGCCACCAGGTGCTGGCCAGAGCTCTGCCTTGACCCAACCCAAGGGAAACAATACCACCTCCCACCTCCACCAAGCTCCAGGAGACCCACTGGGATGGCCCATTGCTCAACAGGGACTGTCCTATTCAGGGCCATGGTGGTGCACGGTCCTTTAATCTCCACGACCCAACCCAAGAGGCCCATTTGTGCGTGACACACCAAATACCGAGAGCTCCTATGTGACCCCCGTGGTACCCAGAGCTCCTCTGTCCCCCTCATGTGGCCTGGGAAATCCTCGAGGCCTGACCCGAGCATCGACTCTCAGCTATGAGCTGCCCTGTGCGGGGTGGAAGGAACCCTTTCCTGCCTGGACCACCATCACACCTGCAGGGCTTCAGAGAAGGTGTCCCCCTTGGATCCGATTCCCAAAATAGCGGCCCTCCTGGAGAACCTATGCCTCCCCAGTGGTAATTCAGGTCGGTTCCCTGAGAAAACCCTCGTGGCCGGAAGGGGGACCCTTGGTGACCTGGTTCATGGCCCATGACCCCAGCAGGATCCACTCACCTATGCCCGTCAATGCCAGGGAGCCCACCTGGGCAGAAGAGCTCACTGAAAGACACAGGGAGAACCAGAGCTCAGTAAAGAGCCAACAACGTTCCCTGGCCCAGGGAACTGGAGCACCAACACCAAGCCCACAAAAGGAGCCTGGGCTGCCTCACAGAGGAGCACAGAGACAGGTTGGGTCACCTCCAGATGCCCATCAGGGCCTTGAGGTCTCCAGCCCAAAACACAGGGTCCCTGCAGGGGACTTTGGGATCCCAGTGTCCTCTTCCAAAATTCTCACCTAGGCTGGGCCTCAGCGTAATCCTATTGAGCATGATTTTTAAGTCATCACCTTTCTTCAGAACAATATAAGGTTCTCATCATTGACCCAACCCAAGGCACCCCACTCCCTGCACATGCATCCAGCAGGACCATGATATGCTCACCACAGTTCAGTGCAGGAGACCAGGGCACCAGGAAAGGCCTGAGCTTCACTGCACCGGGGGCTGGGAACCTGTCTGACAGACACTGGCCCAGGGTCATTGGGCCCAATGCAAGTCTTCCTCTGGGCTCACCATCTGGGAGTACAGGAGGAGGATATGTGTCCAAATAGGTCCTCACATCTCCATATGGAGAGGGGTAAGAGATACCCACGTAATGGGTTCCATATAGAACACTGACCCATCACGGATGCAAGGCACCCTTGGCCCTCCCCTGCCCTGTGACCACTGGGCATGGGCCACAGCCACCAACCAGCTCCCAGCCCACCAAGGAGGGTAGCTCGGAAGCTACGCACCATTGCAAACCTGGCAGTCACATAGCCTGCCCCTGGACGTGGTGGGCACGTGCTAAGGCACCCTCTCCAAGCGTGCACTGAAAATCACAGCCTGGGGACCTGGGCCACATGCTTTCACTGGTGGGACCCCATCCACATCCCACACACCTCCCCAACAGACCTGGGCCACACCTGGCCAATCAAGGGCCACATGGTATCTTTTCCTTTCCTTGGGCCCAAGACCCCACAACCCTGGAGGTGACCACATGTCTCAGAAGAAGCCAGGGCAGCAAATTCCCAGTATAGGACCCTAGACAGTGGGCCTTCCCACCTCAGAATGCCACTGTTAACCATTACACTGTTAACCATTCCACAAACTCGGAGAATGGGTTACCACCAGTGGGATGTGGGCTACCCACTTAGCGCAAAGCCCATGGGTCCCAGGGCTGGCGAGCAGCAGCACCAAGTGTCATACAGATCTCAGCATGGGCTCAACCCTATTGAAACTGCACCCCACCCCACCAGGCTCAATACGTGCCACTGGGATGGCCTGTTGCTCAACAGTGTTGGCCCCATTCAGGGTCACAGGTGGGATGAGATCCTTGAAAGTCAACAACCCGATCCCATTACCACCCCCATGAAACAAGTCTGGGGACTGAGAGCTCCTGCATGACACCCATGGCACCCTAGAGCCCTTGTGGCCCCCCTCATGTGGCCTGGGCAGTCCTCAAGGCCTGACCCACACATCAAGTCTCAACTGGGTGATGTCCTGCATGGGGCTGAAGGAACCCTTTGCCATCTGGACCATCGTCACCCCTGCAGAGCTTCAGGGAAGGCATCCTCCTCGGGTAAGATTCCCAAGGAAGCTGCCCTCCTGGAGAAACCATCCCTCCCTGGTGGGAATTCAGGTCAATTCCCTGAGGAAACCCTCGGGGCCTGAAGTCTGACCCCTGGCGAACCCATGCGGCCTGGCTCATGGCCCATGACGCCAGTAGGATCCACTCACCTATGTTGGTCAATGCCAGGAGGTCTCCTCTTGGCAGAAGAGCTCACTGAAAGAAACAAGGGGAGAACAGGGGCTCAGGGAGGAGACACTGACGTGTCCCATCGCTGGGGAACAGGAAGGCCAACACCAAGCCCGCACAGGGAGCCTGGGCTGCCTCATGGAGGAGCACAGAGAAAGAGTTGGGCCACCTCCAGATGCCCTTCAGGGCCTCCATCCAAACCAAAATACAGTGGCCCTGCTGGAAATCTCAGGATCCCAGCATCTTCTTCCAAAATTCTCACCTAGGTTGGGCCTCAGCGTAATCCTATTGAGCATGATTTTTAAGTCATCACCTCTCTTCAGGACAATATAAGGTTCTCATCATTGACCCAACCAAGAGAACGCCCTCCTTGCACAAACATCCAGTGGAACCCGGATGTGCTCACCACAGCTCAGTGCAGGAGACCAAGGCGTCAGGAAGAGCTGGAGCTTCAGTGCACCGGGGGCTGAGCACCTGGGTGACAGACACTGGCTCAGGAAAAGCAGGCCCAGTGGAAGTCTTCCTCAATTCTCATCATCTGGGGGCACAGGTGGACATGTGACCACCCTCCATGTGGAAAAGGGGGTGTTGGGTACCAGCTCATGCTTGCTTTCCCTCCATGGACACGTGTGATGGGATCCATGCAAAATACTGACTCATCACTGACCAGGGCACCCTTGGCCCTCCCTGCTACCAAACTCAGGAAGGACAAGGCAGGCAGGTCACTGGGCTCAGGCAAAACGCCCAGATTGTGCTGTATTTCAGGCCTGGAGAGCACCTCCACTGCTTAAAACAGCTTCCCCGTATGACGCCAGGGCTGCCCTGGGACCACTGGGCACAGGCCTGGGCCACCAGCCAGGTCATGGCCAACCAAGGAGGCTAGTCAATGCCAGGGTACCCACCTGGGTGGAAAAGCTCACTGAAAGACACAAAGGGAGAACGGGGGCTCGGGAAAGAGTCACCAACCTGTTCCGTCCCTGGGGTACCAGAGTACCAGCACCAAGCCTGGACAGGGAGCCTGGGGACCTTCATGCAGGATCACAGAGGCAGGGTTGGGCCCCTACCAGATGCCCTTTCAGGGACTCCAGGTCTCCAGCCCAAAATACAGTGTGGCTCTGCCAAGGACCTCAGAATCCTATCGCCCTCTTCCAACATTCTCACCTAGGCTGGGCCTCAGCGTAATCCTATTGAGCATGATTTTTAAGTCATCACCTCTCTTCAGAAGAATATAAGGTTCTCATCACCAACCCAACTCAGGGCACCCCCCTCCCCACACATGCATCCAGCGGGACCCAGTTGTGCTCACCACAGCCCAGTGCAAGAGACCAGGGAACCAGGAAGGGTTGGAGTTTCGGTGCACTGGGAGCCGAGCACCTGGCTGATGGACACTGGCCCCGGGGCCTTCGGGCCCAACTCAAGTCTTTCTCTAGGGTCACCATCTGTAGGGAAAGGAGGAGGACATGTGTCCAACCAGGGCCTCATGTATCAATGCAGGGAAGGTGGTTAGGGGATACCCTTGTGATGGGATCCTTACAGAACACTGACCCAACATGGACGTGGAGTGAGCACCCTTGGCCCTCCCTGCCACCAAACCCTGGAAAGACAGGGCAAGCGGGTTACTGGGCTCGGGCGAGAGGTCTGGGCTGTGCCCTACTGCAGGCCCCAAGAGCACCTCCACTGCCCGGGCCGGATCCCCCGAGCAACCCCAGGGTTGCACTGGGACCAGGGCAACCAACCTGCTCAAGGTTAGTTGAGTCAAGGAGGCTAGTCCTGATGCCAAGAGCCACTCAGACCTGGCAGTCACAGAGCCTGCCCCAGGCATGGTAGGGCCACCCTGGTGCCCACTCCAAGCACGCACCAGAAATCAAAGTCCAGGGGCTTCCAGGGCCACATGCTTTCTCTGATGAGCCCCATCCATGCCCTGCACACCTCCCACACACAGAGCCGGGCCACACTCAGCCGATCAGGAACCACATGGTCCTCTCCTTTCTGTGGGCTCAAGACCCTGCCACCCTATAGGTGACTCCATGGCTCAGAAGCAGCCTAGGTGGCAAATTCCCAAGACAGGTCCCCTTGACAGCAGGTCTTCCCACCTCAGGAGGCCACTCTTCCCACCACTGGACCTCAAGGAAGGGATTACCCCAGTGGGACAGGAGCTGCCCCCTGGGCCTAAAGCCCATGAGCCCCAGGGCCTGGCCGCAGCACCACCAGGCAACAGCTCAGTCTTGACCCAACTGCATTGAAACAGCGCCACCCCCAACAGGCTCAAGGACGCACCACTAAAATGGCCCATTGCTCAACAGGGTTGGTCCCATTCAGGGCCGTGGGTGGGGCGCATTCTGTGAATCTCCGCAGCCTGACTGGGTGAGCCCTATCACCCACCCCTCTTGGAGGAAGAACTCCAGCATGACCCACAGGGCACCCCAGAGCCCCTGTGGCCTCCATCATGTGGCCTGGGCAGTCCTCGAGGCCTAACCTGCCCACCGAGTTTCAGCTGGGAGCCGCTCTGTTGGGCTGAAGGAACCCTTTCCTGTCTGGACCACCGTCACCCTGCAGGGCTTCAGGAAATGCGTGCTCCTAGGGTCAAATTCCCAAGGAAGCGATCCTCCTGGAGGAACCATCCCTCCAGGTGGGTATTTGGTTGGCTCCCTGAGAAAACCCTAGTTGGCCCAAAGGCTGATTCTCGATGACCCCATGCTGCCTCACTCATGGCCCATGACCCCAACAGGATGCACTGACCTATGCCGCTCAAAGCCAGGAGCCTCACCTGGGCAGAAGAGCTCACTGAAAGACACAGGGAAGAAGGAGGGCTCAGGAAGGGGCCGTCAAATTGCCCTGTCCCCGGGGAAGTGGAGCACGGACACCAAGCCTTCAAGGGGAGCCTGGGCTCCCTTTGAAGCCCAGGAGCACACAGACAGCGCTGGGCCCCCACAAGATGCCCTTCACGTTCTCAAGTTCTCCAGTGCAAAATAAGTGTGGCCTTGCTAGAGATCTTTGGATCCCCGCATCGTCTTCCCTAATTCTTACCTATCCTGGGCTTCAGTGTAATCCTATTGAGCATGATTTTTAATTCATCACCTTTCTTCAGAACAATATAAGGTTCTCATCATCAGCCTAACCCAGGGCACACCCCTCCCTGCGCATGCTTCTAGCAGGACCCCGATGTGCTCACCCCGGCTCAGTGCAGGAGCTGAGCATGCCAGCAAAAGCCCAAGCTTCAGCGCACTTGGAGCTGGGCACCTGGCTGACTGACATTGGCCCAAGAACAGTGGGCCCAATGCAAGTCTTTCTTCGGTTTCACCATCTGGGGGACAGCAGGATAGTATGTGTCCAAACTGACCTCCATGTGGGGAAGGCAGTAGGGGGTGGGAGCTCACATTTGCTCGCCCTCCATGGACACATGCGATGAGATCCATGTGAAGTACTGACTCATCACCAACGCAGGGCACCCTTAGCCCTCCCTGCCACCAAACCCTGGAGGAACAGGGCAGGCAAGTCACTAGGCTCAGGCAAAATGCACGGGTTGTGTCATACTGCAGGCCCCGAATCCATCTCCACTGCCAAAGATGGCTCCCCACACGACCCCAGGGCCTCCCTGGCACAAGTGGGCATGTGCCAGGGCCATGAGGCAGCTCATGGCCAACCAAGGTGGCTGGCCCAGATGCCACACACCACTGCAGACCTGGCTATCACATAGTCTGCCCCTGGGCGTGTTGGGCACGCATCAAGATGCCATCTCCAAGTGTGCATGGAAACCACAACCTAGAGCTGCAGGGTCACATGCTTTCTCTGGTGGGTCACCATCCATGCTCTCTCCACCTCACACACACAGAGCTAGGCCACACTTGCCCAATCCAGAGCAACATGGTGCCCTCTCCTTTGCTTGTTCCCAAGACCCCATCACCCTGGAGGTGACGCCATGGCTTAGAAGCAGCCTGAGCAGAAAATCCTAGGATAGGTTCCTTGACAGCAAGCTTTCCCACTTCAGGAGGCCACCCATCACGACACTTGACCTCGGAGATAGGATGACCCCCGGGGGATGCAGGTTGTCCCTTGGCCAAAAGCCCATGAGTCCCAGGGCTGACCTGCAGCACTACCAGGTGCCGGCCAGAGCTCCACCTTAACCCACTCACAGGGAAACAACTCTGCCCCCCATCAGCCTCCAGGAGACCCACTGAGATGGCCCATTGCTAAACAGGGACAGTCTCATTCAGGGCCATAGGTGGGACACAATCCTTGAATCTCCACAACTCAACACCATGGGTCCATTCACGCACCACACTCTGGGGACCAAGAGCCCTCCATTATCCCCGTGGCGCTCTGTAGCCCCTCTGGCCCCCCTCATGTAGCCTGGGCAGTCCTCAAGACCCTACCACAGCACCAAGTCTCAACTGGGCACTGTCCTGCTTTGGGCAGAAGGAACCCTTTCCTGCCTGGACCACCATCACCCCTTCAGGACTTCAGAGAAAGTGTCCTCCTTGGGTCTGGTTCCAGAAAGGCTGCCTTCCAGGAGAATACTTCCATTTCAGGTGGAAATTCAGATCTGCTCTCTGAGAAAACCCTTGTGGCCCAAAGGCTGATCCTTGGGGACCCCACATGGTCTGGCTCATGATCCATAACACCAGCAGGATCCACTCACCTATGTCAGTCAACGCCAAGTGGCCCTCCTAGGTGAAAGAGCTCACTGAAAGACAAAGGCGAGAACAGGGACTCAGGAAGGAGCCACCAACATTCCCTGCCCCCAGGGAATGGGAGCGCTGACACCGAGCCCACACAGGGAACCTAGAGCACAGAGGTAGGTTGGACCACCTCCAGACACCCTTCAGAGCCTCCAGGTCTCCAGTCCAAATACACTGGCCCTGTTGGGAACCTTGGGATCCCAGCGTCCTCTTCCAAAATTCTCACCTAGGTTGGGCCTCAGCGTAATCCTATTGAGCATGATTTTTAAGTCATCACCTCTCTTCAGGACAATATAAGGTTCTCATCATTGACCCAACCCAGAGAACCCCCTCCCCACACAAACATCCAGTGGAACCCGGATGTGCTCACCACAGCTCAGTGCAGGAGACCAGGGCACCAGGAAGGACTGCAGCTTCAGTGCACTGAGGGCTAAGCACCTGGCTGATGGACACTGGCCCAGGAAAAGCGAGCCCAACAGAAGCCTCACCATCTGGGGGAACAGGTGGAGGACACTCCCTCCATGTGGAGAAGGGAGTGTTGGGTGCCAGCTCATGCTTGCTCCCCCTCCATGGACACATGTGACGAGATCCATGCAAAATACTGACTCATCACCTTCGCAGGTGTCTCTTCCTGCCACCGAAGCCATGAAGGACGAGGCAGGTAGGTCACTGGGCTCAGGCAAAATGCCCTGGATATGCGGGACTGCAGGACCTGAGAGCACTTCCGCTGGCCAAAACGGCTCCTCCGCATGACCCCGGGGCTGCCCTGGGACCACTGGGCACAGGTCTGGGCCGCCAGCCAGGTCACAGCCAACCAAGGAGGCTGGCCCACATGCCATGCGCCACTGCAGACCTGACAGTGGCATAGCCTGCCCCTGGGCATGCGGGGCATGCGTACAGGCACCCTCTCCATGCAGGCACCAGAAAAGACAGACTGGGGCCTCAGGACCACTTGTTTTCTCTGGTGGGTCCCCATCCATACTCCACATACCTCCCAGACGCAGAGCCAGTCACACATAGCCAATCTGGAGACTCATGGTGCCCTCCCCTTTGCTTGGTCCCAAGACCTCGCCACCCTGGAGGTGATACCATGACTCCCATGCAGCCTGAGTAACAAATTCCCAGTACAGGTGCCTCAGTAGTGGGCCTTCCCAACTCAGGAGGCCATCTTTCACACTTGGGTGGCCCCCGGCGGGATGTTGGCTGCCCCTTGGCCCAAAGCCCATGAGTCCCAGGGCTGACCTGCAACACCACCAGGTGCCAGCCAGAGCCAACCTTGACCCAACCGCAGGGAAACAACCCACCCCCACCAGGCTCCAGGAGACCCACTGGGATGGCCCGTTGCTCAACAGGGATGGTCGCATTCAGGCCATGGGTAGGGTGGGATCCTTGAATCTCTGCTACCCAACCCCATGGGCCCATTCACACACCATACTCCAGGGACCAAGAGCTCCCTTGTTACAGCATGGCACCCCGTAGCTCCTCTGGTCCCCCTTATGTGGCCCTGTTCTCATCATTGACCCAACCTAGGGAACCCCCTCCCTGCACAAACAACCAGTGGAACCCAGATGTGCTCACCACAGCACAGTGCCGGAGAGCAGGGTGCCAGGAATGGTCAGAGTTTTAGCCCACTGGGGGCTGAGCACCTGGCTGACAGACACTGGCCCTCAGCCTGCATGTCCAACACAAGTCTTCCTCCAGGCCCACCATCTGGAGAGACAGGAGGAGGACATGTACCCAACCAGGGCCTCACACATCAATGCAGGGAAGGGGTTAAGGGAAACTCATGTGATGGGATCTATACTGAACACTGACCCAATACAGATACTGGGTACCCTTGGCCCTCCCTGTCATGAAACCCTGGAAAGACAGGACAAGCATGTCACCTGGCTTGGGCAAGGTGCCTGGGCTGCACTCTACTGCAGGCCCCAAGAGCACCTCCATTGCTCAGGCCGGTTCCCACACATGACCCCACAGCCATACTGGGGACACAGGGCACAGGACAGGGCCGTCAACCAACTCCTGGCCAACCTAGGTGGTTGGCCCAGATGTCAACAGCCACTGCAGATCTGGCTCTCCCAGAGCCAGCACCTGAGCGGGGTGGGCACGAGCCCTGGTGCCCTCTCTGAGCCTAGGGACCACATGCTTTCTCTGGTGGGTACCCATCCATGCCCTGCCCAACTCTGCCACACAGAGCCCAGTCACACTCAGGCAATCAGGAACCAAATGGTGTCATCTCCTTTCCTTGGGCTCAAGACCTTGCCACCCTGAGGTGACCACTGCTCCCTTGACCCAAAGCCCCCAAGTCTCAGAGCCAGCCTGCAGCACCACTGGGTGCCAGCCAGAGCTCAGCCTTGACCCAACCTCATTGAAACAGTGCCATTTCCCACCAGGCTCAAGGAGGTACCACTAAGATGGCCCATTGCTCAACAGAGTTGGTCCCATTCAAGGCCATGGGTGTGGAGCATTCCTTGAATCTCCACAGCCTGACCATGTGGACCCAGTCACTCACCCCACTCCAGGGAGAGAGAACTCCAGTGTGACCTCCAGGGTGCACTGCATCCCCTGTGCCCCACCTCCCCATGTGCCTTGGGCAGTACTCCAGGCCTGACCTGGCCACCAAGTTTCAGCTGGGAGCTGCCCTACATTGGGCTGAAGGACCCCCTTCCTGCCTGGACCACTGTCACCCCTGCAGGGCTTCAGGAAAGATGTGCTCCTTGGGTCAGATTCCAAAGGAAGCAGCCCTCCTGGAGAAACCATCCCTCCCTCGTGGGGAGTAGGTTGGCAGCCTGAGAAAAACCTAGTGGCCTGAAGGCTGAATGTCGTGGACCCCATGCTGCATCACTCATGGCCCGTGACCAAAACAGGATGTACTCACGCCCAGGGATAGTGGGCCCAACACAAGTTTTCCTCCGGGGTCACCATCTGGGGAGACAGGAGGAAGACGTGTCAAAACTGACCTCCATGTTGGGAAGGGGGTTGGGGGTGCCAGCTCACCCTTGCTCGTCCTCCATGGACACATGTGGTGAGTTCAATGTGAAATACTGACTCGTTAAGGACGCAGTGCACTGTTGGCCCTCCCTTCCACCGAACCCAGAGAGGACAGGGCAGGTAGGTCACTGGGTTTCAGCAAAACACCCAGGCTGCATCATACTGCAGGCCCTGAGAGCACCTCCACTGTCCAAAACAGCTCCCCTGCATGACCCCAGGGCTGTACTGGGACTGTTGGGCACAGACCCAGGCCACCAGCCAGGTCACGGCCAACCAAGGAGGCTGGCTCAGATGTCACACCCTGCTGCAAACCTGGTAGTTGCATAGCCTGCCACTGGGCATGAAGGGCATGCATCCAGGCACCCTCTCCAAGTGTGCAACAGAAATCACAGCCTGGTGCTGCAGGGCCATGTGCTTCCTCTGGTGGGTCCCCATCCATACTCTGCAAACTCCCACACATAGAGACAG
This sequence comes from Rhinopithecus bieti, assembly GCF_001698545.2. NCBI lineage: Eukaryota > Metazoa > Chordata > Mammalia > Primates > Cercopithecidae > Rhinopithecus > Rhinopithecus bieti. The sequence goes on along the minus strand of NW_016807505.1, from coordinate 578,468 downwards.
CCACATGGCCAATCAGGAGCCACATGGTGCCCTCTGCTTTGCTTGGGCCCAAGACCCCGCCACCCCAGATGTGACCCCAAAGCTCAGAAGAAGCTTGAGTGACAAATTCCTGGGACACGGCCCTCGACAGCAGGCCTTCCCACCTCAGGAGGCCACCCTTCCAGACACTTGACGTTGGAAAAAGGGTGACCCCCGCACTGGGATGCAGGCTCCCCCTTGGCCCAACGCCCATGAGTCCCAGTGCTGACCTGCAGCACCATCAGGTGCTGCTCAGAACTCCGCTTTCACCCAACCCCAGGGAAAAAACACCACCCCCCAACCAGGCTCCAGGAGACCCACTGGGATGGCCCATTGCTCAACAGGGACCGTCCCATTCAGGGCCATGGTGGGTGAGATCCTTGAATCTCCATAACCAAACCCAAGAGGCCCATTTGTGCACCACATGCCAGGCACCGAGAGCTCCCATGTGACCCCTGTGGCGCCCCAGAGGCTCTCAGTCCCCCTCACGTGGCCTGGGCAATCCTTGAGGTCTGACCCAAGCACCGAGTCTCAGCTAGGAGCTGCCCTGTGTGGGGCTGAAAAAAACCCTTTCCTGCCTGGACCACCATCATCCCTGCAGGGCTTCAGGGAAAGTGTCCCCCTTGGGTCTGATTCCCCAAAACGCCACCCTCCTGGAGAACCTATGCCTCCCCGGTGGGAACTCAGGTTGGCTTCCTGAGAAAAAACCCTTATGGCCATACACGGACCCTCGGGGACTCATGTGGCCTGGCTCATGACCCATGACCCCAGCAGGATCCACTCACCTATGCCGGTCAATGCCAGGGGGCCTGCCTGGGCAGAAGAGCTCACTGAAAGACACAGGGGAGAACAGGGGCTCAGGGAGGAGCCACCAATGTTTCCTGGCCCAGGGAACCGGAGTGCCACAGCAAGCCCACAGTGGGAGCCTGGGCTGCCTCATAGAGGAGAGCAGAGACAGGTTGAACCACCTCCAGATGCCCTTCAGAGCCTTGAAGTCTCCAGCCTAAAATACAAGGGCCCTGCCGGGGACTTTGTGATCCCAGTGTCCTCTTCCAAAATTATCACCTAGGCTGGGACTCAGCGTAATCCTATTGAGCATGATTTTTAAGTCATCACCTCTCTTCAGAACGTTATAAGGTTCTCATCATTGACCCAACCTAGGACAACCCCTCCCCGCACTTGCATCCAGCAGGACCAGGATATGCTCACCACAGCTCAGTGCAGGAGACCAGGGCACCAGGAGAGGCCTGAGCTTCAGTGTACCTGGGACTGGGAACTAGTTGACAGACACTGGTCCAGGGCCATTGGGCCCAATGCAAGTCTTCCTCCAGGCTCACCATCTGGGGGGACAGGAGAAGGACATGTGTCCAAATAGGGCCTCACATCTCCATGTGGAGAAGGGGATAAGGGATATCCCTGTAATGGGTTCCATGTGGAACACTGACTCGTCGTGGATGCAGGGCACCCTTGGCCCTCCCCATCACCAAACCCTGAAAAAACAGGGCAGGCTGGTCACTGGGTTCGGGCCAGACACCTGGGCTGCACCCTACTTCTGGTCGGGAGAACACCTCCACTGGCCCCACCAGCTCCCCTGCATGATCCCAGGGTTGCCCTGTGACCACTGGCATGGGCCACGGCCACCAGCCCGCTCCTGGCCAACCAAGGAGGGTAGACTGGAAGCTATGCACCATTGCAAACCTGGCAGTCACATAGCCTGCCCCTGGGCATGGTGGGCACCCACTGAGGAGCCCTCCCCAAGTGTGCACTGAAAATCACAGCCTGGGGACCCAGGCCACGTGCTTTCACTGGTGGGACCCCATCCATAACCCACACACCTCCCAAACAGAGAGCCGGGCCACACTCGGTCAATCAAGGACCACATGGTATTTTCTCTTTTCCTTGGGCCCAAGATCCTGCAAACCTGGAGGTGACCCCATGGCTCAGAAGCCGGGGTGGCAAATTCCCGGTACAAGACCCTAGACAGTGGACCTTCCCACCTCAGAATGCCACTGTTACCGCCACTCAAACGTGAAGAACAGGTGACCCCCATGGGATACAGGCTGCCCCCTCAGCCCAAAGCCCATGGGTCACAGGACTGGCCTGAAGCACCACCAGGAGCCAGCCAGATCTCAACCGTGACCAACCCCATTGAAACTGTACGACCCCTGACCAGGCTCAGTATGTGCCACTGGGATGGCCCATTGTTCAACAGGATCGGCCCCATTCAGGGCCACAGGTGGGATGAGATCCTTGAACCTCTGTGGCTCGACCCGGTCACCACCCCCCAGGAACAGGCCCGGGAACCAAGAGCTCCCATGTGATACCCGTGGCAACCCGGAGTCCTTCTGGCCCCCCTCATGTGACCTGGGCAGTCCTCAAGACCTGATCCGCACACCAAGTCTCAACTGGGTGATGTCCTGCATGGGGCTGAAGGAACCCTTTGCTATCTGGACCATCATCACCCCTGCAGGGCTTCAGGGAAGGCATCCTCCTCGGGTAAGATTCCCAAGGAAGCTGCCCTCCTGGAGAAACTATGCCTCCCTGGTGGGAATTAGGGTGGCTCCCTAAGGAAACCCTCATGGCCCAAAGTCTGACCCTCGGCAACCCCAAGCAGCCTGGCTCATGGACCATGACACCAGCAGGATCCACTCACCTATGTTGGTTAATGCCAGGAGGCCACCCCTTGGCAGAAGAGTTCACTGAAAGACACAAGGGGAGAAGAACCAGGGCTCAGGGAGGAACCACCCATGTGCCATGTCCCTGGGGAACAGAAGGGCCAACACCAAGCCCGCACAGGGGGCCTGGGCTGCCTCACGGAGGAGCGCAGAGACAGAGTCGGGCCTCCTTCAGATACCCTTCAGGGCCTCCAGGGCTCCAGCCCAAAATACAGTGGCCCTGCCAGAAATCTTGGGATCCCAGCATCCTCTTCCAAATTTCTCACCTAGGTTGGGCCTCAGCGTAATCATTGAGCATGGTAATTTTAAGTCATCACCTCTCTTCAACACGATATAGGGTTCTCATCATTGACCCAACCCAGGGCACCCCCCTTCCCCACACATGCATCCAGCAGGACCCAGATGTGCTCACCACAGGTCAGTGCAGGAGACCAGGGCACCAGGAAGGGCCTGAGCTTCAGCGAACCAGGGGCTGAGCACCTGGCTGATGGATGCTTGCCAGGGTCCATTGGTCCTGATGTAAGTCTTCCTTCAGGCTCACCATCTGAATGGACAGGAGGAGGACATGTGTCTGAACAGGGCCTCACACCTCCAGGTGGGGAACAGGGTAAGGGATACCCATGTGATGGGATCCATGTGGAACACTGACCTGTCATGGATACAGGGCACCCTCGGCCCTTCCCATCATCAAACCCTGAAAAAACAGGGCAGGTGGATCACTGGGCTTGGGCAAGATCCCTGGTCTTCATGCTATTGCAGACCTTGAGGGTACCTCCAGTGCGCCCTCTGGCTTCTCCTTTGCACCAGCCAGGTCTACCCCAGGACCACTGAGCATGGGACAGGGTCACCGACATGCTCACGGCCAACCGAGGAGGCTGGCCCAGAAGCCATCTGCTGCTGTGGACATGGAAGTGGCATAGCCTGCCCCTGGGCGTGGTGGGCACCTGCCCAGGTGCTCTCTCCAAGTCACACCTGAAATTGCAGCCTGGAGTCCCAGGGCCATGTGCTTTCTCTGGTGGGTCCCCATCAATGCCCCACAAGTGTCCCAAACACAGAGCCAGGCCACCCTTGGCCAATCCTGGGCCACATGGTGTCCTTTCCTTTCCTTAGGCCCAAAACCCTGCCTCCCTGGACATGACCCCATGGCACAGAAAAAGCCTGGGCAGCAAATTCCTGGGACAGGACCATCAACAGCACGCCTTCCCACCACACATTCCACTCTTCCAGCCACTCACTCATGGGGAAGGGGTGACCTCTAGCAGGACACAGGCTGTCGACTTGGCCTAAAGCCCATTAGCCCCAGGTCTGGCCCACAGCCCCACCAGGCACTGGCCAGAGCTCAGCCTTGACCCAAACCCAGGGAAATAGCACTGCTCCCAACCAAGCTCAAAGAGGCGCCATGGGATGGTCCATAGCTCAACCATCCCATTTTGAGCCATGGTTGGGGTGTAATCCTTGAATCTCCATGGCCCAACCCCATGGGCTCATTCAAGCACCCCTGTCTGGGGAAAGAGAGCTCTTGCATGGCCTCCGTGGTGCCCCGGAGGCCCTGTGGCCCGTTATGTGGCCTGGGCAGTCCTCGAGGCCAACACACGCACCGAGTCTCAGCTAGGAGCTCCTCTGCACGGGGATGAAGGACCTGCCTCGACCACTGCCATCCCTGCAGGGCTTCAGGAAAGCAACGTCTTGGGTACAATTCCCAAGGAAGCTGCCCTCCTGGAGAAACTGTCCCTCCCCAGTGGAAATACAGGTTGGTTCCCTGAGGAAACCCTCCTGTCCTAAAGACTGACCCTCGGTGACCCCATGCGGCCTGACTCATGGCCCATGACGGCAGCAGGATGCACTCACCTATGCTAGTCAAAGCCAAGGGACCCTTCTGAGCTGAAGAGTTCACTGAAAGACACAAGGTGAGAATGAGGACCCAGGGAACAGCCACCAATGTGCCCTGCCCTCAGGAAACAGGTGTGCTGACAGCAAGTCCACACAGGGAGACTGCTGTGCTTCATGGAGGAGCGCAGAGACAGGGCTGGGTCTCCACGAGAGGCCCTTGAGGGCCTCCAGGTCTCCAGCCCAAAATAGAGTGACCCTGTCAGGGACCTCGTGATTCCCAGTGTCCACTACCAAAATTGTCACCTAGGCTGGGCCTCAGCGTAATCCTATTGAGCATGATTTTTAAGTCATTACCTCTCTTCAGGACAATATAAGGTTATCATCATTGACCCAACCCAGTGCACCCCGCTCCCCATGCATACATCCAGAAGAACCTGGATGGGCTCACCAGCTCCATGAAGGAGACCAGGGCACCAGGAAGGGCCCAAGCTTTGTGCAACAGGACTTGGGCACCTGGCTGATAGCCTCTGGCCTGGGCACAGCAGGCCGAATGCAAGTCTTCCTCCGGGCTCACCATCTGGGGAGACGACAGGAGAGCCCATGTGATGGGATTCATGTGAAATACTGACCTGCCATGAACATAAGGTACCCTTGGGCCTCCCTGCCACCTAAGCCTGGAAGGATAGGGCAGGGAGGTCACTGGGCTCGGGCAAGACACCTGGGCTATGCCTACTGCATGCCTCAAGATAACCTCCACTGCCCACACCGGCTGCTCCACATGACCTCAGGGCTGCACAGAGACCACTGGACACGGGATACGGCCACCAACCAGCTCACGGCCAACAAAGGAGGCTGGTCCTGATACCAGGCACTGCTGCAGACCTGGTAGTTGCATAGCCTGCCCTTGGGCATGGTGGATACCCCACCAGGTGCTCTCTCCAAGTGTGCATTGGAAATCGCAGCCTGGGGCCCCACAGGCCCATGCTTTCTTTGGTGGGTCCCCATCCATGCCCTACACACCTCCCAAACTCAGAGCCAGGCCATACTCGACCAATCGGGGGCCACATGGTGTCTTCTCTGCTCCTTGGGCCCAAGACCCCACCACCTGGAGGTGACGCCATGGCTTAGAAGCAGCCTGGGCAGCAAACTCCTGGGACAGGTCCCACCACAGCAGGCCTTCCCACCTAAGGAGGCCACGTATCCTGACACTGGAACTCAGGAAAGATGTGACCCCCAGCAGAACTTGAGCTGCTGACCTGGCCCAAAGCCCACAAGTCCCTGGGCCAGCCTGCAGTACCATCAGCTGCTGGCCAGAGTTCAAGATTGACCCATCCCCACTGAAACAGTGACACATCCCCACCAGGTTCAATGTGGAGCCACTGGGATGGCTCATTGCTTAACAGCATCAGTCCCATTCAGGGCCATGGGTGGGAGTGATGCTTGAAACACCGTGGCCTGACGCTGTGGGCCTGATCACTCAGTCACCACCCCCACCACAAGCCTGAAGACCGAGAGCTCCTGCATGACCCCTGTGGTGCCTCACAGCCTGTGTGGCACCCCGCATGTGGCCTGGGCAGTTCTTGAGGCCTGACCCATGCACGGAATCTCATCTGGGAGCTGTCTGCCCTGCAGGAGCTGTAAAAACCCTTTGCTGCTTGAAACATCATCACTTCTGCAGGTCTTCAGAGAAAATGTCCTCCATGGATCCGATTAGAAAGAAAGTGGCCCTCTGGGAGAACCCAACCTTCCCCAGTGGGGATTCCCCCACTCCCTGAGGAAACCCTCCTGTCCCGAAGGCTGACCTGGCATCCCCACGCAGCCTGGCTCATGGCCCATGACACCAGCAGGTTCCACTCGCCTATGCTGGTCAAGGCCAGGGGGCCACCTGGGCAGAAGATGTCACTGAAAGACACAAGGGAGAAGGGGGACTCAGGGAGGAGCCGCCAACCTGCCCCGCCCCTGGGGAATGGGGCGCTGACACCAAACTCCGTGAGCCTGGGCTGCCTCACGGAGGAGTGCAGAGACAGGGCTGGGGGCTGCCAAGATGCCCTTCAGGACCTTGAGGTCTCCAACCCAAAATACAGTGGCCCTGCCAGGGACCTCAGGATCCCAGTGTCCTCTTCCAAAATTCTCCCCTAGGTTGGGCCTCAGCGTAATCCTATTGAGCATGATTTTTAAGTCATCACCTCTCTTCAGACAATATAAGGTTCTCATCATCGACCCAACCGAGGGCACCCCCCTCCCATGCATGCATCCAGTGGGACCCAGACGGGCTCACCACAGCTCAGGGCAGGAGACCAGGGCTCCAGGAAGGGCCTGAGCTTCAGCACATCAGGAGCTGGGCACCTGGTTGACAGACATTGGCCCGGGTCCATTGGGCCCAATGCAAGTCTTCCTCTGAGCTCACCATCTAGGACAGCAGGAGGACACGTGTCCAAATAGGGCCTCATACCTCCATGTGGGGAAGGTGGGTAGGGGATATCCATGTGATAGGATCTGTGCAGGGTACTGACGTGTCACGAAGACGGACACAGACCACCCTTGGCCCTCCCAGCCACCCAACCCTGGAAGGACAAGGTAGGCGGGTCACTGGTCTCATGCAAAAAGTCCAGGCTGCACCCTACTGCAGGTCCTGAGAGCACCTCCACTGCCCTGCTGGCTGCCCTGCACAATGCCAGGTCCGCCCTGAGACCACTGGGCACAGGCCAGGGCCACCAACCAGCACATGGCCAACCAGGAGGTTGGCCTGGATGCCACACACTGCTGCAGACTTGGCAGTCGAGAGCCTGCCCCTGCCCCTCTCCAAGCATACACTGGAAATCACAGCCTGGGGCTCCAGGGCTATGTACTTTCTCTGATGGGTCCCCATCCATGCCCTGCATACCTCCCAAATACAGAGTCAGGCCACACTCAACCAATCCAGGGACACATGGTGTGTTCCCCTTTCCTTGGGCCCAAGAGGCTGCCACCCTGGAGGTGACCCCATGGCTCTGAAGCAGCCTGGGTGGCAAATTCCCAGGACAGGTTGCTCAACAGCGGGACTTCCCACCTTAGGAAGCCACCACTCCAGCCATTCAACCTCCGGGAAGGGGTGACCCCAAGCATGACCCAAGCTGTCCCCACGGCCCAAAGCCCATGAGTTCCAGGGCCAGCCTGCAGCACCACAGGTACTGGCCAGAGCTCAGCCTTGACCTAGCCCCAGGGAAACAGCACCACCCACCACCAGACTCAAGGAGGCGCCACTGGGATGGCCCATTGCTCAACAGGGTCAGTCTCATTCAGGGTCATGGGTGTCCTTGAAACTGCATGGCATGATCCCCATGGCCTGATTGCCTGCCCCTCTCCCCAGAACCCCCGTAGTGCCCCAGAACCTCTGTAGCCACCTCATGTGTCCTGGGCAGTCCTCGAGGCCTGACTGACGCACCGAGTCTCAGATGGGAGCTGCCCTGCATGGAGTTGAATGAACTCTTTCCTGCCTGGACCACCATCACCCCTGCTGGGCTTCAGGATAGGCATCCTTCTTGGGTACGATTCCCAAGGAAGTGGCCCTTCTGGAGAACTCATCCCCGGTGGGAATTCAGGTCCACACTTTTAGGAAATTCTCATGACCCGAAGGCAGATGCATGGTGACCCCACTCTGCTTCGCTCATGACCCATGACCCAAGCAGGATCCACTCACCTATGCCAGTCAATGCCAGGGGTGCCATCTGGGCAGAAGAGCTCACTGGAAGACACAGGGGAGAACAGGGGCTCAGGAAGGAGCCGCCCACATGCCCTGTCCAGGAACCAGAGCACCAACACCAAGCCCACACAGGGAGCCAGGGCTGCCTCACGGAGGAGCGCAGAGACAGGGCTGGATCCCCTCAAGATGCCCTTCAGGGCCTTGAGGTCTCTAGTCCAAAATACGGTAGCCCTGCCTCTGACCTTGGGATCCCAGCATCTTCTTCCAAAATTCTCACCTAGGCTGGGCCTCAGTGTAATCCTATTGAGCATGATTTTTAAGTCATCACCCCTCTTCAGGACAATGTAAGGTTCTCATCATTGACCCAACCCAGGGCACCCCCCTCCCCACTCATGCATCCAGCAGGACTCGGATGTGCTCACCACAGCTCAGTGCAGGAGACCAGGGCACCAGGAAGGTCCTGAGCTTCAGCACACCAGGGGCTGGGGATCTGGCTGACGGACACTGGCCCAGAGCCAGGGGGTCTTCCTCTGGGCTCACCATCTGGTGAGATAGGTGGAGGACGGGTCCAAACAGGGCCTCACCCTCCCTGCTACTGAACCCTGGAAGGACATGGGACCCTCCCTGCTACTGAACCCTGGAAGGACATGGGACCCTCCCTGCTACTGAACCCTGGAAGGACAGGGCAGGAGGTTCACTGCGCTCAAGCAAGAACACCTGGGCTGTGCCCTACTGCAGGCCCTAAGAGCACCTCCACTGCCCATGCCGGCTCCCCGAACAACCCCAGGGCCACACCAGGACCCCTCGGCACAGGCCAGGGCTATCAATCAGCTCATAAGCAATCTAGGAGGCTAGCCCGGATGCCACAAACTGCTGCAGACCTGGTAGTCACATAGTCTGCACCGGGGCATGGAGAGTGCCCCCTCAGACACCCTCTATAAGCATGCTAGAAATCGCGTCCTGGGGCCTCAGGGCCATGTGCCTTCTCTGGTGGGTCCCCATGTATGCACCACATACCCCCCAAACATTTTCCCCACTCTCGGCCATTCAGGGGACACATGATGTCCTCTCCTTTCTTTGGGCTCAAGATCCCGCCTCCCTGGAGGTAAACCCATGGCTCAGAAGCAACCTGGACAGCAATTTGCTGGGACAGGACCCTCAACAGTGACCTTCCACCACAGGATGCCTGCCACCCTTCCGGCCACTCCACCTCTGGGTAGGATGACCTCCAGCAGCAGGCAGGCTGCACCCTTGGCCCAAAGCCCACAATTTCCAGGGCCAACCACCAGGTGCAGGGGTTGGGTCAAGGCCAGAGCTCAGCCTTGACCCAACCCCATTGAAGCCACGCTGCCCACACCAGGCTTAAGGAAGCACTACTGGGATGACCCATTGCTCAACAGGGTTGGTCCCATCAGGGCCATGGGTGGGGCCTGACCCTTGAATCTTCACAGCCTGACTCCATAAACTTGATCACTCACACCCTGCCGCCATCCCACCACCCCCAGTAAGCCTCAAGGATGGAGAGTTCCTGCTTAACACCCGTGGCCTCCGGAGATCCTATGGATCCCCTCATGTTGCCTGGGAGTCCTCAAGCCCTGACCCGTGGACTGAGTCTCAGCTAGGAGCTGCACTGCATTGGTTTGAAGGAACCCTTTCCTGCCTGGACCACTGTCACCCCTGCACAGCTTCAGGGAAGGAGTCCTTCTTGGGACCAGTTTCTATGGAAGACGCCCTCCTGGAGAAACCAGCCCTCCCCAGTGGGGATTCAGGTCAGCTCCCTGAGGAAACCTACATGGTCTAAAGGGTGACCTTCGGCAACCCTATGCACCGTGGCTCATGGACCATGACGCCAGCAGGACGTACTCACCTATGCCCTCAAGGCCAGGGGGACCACCTGGGCAGAAGAGCTCACTGAAAGACACAGGGGAGAACAGGTACTCAGGGAGAAGCCGCCAATATGCCCCATCCACGGGGAGCAGGAGGGCCGACACCAAGCCTGCACAGGGAAAGTGGGTTGCCTCATGGACAGGAGCAGAGACAGATTTGGGCACCCCCGAGATGCCCAGGGCCTCAGTGACTCCAGCCCAAAATATAGTGGCCTGGCTGGGGATCTCAGGATCCCACCATACTCTTCCAAAATTCTCACCTAGGTTGGGCCTCAGCGTAATCCTATTGAGCATGATTTTTAAGTCATCACCTCTCTTCAGGACAGTATAAGGTTCTCATCATCGACCCAACCCAGGGCATCCCCTTTCCGCACATGCATCCAGCAGGACCTGGAAAGGCTCACCAAGCTCAGTGCAGGAGACCAGAGCACCAGGAAGGGCCTGAGCTTCAACACACCAAGGGCTGTACACCTGGCTGACAGACACTGACATGGGGCCAGTGGTCCCAATACAAGTCCTCCTCCAGGGCCACCATCTGGGGGGACAGGAGGAGGACATATGTCCAACCAGGGGCTCATGCCTCCACGCAGGGAAGAGGGTGGAGGGGTGCCGGTTCACGCATGCTCTCCCTCCGTGGGCCCATTTGATGGGATCCATAGGAAACACTGATGTGTCACAGACACAGAGGACCCTTGGCCCTCCCTGCCAGGGAACCCTGTGAGGACATGGCAGGCAGGTCACTGGGCTCAGGCAAGACACCCAGGCTGCACCCTACTGCAGGCCACCAGAGCACCTCCACTGCCCACACTGGCTATCCCACATGACCCCAGGGCTGCACCCAAACCCTGGGAAAGGACCAGGGCCACCAACAGCTCATGGCCAACCAAGTAGACTGGCCCAGATGCCACGTGCCGCTGCTGACCTGATAGTTGCACAGTCTGCCCCTGGGAATGGAGGGGTCCAGGACCGTCTCCAAGGGTGCACTAAGAAATTGCAGCCTTGGGCCTGAGGGCCACGTGTTTTCTCTGGTGGGTCCCTATCCATGCCCCATACAACACCTCCCACATGCAGAGCAGGGCCACACTCGGCCAGTTGAGGGAAACATGGTATCCTCTCCTTTCCTTGGGCCCAAGACCCTGCCAACCCTGGAGGCGACCCCATGGCTCAGAAGCAGACTGGATAGCAAATTTCCAGGACAGTTCCTTCCACAGCTGGCCTTCCCACCTCAGGAGGACGCCCTTCCCGCCACCCGCCCACAAGGAAGGGGTGAATCCCCAGCGGGACACAGGCTGCACCCGGGGCCCAGTGCCCATGAATTTCAGGGCTGGACTGCACCACCAACAGGCACTGGCCAGAGCTAGTATTGACCCAACCTCAGGAAAACAGCACCACCCCATACTTGGTTCAAAGAGGCACCCCTGGGATGCCCCATTGCTTAACAGGGTTGGTTCCCTTCAGGGCCATGGGTGTGGTGTGATCCTTGAATCTGGGGCCCGACCCCATGGGCCAAATCGCATACTACTCTCCAGGTTCGGAGAGACCCCGCGAGGCCCCTGTGGTGCCCTGGAGCCCTTGTGACCCCCCTCAAGGGGCCTGGCCATCCTAGGGGCCTAACCCAAGCACTGAGTCTTGGCTGGGCACTGCCCCGCGTGGGGCTGAGGGAACCCTTTCTTGCCTGGACAACTGTCACCCCTGCAGGGCTTCAGAGAAGGCATCCTACTTGGATCAGATTCACAAGGAAGCTGCCCTCTGGGAGAACCCATCCCAGGTGGGGGTTCAGGTCGGCTCCTGAGGAAACCCTCATGGCTCAAATGCTGACCCTCGGCAATCCTATGGCCTGGCTCATGGCCCATGACCCAAGCAGAAGCCACTCACCTATGCTGGTCAATGCCAGGGAGTCTGCTGGGTGAAAGAGCTCACTGAAAGACACAGGGGAGAACAGGGGCTCAGGAAGGAGCAGCCAAAATGCCCCACCTCCAGGAAAGCAGAGCGCTGACACCAAGCCCACACAGGGAGCTTGGGCTGCCTCACGGGGGAGAGAAGACAGAGTTGGGCCCCCAACGAGGTGCCCTTCAGGGCTTCCAGGTCTCCAGCCCAAAATACAGTGACCCTGCCAGGGATCTCATTGATTCCCAGTGTCCTCTTCCAACATTGTCACCTAGGGTGGGCCTCAGCGTAATCCTATTGAGCATGATTTTTATGTCATCACCTTTCTTCAGGACAATATAAGGTTCTCATCATTGACCCAACCCAGGGCACATTCCTCCCCACGCATGCATCCAGTGGGACCTGGATGTTCTCACCATAGCTCAGTGCAGGAGACCAGGGCATCAGGAAGGGCATGAGTTTTAGCACACTGGGGTCTGGCATCTGGCTGATGGACACTGGCTTGGGGCCAGGGGACCCAGGAAGAGTCTTCCTCCAGGTTCACTATCTGCAGGGACAGGGGTCAGGTGTCCAAACAGGGCCTCACATCTCCATGTGGGAAAGGGAGCAAGGGGTGCCTGCTCACACATGCTGTCCCTCCATGGACCCATGTGATGGGATCCATGTGAAACATTGACGGTAATGGACCCAGGGAACCCTTGGCTCTCCCTGCCACTGAACCCTAGAAGCCTGACCCCATGGGCCTGATTGCCCACCTCTCTCTGGGGATGGAGAGCCCCCCACACAATCCCCATGGCACCCTGGAGCCCCTGTTGTCCTGCTCATGTGGCCTGGGCAGTCCTCAAGGTCAGACCTCATGTCAGCAGGGAGCTGCCCCGCATGAGATTGAAGGAACCCTTTCCAGCCTGGACCACCATCACCCCTGCAGGGCTTCAGCGAAGGTGTCCTCCTGGTGTCAGATTCCCCAGGAAGCCACTGTTCTGGAGGACCAACCCATCCCTCCATGGTGGGGATTCAGGTCGGCTCCCTGAGGAAACCCTCCTGTCCCAAAGGCTGACCCTCAGTGACCCCATGTGTGTGCCTCATGGCCCATGAACCCAGCAGGATCCACTCACCTATGCTGGTCAATGCCAGGGGACCCATCTGAGCAGAAGAGCTCACTGAAAGAATCAAGGGGAGAATAAGGATTCACGAAGGAGCCACCAACCTGACCCGCCCCCAGAAAACCAGAGTGCCAACACCAAGCCCGCACAGAGATCCTGGGCTGCCTCACAGAGGAGTATAGGGACAGGGTTAGGCACCCCCCAGATAGCCTTCAGGGCCTCCAGGTCTCCAGCCAAAAATACAGGGGCCCTCCTGGGGACCTCAGGAGCCCAGCATCCTCTTCCAAAATTCTAACCTAGGCTGGGCCTCAGCATAATCCTTTTGAGCATGATTTTTAAGTCATTACCTCTCTTCAGGACAATATAAGGTTCTCATCACCGACCTAACCCATGGCACCTCCCTCCTCACCGCTGCATCCAGCAGTACCCGAATGGGCTCACCAAGTTCAGTGCAGGAGACTAGGGCACCAGGAAGGGCCTGAGCTTCAGTACACCAGGGGCTGGACACTGGGCTGACGGACACTGGCCCAGGGCCATTGGGCCCAAAACAATTCTTCCTCTGGGGTCACAATCTGGGAGAACAAGAGTAGGACAGTTGTCCAAACACAACCTCACTCCTCCATGTGAGCAGAAAGTGGGGTGTGGCAGTTCAAGCACACTCGCCCTCCATGGACCCACGTGATGGGATGCATGCGGAACACTGGCCCATCACGGACACAGGGCACTCAGTGCTCTTAGCCACAGAACCCTGGAAGGACAGGGCAGGTGGGACCCTGCTGGCTCCCCCACACAACCCCAGGGTCATGCCAGGACTACTAGGCACAGGCCAGGGCCACCAACCAGTTCACGGCAAACCAAGGAGGCTGGCCTGCATGTCAGATGCCACTGCAGACCTGGCAGTCACATAGCCTATCCCTGTGCATGGTGGGCACCCACCCAGATGCCCTTTCCCAGCACATACTGGAAATAGCAACCTGGGGTCCCAGGGCCACATGGTTTCTCTGGTGGGTCCGCATCCATGCCCCACACACCTCCTGAACACAGAGCAGGGCTACAATCAGCTAACCAGGGGACACACAGCATCTTCTCCTATCCTTGGGCCCAAGATCCGCTACCCTGGAGGTGACCCCATGACTCAGAAGCAGCATGGGCCGCATATTCCAAGGACAAGACCCTTGACAGCAGGCCTTCCAACCTCCAGGCAACCATTCCCGACACTTGCCCACTGGGGAAGGGGGGATTTCCAGCCACGGGGAAGGGGGGACTTCCAGCCACAGGGAAGGGGGGACTTCCAGGGGGAGCAGGCTGACACCTTGGCCCAAAGCCGACGAGTCCATGGCCAGACCTCAGCACCACCAGGCGCCGGCCGGAGCTCAGTCTTGACCCAAACCTAGGGAAACAGCACCGCCCCCCTCAAGGCTAGACGAGGCTCATTACTCAACAGGGTCTGTCCCATTCATGGCCATGCATTGGGCACAATCCTTAAATCTCTACAGCTCGACTCCATGGGCCCTATTACCCACCTTTCTGCATGAATGGAGAGCTCCTGTGTGACTCCCATGGTGTCCCAGATCCCCTATTGGCCCCTCAGGTGGCCTGGGCAGTCCTCGAGGCCAGACTCGAACACCTAGACTCATCTGGGAGCTACTATGTGTAAGACTGAAGGAACCCTCTCCTGCCTGGACCACTGTCATCCCTGCAGGGCTCCAGGGAAGGCAACCCCCTTGGGTCTGATTTCCCAGGAAGCCACCCTCCTGGAGGACCAACCCATCCCTCCCCGGTGGGGATTCAGGTTCACTCCCTGAGGAAACCCTGCTGTCCCAAAGGCTGACCCTCAATGACCCCACCTGGCCTGGCCCGTGGCCCATGATGGCAGCAGGATCCACTCACCTATGCCGGTAAATGCCAGGGTGCCCTGCCTGGGTTGAAGACCTCACTGAAAGACACAGGTGGAGAAGTGGGGCTCAAGGAGGAGCTTCCACGTGCCCCACCCCAGGGAACTGGACCACCAACAGCAAGCCCACACAGGGAGCCTGGGCTGCCTCACGGAGGAGTGCAGAGATAGGGTTGGGCCCCCCAGATGCCCTTCAGGGCCTCTAGGGCTCCAGCCCAAAACTAATAAATAAAGTCCCCTACCGGGGACTTCGGGATCCCAGCATCCTCTTCCAAATTCTCACCTAGCGTGAGCCTCAGCGTAATCCTATTGAGCATGAATTTTAAGTCATCACCTCTCTTCAGGATAATATAAGGTTCTCATCATCGACCCAAACCAGGGCACCCTCCTCTCCATGCATGCATCCAGCGGGACCCAGATGTGCTTACCACAGCTCCGTAGGAAACCAGGATGACAGGTAGGTCCCAAGCTTCAGCACACCAGGGTGGGCACCTGGCTGATGGCCACTGGCCTGGGTCCATTGGGCCCAACGCAAGTCTTCCTCCAGGCTCACCATTTGGGGGGACAGGAAGAGGACATGTGTCCAAACAAGGCCTCATCCTTCCATGTGGGGAAGGGGTAAGGTATACCCATGTGATGGGGTCCATGAGGAACACTGACCTATCATGTACATGGGGAGCCCTTGGCCCTCCCCATCACCAAACCCTGAGAAAACAGGGTAGGTAGGTCTGGGCTCAGGTAAGATGCCCAGACTGCACCCTACTGACGGCCTTGATAGCATCTCCACTGCCCAAGCTGTCTGCCCCACACAATCCCAGAGCCACTCCGGGAACACAGGGCACGGGGAACCAACCAGCTCATGGCCAGCCAAGGAGAGTGGCCCAGAAGCTATGTGCCACTGTGGACGTGGAAGATGCATAGCCTGCCCCAGGGTGTGCTGGGCACCTGCCTAGGTGCTATTTGCAAGCCCACCTGAAATCAAAGCCTGGAGTCCAAGGGCCACATGCTTTCTCTGGCGGGTCCCCATCCATGTCCTGTAAATGTCCTAAACAGAGTCAGGCCACCCTCGGGCAACCATGGGCTACATAGTGTCCTCTCTTTCCTTAGCCCCAAGACCCCACCACCCTGGAGGTGACCCCATGGCTCAGAAGCCAAATTCTCAGGACAGGACCATCGACAGTGGGTCTTCTGACCTCAGGATCCACTCTTCCAGTCACTCACCAGCAGGCAAGGGGTGATCTCTAGCAGGACCAGGCTGCCGAATGGACCAAAGCCCAGAAGAACCTGGGCTGGCCTGCAGCATCACCAGATGCTGGCCAGAGCTCAGCCTTGACCCAAACCCAGGGAAACAGCACCGCCCCACACCAGGCTCAAAGAGGCGCCATTGAGATGGCCCATTACTCAACACGGTCGGTCTCAGTTAGGGCTGCGGTTGGGATGCAATCCTTGAATCTCTGTGGCCTGAACCCACGGGCCCAGTCGAGCACCTCTCCAGCGAAAGAGAGCTCTCGTGTGACCCCTGGGGCACCCCAGAGCCCCTGTGACACCTGTCATGTGGCCTGGGCCGTCCTTGAGGCCAGACCTGCATACCAAGTCTCAACTGGGAACTGCCCCACATGGGAATAAGGGGACCCTTTCCTGCCTAGACCACTGTCATCCCTGTAAGGCTTCAGGAAAGGCATTGTCTTGGGTCTGATTCCCAAGGAAGCCGGCCTCCTGGAGAAACCGCCCTCCCCAGTAGGGATTCAGTCGGCTCCATGAGGAAACCCTTCTTTCCCAAGGGCTGACCCTCAGTGACACCACGCAGCCTGGCTCATGGCCCACGATGTCAGCAGAATGCACTCACCTATGCGCATCAATGTCAGGGGACTCACCTGGGCTGAAGAGCTCACTGAAATACAGAAGACACAAGAAGAGAACAGGGGCTCAGGAAGGACCCAGCAAGGTGCCCTACCTCAGGGTACCAGAGAGCCAACACCAAGCCCACAGAGGGAGCCTGGGCTACCTCATGTAGAAACGCAGAGACAGGGTAGAGCTCCCCCAAGATGCTGTTCAGGGCCTGGATTTCTCCAGTCCAAAATACAGAGCCCCTGACAGGGACCTAGAAATCCCAGCATCCTCTTTCAAAATTCTCACTTAGGCTGGGCCTCAGCGTAATCCTATTGAGCATGATTTTTAAGTCATCACCTCTCTTTAGAACAATATAAGGCCCTCATCATTGACCCAACCCAGGGCACCAACCCCCCAACCCATGCATGCATCCATTGGGACCCAGATGGACTCACCAGAGCTCTGTGCAGGATACCAGGGCACCAGGAAGGGCCAGAGCTTCAGCTTATCAGGGGCTGAGCACCCGGCTGAGGGACACTGTGTCAGGACCAGCAGGTCCAATGCAATTCTTCCTCCAGGGTCACCATCTGGAGGGGTGAGGGACAGGTGTCCAAACAGGGCTTCATGCCTCCATAGGGGAAAGTGGGCAGGGGGTGCTAGCTCGCACATGCTCTCCCTCCATGGACTCATGAGATGAGATCCATGTAAAACAGTGACGGTCATGCACGTGAGGAACCCTTGGCCCTCCCTGCCACTGAACCCTGAAAGAACAGGGCAGATAGATCATGGGATTCCAGTAAGACGCCTCGGCTGCACCCTACTGTAGGACCCTGGAGCACCTCCACTGCCCACGCCAGCTCCCCCCTACAACTCTGGGCCTCAATGGGACCACTGGGCAGGGCCAGGGCCACCAACCAGCTCACGGCAAACCAAGAAGGCTGGCCTGGATGCCATGCACCACTGCAGACCTGGCAGTCACATAGCCTGCTCCTGGGCATGGAATGCACACATTCATGCACCCTCCATAAGCTCACACCAGAAATACCATCCTGGGGCCCCAGGGCCACGTGCCTTCTCTAGTGGGTCCCCATTCATGCACCTCACACCTCCCAAACACAGAGCTGGGCCACGCTCTGCCAATCAGGGGCCACATAATGTCCTCTCCTTTCCTTTGGCTCAAGACCCCATCACCCTGGAGGTGACCCCATGACTCAGAAGCAGCCTTGGCAGCAAATTGCTGGGACAGGACCCTTCACAGTGGCCCTTCCACCACAGGATGCCACCCTTCTGGCCACTCCACTATGGGGAGGGCTGAACTCCAATGGGACCCGGGCTGCACCCTTGGCCCAAAGCCCACGATTCCCAGGGCCAACCATGAGGTGACAGCCAGAGCTCAGTCTTGACCTAACCCCACTGAGGCTGAGCCACCCCCACCAGGCTCAAGGTGCCACCACCGGGATGTCCCATTCCTCCATTGCTCAACAGGGTCGGTCCCATTCAGGGCCATAGGTCATTCCTGACCCCTGAATGTTCAGGGTCTGACTCCGTAAGCCGGATCAGCCACACACTGTCCCCCTTCAAGCCTCGGGGACAGAGAGCTCCCATATAAGACTCCTGGCCCCGGAGACCCTGGGAATGCCCTCATGTGGCCTGGGCAGTCCTCCAGGACTGACCTGTGCACCAAGTCTCAGCTAGGATCTGCACTGCATTGGGTTGAAGGAACCCTCTCCTCCCTGAACCTTTGTTACTCCTGCAGGGTTTCAGGGAAGACATCCTTCTTGGGACTGATTTCAAAGGAAATCTCCCACCTGGAGAAACCATCCATCCCTGGTGGGGATTCAGGTCAGCTCCTTGAGGAAACCCTCATGACCTGAAGCGTGACACTCTGGGACCCCACCCCGGCCTGGCTCATGGCCCATGACCCCAATAGGATCCATTCACCTGAGGCCCCGCCACCATGGAGGTGACCCCATAGCTCAGAAGCAGCCTGGACAGCAAATTTCTGAGACAGGACCTTCCACAGCAGGTCTTCCCACCTCAGGAGGACACTCTTCCTGTCACTTGCTCACAAGGAAGGGGTGACCCCGAAGGGACATGGGCTATCCCCTTGTCCCGAAGCCCACCAATCCCAGGGCGGGACTGCACCACCATCAGATGTTGGCCAAAGCTAGTCTCCACTCACCCTAAGGAAACAGTGCCGACCTGCACTTGGCTCACAGAGGCACCACTGGGATGGCCGATTGCTTAATAGGGTCAGTCCCATTCAGGGTCATGGGTTTGGTGCAATCCTTGAAAATCCACAGCCCAACCCCATGGGCCAAATCACACACACCTCTCCAAGGTCAGAGAGCCTGTGCATGAACCCCTTGGTGCCCCAGAGCCCTTGTGTCCCCCTTCATGTGGCCTGGCCATCCTAGAGGCCAGACCTGAGGACCGAGTCTCAGCGGGACACTGCCCTGCATGAGGTGGAGGAAACCCTTTAATGCCTGGACCACCACAACCCCTGCAGGGCTTCAGGGAATGTATCCTCCTGGGGTCTGATTCCTAAGGAAGCTGCCCTCCTAGAGAACCAATCCCAAGTGGGCATTCAGGAAGGCTCCTAAGGAAACCCTTGCAGCTGAAGACTGATGCTCGGAAACCCCACACAGCCTGGCTCATGGACCATGACCCCAGCAGGATCCACTCACCTATGTCGGTCAA
The DNA here is from genome assembly GCF_001698545.2 of Rhinopithecus bieti. Classification (NCBI taxonomy): domain Eukaryota; kingdom Metazoa; phylum Chordata; class Mammalia; order Primates; family Cercopithecidae; genus Rhinopithecus; species Rhinopithecus bieti. Next base: position 558,963 of record NW_016807505.1, on the reverse strand, counting down.
TGCAAGGGGGTCTGCTGGGCAGAAGAGCTCACTGAAAGACACAGGGGAAAATGGGGGCTCAGGAAGGAGCCACCAAAGTGCTCCACCCCTGGGTAACAGCAGCGCTGACACCAAGCCCACGTAGTGAGCCTGGGCTGCCTCATGGAGGAGTGCAGAGACAGGGGTGGGCACCCTCTAGATGCCCTCAGAGCCTCCAGGTCTCTAGCCCAAAATATAGTGGACCTCACAGGGAACTCATGTTTCCCAGCATCCTCTTCCAAATTCTCACCCAGGCTGGGCCTCAGCGTAATCCTATTGAGCATGATTTTTATGTCATCACCTCTCTTCAGACAATATAAGGTTCTCATCATCGACCCAACCCAGGGCACCCCCTCCCCATCAATGCATCCCGTGGGACCCGGATGTGCTCACCACAGCTCAATGCAGGAGACGAGGGCATCAGGAAGGGCCCCATCTTCAGTGTACTGGGGCTGGGCACTTGACTGACAGACGCTGGCCCTGGGCCAATGGGTCCAATGCAAGTCTTTCTCAAGGTTCAACGTCTGGGGAAACAGGAGTAGGACATGTGTCCAAACACAACCTCATCCCTCCATGGAGGCAGAAGGTGGGGTGTGGCGGCTCAGGGATGCTTGCCCTCCATGGACCTATGTGATGGGTTCCATGTGGAACACTGGCCCATTGAAGACACAGGGCACCCTGTGCTCTCTCAGCCACCAATCCTTGAAGGAACAAGGCAGGCGGGTCACTGGGGTCGGGCAAGAAGCCCCAGCTGTGCCCTACTGCAGAGCCCATGAGCACTTCCACTGCCCATGCTGGCTCCACCGCATGACCCCAGCATCATGCCAGGTCTACTGGGCACAGACCAGGGCCACCAAACAGCTCATCGCCAACCAAGGAGGCTGGCCCAGATGCCAGATGCCACTGCAAAGCTGGCAGTCACATATCCTGCCCCTGTGCACTGTGGGAACCCATCCAGGTGCCCTATCACAGCACGTACTAGTCCTGTACATGCCTGGGGTCCCAGGGCCACATGCTTTCTCTGGTGGGTCCCCATTCATGCCCCCCACACCTCCTAACACAGAGCAGGGCCACACTTGGCTATTCGGGGGACACATGGTGACTTCTTTCCTTGGGCACAAGACTCACCATCCTGGAGGTGACCCCACGGCTCAGAAGCAGCATGGGTGGCATATTCCAGGGACAAGACCCTTGATAGCAGGCCTTCCACCTCAGGAGGCCACCCTTCCAGACACTTGTCCACAGGAAAGGGGTGAATTCCAGCCAAGGAGAGAACCTCAGCAATACGTGGGCTGACCCCTTGGCCTAAACCTAACGAGTCCATGGTCAGACTGCAGCAACACCAGGTGCCAGCCTGAGCTCAGCCTTGACCCAAACCTAGGGAAATAGCACCGCCCCCTCCAGGCTCAAAGAGGTGCCACAAGTTGGCATATTGCTCAACTGGCCCATCCCATTCAGGGCAATAAGTCATATGCGATCCTTGAATATCTGCAGCTCAACTCCATGGGCCCTAGCCCACCTTTCTCCACAGATGGAGAGCTCCTGTGGACCCCATGGCATCCTGGAGGCCCTGTGGACCCCCTCATGTGGCCTACACAGTCCTCAAGGTCACAACAGCACACGAAGACTCAGCTGGGAGCTGCCCTGTGTGAGACTGAAGGAACCCTCTCTTGCCTAGACGACTGTCATCCCCACAGGACTCCAGGGAAGGCATACCCCTTGGGTTCGATTCCTCAGGAAGCCACTCTCCTAGAGGATCAACCCTTCCATCCCTGGTGGGCATTCAAGTCTGCTCCCTAAGGAAACACTCCTGTCCTGAAGGCTGACCCTCAGCGACTCCACGCGGCCTGACCCATGGCCCATAACACCAGCAGGATCCACTGACCTATGCCACTCAATGCCAGGGTGCCCTGCCTGGGTGGAAGAGCTCACTGAAAGACACAAATGGAGAAGGGGGGCTCAGGGAGGAGCTGCCCTCATGCCCCACCCCAGGAAACTGGACCACCAACAGCAAGCCCCCTCAGGGAGCCTGGGCTGCCTCACAGAGGAGTGCAGAGACAGGGTTGGGCCCTCCAGATGCCCTTCAGGCCCTCCAGGTCTCCAGCCCAAAATATAGGGGCCCTAATGGGGACTTCGGGATTCCAGCGTCTTCTTCCAAAATTCTCACCTAGGCTGGGCTTCAGGGTAATCTTATTGAGCATCATTTTTAAGTCATCACCCCTCTTCAGGACAATATAAGGTTCTCATCATCGACCCAACCCAGGACACCCTCCTTCCTGCACAGGCATCCGGTGGGACCCGGATGTCGTCACCACAGGTCAGTGCAGGAGACCAGGTCACTAGGAAGTTCCCAAGCTTCAGCACACCAGGGGCCGGGCACCTGGCTTTGGGACACTGGCCGAAAGACACTGAGCCCAACACAAGTCTTCCTCTGGGCTCACCACCTGGAGGGACAGGAGGAGGACATGTGTCCAAACGGGGCCTCATGCCTCCATGCAGCAAAGGGGTGAGGGTTACTCACGTGATGGGATCCACGCAGAACACAGACCTATCACGGAAGTGGGCCACCCTTGGCAAACCACACTTGAAATCGAAGCCTGGAGTCCCAGGGCCATAGGCTTTCTCTGGCGAGTCCCCATCCATGGCCCGCACAGGTCCCCAAAACAGAGTCAGGCCACTTTCGGCCAACACTGGGCCACATGGTGTCCTCTCATTCCTTAGGCTCAAGACTTTGCCACCCTGGAGGTGACCCCATGGTTCAGAAGAGGCCTGGGTGGCAAATTCCCAGGACAGGACCATCGACAGCAGGTCTTCCTACCTCAGGATCCACTCTTCCAGCCACTCACCGACATGCAAAGTGTGACCTCCAGGAGGATGTGGGCTGCCGACTTAGACCAAAGCCCACAAGTTCAAGGGCCAGCCTGCAGCATTGCCAGGCAGTGGACAGAGCTCAGTCTTGACCCAAACCCAGGGAAACAGCACCAACCCCAACAAGCTCAAAGAGGCACCATTGAGATGGCCCATTACTCAACACAGTCGGTTGCATTTAGGGCCATGGTTGGGATGCAGTCCTCGAATCTCTGCAGCCTGACCCCACGGGCCCGTTCGAGCACTTCTCCAGGGAAAGAGAGCTTTTGTGTGACCCCTGTGGCACCCTAGAGCCCCTGTGGCCCCCTTCATGTGGCCTGGGCCAGACCCACACACCAAGTCTCAGCTGGGAGCTGCCCTGCATGGGACTGAGGGGACTCTTTCCTGCCTGGACCACTGTCACCACTGTAAGGCATCAGGGAAGGCATTGTCTTGGTTCTAATTCTCAAGGAAGCCAGCCTCTTGCAGAAACCATCTCTCTCCAGTGGGGATTCATGTTGGCTCCCTAAGGAAAGTCTTCTTTCCCAAGGGCTGACCCTCAGTGACACCATGTGGCCTGGCTCATGGCCCATGATGCCAGCAGAATGTACTCACCTATGTGCGTCAATATCAGCGGGCCCACCTGGGCTGAAGAGCTCACTGAAATACAGAAGACACAAGAAGAGAATAGGGGCTCAGGAAGGACCCAGCAAGGTGCCCTACCCCGGGGAACCGGAGAGCCAACACCAAGCCCACAGAGGGAGCCTGGGCTGCCTCATGTAGAAATGCAGAGACAGGGTAGAGCTCCCCCAAGATGCTGTTCAAGGCCTGGATTTCTCCAGTCCAAAATACAGAGCCCCTGACAGGGACCTAGAAATCCCAGCATCCTCTTCCAAAATTCTCACTTAGGCTGGGCCTCAGCGTAATCCTATTGAGCATGATTTTTAAGTCATCACCTCTCTTCAGAACAATATAAGGTTCTCATCATTGACCCAACCCAGGGCACCACCACCCCCCAACCCATGCATGCATCCACTGGGACCCAGATGTGCTCACCACAGCTTTGTGCAGGAGACCAGGGCACCAGGAAGGGCCTGAGCTTCAGCTCACCAGGGGCTGAGCACCTGACTGAGGGACACTGTTTCAGGGCCAGCGGGCCCCATGCAATTCTTCCTCCAGGGTCACCATCTGGAGGGGTGGGGGACAGTTGTCCAAACACAGTCTCACGCCTCCATGCAGGAAAGTGGGCAGGGCATGCTGGCTCACAGATGGTCTCCCTCCCTGGACTCAATACATGGGATTCATGTAAAACATTGATGGTTATGCACGCCCCTCCCTGCCCCTGAACCCTGGAAGGAAAGGGTAGGCGGGTCATGGGATTCCAGCAAGACGCCCAGGCTGCACACTACTGTAGGACCCTGGAGCACCTCCCCTGCCCACACCAGCTCCCGCACATGACTTGGCCACACTTGGACCACTGGGCAAGGCCAGGGCCACCAACCAGCTCATGGCAAACCAAGGAGGTTGGCCTGGATGCCATGTGCAGCTGCAGAACTGGCAGGCACATAGCCTGCCCCTGGGTGTGGAAGGCACCAGTCCAGGCACCCTCTATAAGCCTACACCAGAAATCGCATCCTGGAGCCCCAGGGCCACATGCCTACTCTGGTGGGTCCCCATTCATGCATCGTGTGCCTCCCAAACAGAGCCAGGCCACACTCAGCCAATCAAGAGACACATGGTATCTTCTCCTTTCCTTTGGCTCAAGACTCCACCACCCTGTAGGTGACCCCACGTCTCAGAAGCAGCTTGGGCAGCAAATTGCCAGCACAGGTCCCTTAACAGTGGACCTTCCACCACAGGATGCCACCCTTCCGGCCACTCCACTTTGGGGAGGGGTGACCTCCAATGGGATGCAGGTTGCACCCTTGGCCCATGATTCCCAGGGCCAACCACCAGGTGCCGGCCAGAGCTCACCCTTGACCCAACCCCAGTGAGGCTGCACCACCCCCACCAGCCTCAAGGAGGCACCAGTGGAATGGCCCATTGCTCAACAGGGTCTGCCCCATTCTGGGCCCAGGGTATGGCCCGACCCTTGAGTCTTCAAGGCCTGACTCCGTAAGCCCGATAACCCACACCCAACCCCCTGCAAGCCTCGGGGAGGAAGAGCTCCTGTATAAGACTCCTGGCCCCAGAGACCCCGTGGATGCCCTCATGTGGCCTGGGCAGTCCTCCAGGCCTGACCTGTGCACCAAGTCTCAGCTAGGATCTGCACTGTGTTGGGTTGAAGGAACCTTCTCCTGCGTGAACCTCTGTTACTCCTGCAGGGTTTCAGGGAAGGCATCTTTCTTGGGATCGATGTCCAAGGAAGCCACCCTCCTGGAGAAACTATCTGTCCCTGGTGGGGATTTAGGTCGGCTCCCTGAGGAAACCCTCGTGGCCTGAAGGGTGACCCTCAGTGGACCCCCATGGCCTGGCTCATGGGCCATGACCCCAGCAGGATCCACTCACCTATGCCGCTCAAGGCCAGGAGCCCGCCTGGGCAGAACAGTTCACTGAAAGACACAGGGGAGAATGGGGGCTCAGGGAGGAGCCACCAACCTGCCCCAGCCCCTGGGAACCAGAGTGCCAACACCAAGCCCGCATGAGGAGCCTGGGCTGCCACACAGAGGAGCACAGAGACAGGGTTGGGCACCCCCAAGGTCCTCTTCAGGGCCTCGAGGACTCCAGCCCAAAATACAATGGCCCTGCCAGGGGACCTTGGGATCCCAGCATCCTCTTCCAAAATTCTCACCTAGGCTGGGCCTCAGCGTAATCCTATTGAGCATGATTTTTAAGTCATCACCTCTCTTCAGGACAATATAAGGTTCTCATCATTGACCCAACTCAGGGCACCACCTCCCCACACATGCATCCAGCGGGACCTGGATATGCTCACCACAGCTCAGTGCAGGAGACCAGGGCGACAGGAAAGGTCTGAGCTTCAGCACACCAAGGGCTGGGTACCTGACTGACGACCACTCGCCCTGGGACAGCAGGCCCAACAAAAGTTTTCCTCTGGTCTCACCATCTAGGGGACAGGAGGTGGACCTGTGTCCAAATGGAACCTCACGCCTACACGCGGGAAGGGGGTGGGGACGCCTACACGCGGGAAGGGGGTGGGGGATGCCAGCTCACGACTGCTCTCCCACCACTGACCCATGTTATGGGATCCATGTGAAACACTGATGTGTCATGGATGCAGGGGAACCTTGGCCCTCCCCACGACTGAACCCTGGAAGGACAGGGCAGGTGGGTCACGGGACTTGGGCAAGATGCCCTAGCTACGCCCAATTGCAGGCACCTTGAGCACCTCCACTGCCCACGCTAGCTGCCTCTCACAATTCCAGGGCTGTATTGGCCCCTGGGGTGCAGGCCAGGGCCACCTACCCTCTCAAAGCCAGCCAAGGAGGTTGGCCCGGATGCCATGAACTGCTGTCTGGCAGTCGCACAGCCTGCCCCTGTGTGTGGAGGGCGAGCGCCCAGGCCCTGCTCCACACCACACCGGAAATCGCAGCCTGGGGCCCCAGGGCCTCGTGTGTTCTCTGGTGGGTCCCCATCCATGGCCACACAACACCTCCCACCCACAGAGCGGGGCCACACTCAGTCAATCAGGGGACACCTGGTGTCTTCTCCTTTACTTGGACCCAAGATCCCGTCCCTCTAGAGGTGACCCCATGGCTCAGATGCAGCCTGGACCACAGATTTCCAGGACAGGTCCTTCCACAGCAGGTCTCCCCACCTCAGGAGGACAGCCTTCCTGTCACTGCCCACAAGGAAGGGGTGACCCCCAGTGGGACGTGGACTGTACCCTTGGCCCAAAGCCCACAATTCCAGGGCCGGAATGCAGCACCCTCAGGTGCCAGCTAGAGCTAGTCTTGACACACCCTTAGGGAAACAGTGCCGCCCTACACTTGGCTCAAAGAGGCACCACTGGGATGGCCCATAGCTTAATAGGGTCAGTCCCACTCAGGGCCATGGGTTTGGGGAGATCCTTGCAAATCTGAAGCCCAACCCCATGGGCAGAATCGCACACAACTCTCCAAGGTCAGAGAGCCCCTGCAAGACCCCCTCGGCACCCCAGAGCCCTTGTGGCCACCCGCATGTGGCCTGGTCATCCTAGAGGCCTGACCTGAGCCTGAGTCTTAGCGGGGCACTGCCCCACATGGGGCTGAGGAAACCCTTTACTGTCTGGACCACTGCAACCCCTGCAGGGCTTCAGGGAAGGCATCCTCCTTGGGTCTGATTCCCAAGGAAGCCGCCCGCCTGGAGAACCCATTCCAAGTGAGGATTCAGGACAGCTCCTGAGAAAAATCTTGCGGCCAAAGGCTGATGCTCAGCAACCCCATGCAGCCTGGCTTATGGGCCATGACCCCAGCAGGATCCACTCACCGATGCTGGTCAATGCCAGGGGGTCTGCTGGGCAGAAGAGCTCACTGAAAGACACAGGGGAGAATGGGGGTTCAGGAAGGAGCCACCAAAGTACCCCGCCCCCAGGTAAGGGGAGGACCGACACCAAACCCACATAGTGAGCCTGGGCTGCCCCACGGAGGAGCGCAGAGACAGGGTTGGGCACCCTCCAGATGCCCTCAGAGCCTCCAGGTCTCCAGCCCAAAATACAGTGGTCCTGCCGGGGAACTCGTAATTCCCAGCATCCTCTTCCAAAATTCTCACCCAGGCTGGGCCTCAGCGTAATCCTATTGAGCATGATTTTTAAGTCATCACCTCTCTTCAGACAATATAAGGTTCTCATCATTGACCCAACCCAGGGCACCCCCTCCCCACACACGCATCCAGTGGGACCCTAACTTGTGCTCACCAAGTTCAATGCAGGAGACCAGGGCCCAGGAGGGTGCAAGCTTCAGCTCACCAGGGGCTGAGCACCTGGCTGATGGCCACTGGCCTGGGGCTAGCAGGCGCAACGCAAGTCTTCCTCTCTGGTCACCATCTGGAGGGACAGGGGACAGGTATCCAAACAGGGCCTTACGCCTCCATGCGGGAAAGCAGGGAGTGGGGGCTGGTTCACACATGCTCTCCCTCCATGGACCCATGTGATGGCATCCATATGAGATAATGATGGTCATAGACCCAGGGATTGCTTGGTCCTCTCTGCCACTGAACCCTTGAAGGACAAGGTAGGCAGGTCACAGGGCTTGGGTAAGACGCCCAGGCTGTGTCGTACAGCAGGCCCCTGGAGCACCTCCACCGCTCATAGCGGCTCCACTGCACGACTCTAGACCACAACAGAAACCCAGGGCAGGGTCCAAGGCTGCCAACCAGCTCACAGCCAACCAAGGAGGCTGGCCTGGAAGCCAGGCGCTGCTGCCAACCTGGCAGTCCCACAGCCTGCCCCTGTGTGCGGAGAATGCCTGCCCAGGATCCCTCTCCAAGCGCACACCAGAAATCGCAGCCTGGGTCCAGGGCCACGTGCTTTGTCTGCTGGGTCCTCATCCATACCCCAGATACCTGCCAAACACAGAGCTGGGCCACACTCAGCCAATCAGGAGCCACATGGTACCCTCTCCTTTCCTTGGACCCAAGACCCCGCCACCCTGGAAGTGACCCCATGGCTGAGAAGCAGCCTGGGCAACAAATTCCCGGGTCGGGTCCCTCATGAGGGTACCTTCCAACCACGGGATGCGACCCTTCTAGTCACTCACCTCGAAGAAGGGGTGACCCCCAGCAGCAGGTGTGCTGCACCCTTGACCCAAAGCCCATGAGTCCCAGGGCCAGCCTGCAGCACCACAAAGCACCAGCCACGGCTCAGCCTTGACCCAACCAGTTGAAGCTGAACCGCCACCCACCAGGCTCAAGAAGGAGCTACTGGTGTGGCCCATTGCTCAACAGGGTCATTTGCATACAGGGCCATGAGTGGGGCACGATCCTTGAATCTCCACAGCCCCACCCCATGGGCCCGATCGCCCATCCATTTCCAGGGACAGCGAGCCCCCGAGTGATCCCCGTGGCACCCCAGAGCCTCTGCTGTCCCGCTCATTGGTCCCAGGCAGTCCTCGAGGACAGACTCGCAAACCGAGTGTCAGCTTGGAGCTGCCCTGCATGAGACTGAAGGAACCGTTTCCAGACTGGACCACCATCACCCCTGCAGGGCTTCAGGGAAGGCATCGTATTGGGTCTGATTCCCCAGGAAGCTGCTTTTCTAGAGGACAAACCCATCTCTCCACAGTGGAAATTCAGGTCGACTCCCTGAGGAAACCCTCCTGCCTGAAGGCTAATACTTGGTGACCCCAAGCAGCCTGGCGCATGGCCCACGATCCCAGCAGGATCCACTCACCTATGCTGGTCAATGCCAGGGTGCCCGCCTGGGTGGAAGAGCTCACTAAAAGACACAGGGGAGAATGGCGGTCAGGGAGGAGCTGCCCACGTGCCTCGCTCCTGGGGAACAGGAGGGCTATCACCAAGCCCACACAGGGAGCGAGGACTGCCTCATGGAGGAGCACAGAGACAGGGTTGGGCCCCCCAGATGCCCTTCAGGGCTTCCAGGTCTCCAGCCCAAAATACAATGGCTCTGCCAGGGAACCTCCGGATCCCAGTGTCCTCTTCCAAAACCCTCACCTAGACTGGGCCTCAGCGTAATCCTATTGAGCATGATTTTTAAGTCATCACCTCTCTTCAGGACAATATAAGGTTCTCATCATCGACCCAACTCAGCACACCACCTCCCAGTGCATGCATCCAGCAGGACCCGGATGTGCTCACCACAGCTCAGTGCAGGACACCAGGGTGCCAGGAAGTGTTCAATGTTCAGTGCACCAGGGGCTGGACACCTAGCTGACGGACACTGGCTGGGGCCATTGGGCCCAATTCAAGTCTTCCTCCAGCCTCAACATCTGGGGAAACAGGAGTAGGACAGGCATCCAAACACAACCTCACGCCTCCATGGAGGCAGAAGGTGGGGTGTGGCGGCTCAGGGATGCTTGCCTTCCATGGACCCATGTGATGGGATCCATGCAGACGACTGGCTCATCTCAGACACAGGGCACCCAATGCTCTCTCAACACTGAACTCTGGAAGGACAGGGCAGGCGGGTCACTGGGCTTGGGCAAGAAGACCCGGTTGTGTCCTACTACAGGTCCCATGAGCACCTCCACTGCCCATGCCGGCTCCCCTGCACGACCCCAGGATCATGCCAGAACTACTGGGCACAAACCAGGGCCATCAACCAGCTCACAGCCAACCAAGGAGACTGGCCCGGATGCCAGGTGCCACTGCAAAGCTGGCAGTCACATAGCCTGCCAGTATGGGCACCCATCCAGGCGCCATTGTGCATTGTGGGCACCCACCCAGGCACCCTATCCCAGCATGAAATGGAAATCACAACCTGGGGTCCCAGGGCCACATGCTTTCTCTGGTGGGTGCTCATCCATGCCCCACGCAACTCCTAAACACAGAGCAGGGCCACACTCGGCTAACTGGGGGACACATGGTGACTTCTCCTTTCCTTGGGTCCATGACCCATTACCCTGGAGGGGACCCCATGGCTCAGAAGCAGCATGGGCAGCATATTCCAGAGGTAAGACCCTTGACAGCAGGCCTTCCACCTCAGGAGGCCACCCTTCCTGACTCTTGCCAACGGGGAAGGGGTGATTTCCAGCCACAGGGAAGGGGAGACCCCAAGCAGGACGTGACGCGTCCTTGGCCTAAACCTGACGAGTCCATGGCTGGACTGTAGCACCACCAGGCACTGGCGAGAGCTCAGCCTTGACCCAAACCTAGGGAAATAGCACCGCCCCATCCAGGCCCAAACAGGTACCATGAGATGGCACATAGATCAGCAGGGTCGGTCCCATTCAGGGCAGTAAGTCCTGTGCGATCCTTAAATCTCTGCAGCTCAACTCCATGAGCCCTATGCCCACCTTTCTTCAGGGATGGGGAGCTAATGTATGACCCCATTGTGTCCCGAAGTCCTTGCGGCCTCCCTCATGTGGCCTGGTCAGTCCTCAAGGCCAAACCAGTGCACCGAGACTCAGCTGGGAGCTGCCCTGCTTGAGACTGAAGGAACCCTTTCCTGCCTGGACCACCGTCATCCCTGCAGGGCTGCAGGGAAGGCATCCTCCTTGGGTCCAATTCCCAAAAAGTCAGCCCTCTTGGAGGACCAATCCACCCCTCCCTGGTGCAGATTCAGGTCGGTTGCCTGTGGAAACCCTCCTGTCTCAAAGGCTGACCCTTGGTGACCCCACGCTGCCTGACTGATGACCCATGACCCCAGCAGGACAACTCACCTATGCTGATCAGTGCCTGGGGGCTGCACCTGGGTGGAAGAGCTCACTGAAAGACACAAGGGAGAATGGGGGTTGACAGAACCAGAGCACCGACACCAAGCCCACACAGGGAGCCTGGGCTGCCTCACAGAGGAGCACAGAGAAGGGGTCGGATCCCCACAAGATTCCATTCAGGGCCTCAAGGTCTCCAGCCCAAAATACACTGGCCATTCCGGGGAACTCCAGATCCCAGCATCTTCTTCCAAAATTCTCACCAAGGCTGGGCCTCAGCGTAATCCTATTGAGCATGATTTTTAAGTCATCATCTCTCTTCAGGACAATATAAGGTTCTCATCATCGACCCAACCCAGGGCACCACCCCCCAACCGCCCGCCACCCATGCATCCAGTGGGGTGCAGATGGGCTCACCGCAGCTCAGTGCAGCAGACCAGGGCGCCAGGAAGGGCCTGAGCTTCAACTCACCAGGGGCTGAGCACCTGGCTGAGAGACACTGGTCCAGAGCCAGCAGGCCCAATGCAAGTCTTCCTCTGGGGACACCATCTGGAGGGGTGGGGGACAGGTGTCCAAACAGAGCCTCATGTCTCCATGCAGGAAAGTGGGCAGGGTGGGGCTGGCTCACACATGCTCTCCCTCCATGGACTCATGAGATGAGATTCATGTAAAACCGTGATGGTCAGGAACGCAAGGAACCCTTGGCCACTAAACCCTGGAAGGACAGGGCAGGCGGGTCACAGGGTCGGAGCAAAACGCCCAGGCTGCACCCTACTGCAGGACCCTGGAGCACCTCCACTGCCCATGCAAAATCCCCTGCTCGACTCTGGGCTGCACCGGGACCACTGGGCAGGGCCACGGCCAGCAACCAGCTCACAACAAACCAAGGAGGCTGGCCTGGATGCCACGTGCCACTGCAGACCTGGCAGTTACATGGCCTGCCCCTGGGCATGAAATGAACCCATCCAGGCACTCTCTATAAGCTCACATCAGAAATTGCACCCTGGGGGGGCCCCAGGGCCACGTGCCTTCTCTGGGGGGTCCCCATTCATGCACCGCACACCTCCCAAACACAGAGCTGGGCCACGCTCGGCCAATCAGAGGCCACGTGATGTCCTCTCCTTTCCTTCGGCTCAAGACCCCGCCACCCTGGAGGTGACCCCATGGCTCAGAAGTAGCCTGGGAAACAAATTGCCGGGACAGGACCCTTCACAGTAGGCCTTCCACCACAGGATGCCACCCCTCCCGCTACTCCACTTCAGGTAGCGGTGACCTCCAATGGGACTCGGCTGCACCCTTGGCCCAAAGCCCACGATTCCCAGGGCCAACCACCAGGTGCTGGCCAGAGCTCAGTCTTGACCCAACCCCAGTGAGGCCACACCACCCCCACCAGGCTCAAGGAGGCACCATGGGGATGGCCCATTGCTCCACAGGTCAGTCCTATCAGGGCCATGGGTTGGGCCCAGTCCTTGAATCTTCACGGCCTGACTCCATAAGCTCGATCACCCACACCCTACCCCGCTGCAAGCCTCAGGGACAGAGAGCTCCTGCATAACACCTGTGGCCCCCGGAGACCCAGTGGAACCCATCATGTGGCATTGGAAGTGCTCCAGACCTGACCCGTGCCCCAAGTCTCAGGAGCTGCACTGCATTGGGTTGAAGGAACCCTCTCCTGCCTGGACCTCGGTTACCCCTGCAGGGTTTCAGGGAAGGTGTCCTTCTGGGATCAGTTTCCAAGGAAGCCACCCTCCTGGAGAAACCAGCCATCCCTGGTGGGGATTCAGGTCAGCTCCCTAAGGAAACCCTCGTGGCCTGAAGGGTGACCCTCAGCAATCCCCCGTGGCCTGCCTCATGGCCCATGACCCCAGCAAGATCCACTCACCTATGCTGCTCAAGGCCAGGGGCTCACCTGGGTGGAAGAGCTCACTGAAAGAGGAGAACAAGGGCTCAGGGAGGAGCCTCCAATGTGCCCTGCCCCCAGGGAACCAGAGTGCCAACACCAAGCCTGCACAAGGAGCCTGGGCTGCCACACAGAGGAGAGCAGAGACAGTGTTGGGCATCCCGGAGGTGTCCTTCAGGTCCTCAAGGACTCCAGCCCAAAATACAATGGCCCTGCCAGGGGACCTTGGGATCCCAGCATCCTCTTCCAAAATTCTCACCTAGGCTGGGCCTCAGCGTAATCCTATTGAGCATGATTTTTAAGTCATCATCTCTCTTCAGGACAATATAAGGTTCTCATCATTGACCCAACTCAGGGCACCACCTCCCGACACATGCATCCAGCGGGACCCGGATGTGCTCACCACAGCTCAGTGCAGGAGACCAGGGCGACAGGAAAGGTCTGAGCTTCAGTGCACCAAGGGCTGAGCACCTGACTGATGACTACTCGCCACGGGACAGCGGGCCCAACGAAAGTTTCCTCTGATCTCACCATCTGGGGGACAGGATGTGTACATGTGTCCAAATGGAACCTCACGCCTCCACATGGGAAGGGGGTGGGGGTGCCAGCTCATGGTTGCTCTCCCACCATGGACCCATGTGATGGGATCCATGTGAAACACTGACATGTCATGGACGTGGTGGTACCTTGGCCCTCCCCACCACCAAACCCTGGAAGGACAGGACAGGCCAGGTCACTGGGGCTCAGGCAAGACACCCTGCGGGCCATCTGCCAGGCACCTTGCGACGCAACTCCACTGGCCCACTCCAGTTGCCTCGCATAGACCCAGGGCTGTACGTACCCCCCTGGGCTGTGGGCCGGGCCACCTACCATCTCACAGCCAACCAAGGAGTCCTGCCCTGGCATGACCTGCACCTTCTGCCCCCATCTGGCAGTTGAGTGCATAGTCTGCCCCTGTGTGTGGAGGCCCGACGCCAACCCAGGCCCCCACTCCACACCACACCAGAAATCTGCAGCCCTGCGGACTCAGCGGCCTCGTGTGTTCTCTCATACAATCCGCCCATCCTATGCCTCACACAACACCTTCCACTACACAGAGCGGGTTGGCCACACTCAGCCAATCGGGGAAATCGGGGAATGCATGGTGTCTTCTTCTCCTTTCCTTGACCCCACCACCCTGTAGGTGACCCCGTAGCTCAGAAGCAGCCTGGACAGGTCCTTCCACAGCAGGCCTTCCCACCTCAGGAGGACACCCTTCCCGCCACTCGCCCACAAGGAAGGTATGACCCCCAGTGGGACATGGGCTGTATGCTTGGCCCAAAGCCCATGAGTCCCAGGGCCAGACTGCAGTACCATCATGGGGTCACTGGAGCTAGTCTTGACCTAACCTCATGGAAACAGCACCACCCCACACTTGGCTCAAAGATGCACCACTGGGATGGCCCATAGCTTAATAGGGTCATTCCCATTCAGGGCCATGGGTTTAGAGAGATCCTTGAAAATCTGAAGCCTGACCCCGTGGGCCAAATCACACACACACACACACCTCTCCAAGGTCGGAGAGCCCCTGCAAGAACCCCTTGGTACCCCAGAGCCCTTGTGGTCCCCCTCACGTGGCCTGGCCATCCTAGAGGCCTGACGTGAGCACTGAGTCTCAGCCGGGTGCTGCCCTGCATGGGGTTGAGGAAACCCTTTACTGCCTGGACCATCACAACCCCTGGAGGGCTTCAGGGAAGGTATCCTCCTTGGGTCCAATTCCTAAGAAAGCTGCCTTCCTGGAGAACACGTCCCAGGTGGGGATTCACTTCAGCTCCTAAGGAAACCCTTGTGGCCAAAGGATGACCCTTGGAGACCCCACATAGCCTGGCTCATGGGCCATGACCCCATCAGGATCTACTCACCTATGCTGGTCAATGCGAGGGAGTCTGCTGGGCACAAGAGCTCACTGAAAGACACAGGGGAGAATGGGGGCTCAGGAAGGAGCCGCCAAAGGGCCCCACACCTGGGTAACAGGAGTGCTGACACCAAGCTCACATAGTAAGCCTGGGCTGCCTCACGGAGGAGTGCAGAGACAGGGTTGGGCACCCTCCAGATGCCCTCAGAGCCTCCAGGTCTGCAGCCCAAAATATAGTGGACCTCACAGGGAACTCATGTTTCCCAGCATCCTCTTCCAAAATTCTCCCCTAGGCTGGGCCTCAGCGTAATCCTATTGAGCATGATTTTTAAGTCATCACCTCTCTTCAGACAATATCAGGTTCTCATCATTGACCCAACCCAGGGCACCCCCTCCCCACACACATATCCAGCAGGACCAAGATGTGCTCACCAAGCTCAATGCAGGAGACCAGGTCCCAGGAAGGCCTGAGCTTCAGCTCAACAGGGGTTGTGCAACTGGCTCACGGCCACTGGCCTGGGGCCAGCAGGCACAATGCAAGTCTTCCTCTGGGGTCACCATCTGGAGGGACAGGGGATAGGTGTCCAAACAGGGCTGCACGCCTCTGTTCGGGAAAGGGAGGAAGGGGTGCTGGCTTACACATGCTCTCCCTCCATGGACCCATGTGATGGGATCTATATGAAATAATGACAGGCATGGACCCAGGGAACTCTTGGCCCTCTCCGCCACCAAACCCTCAAAGGACAGGGTAGGCGAGTCACTGGGTTCAGGCAAGATGCCCAGGCTGTGCCATACAGCAGCCCCTGTGGCACCTCCACTGCCCATGCTAGCTCCACTACACAACTCTGGACCACAAGAGAACCCCTGAGCAGGGTCCAAGGTCATCAACCGGCTTACGGCCAACTAACGAGGCTGGCCCGGATGCCAGGCACTGCTGTCGACCTGGCAGTCCCACAGCCTGCCCCTGTACAGGGAGGACACCCGCTCAGGCTCCCTCTCCAAGCATGCACCAGCAATCGCAGCCTGGGGTCAAATGCCACGTGCTTTCTCTGGTGGGCCCTCACGCACACCCCAGACCCCCTGTCAAACACAGAGCTGGGCCACACTTGGCCAATCAGGAGCTACATGGTGGCCTCTCCTTTCCTTGGGCCCAAGACCCCACCATCCTGGAGGTGACCCCATGGCTCAGGAACAGCCTGGGCAACAAATTCCCGGGACAGGTCCCTCATAAGGGGGGCTTCCAACCTCGGGACGTGACCCTTCCCACCACTGACCTCGAAGAAGGGGTGACCCCCAGCAGCAGGCGGGCTGCACCCTTGACCCAAAGCCCATGAGTCCCAGGGCCAGCCTGCAGCACGACAAAGCACCAGCCATGGCTCAGCCTTGACCCAACCAGCTGAAGCCAAGTTGTCACCCACCAGGCTCATGGAGGTGCCACTGGGGTGGCCCATTGCTCAACAGGGTCATTCGCATTTAGTGCCATGAGTGGGGCATGATTCTTGAATCTCCACAACCTGACCCCATGGGCCTGATCGCCCACCCCTCTCTGGGGAGGGAGAGTCCCCGTGTGATCCCTGTGTCACCCCAGAGCCTCTGCTGTCCCACTCATTTGTCTTGGGCAGTCTTCAAGGAAAGACTCGCACACCAAGTGTCAGCTGGGAGCTGCCCTGCATGAGACTGAGGAACCCTTTCCAGACTGGACCACTGTCACCCCTGCAAGGCTTCAGGAAGGCATCGTATTGGGTCTGATTCCCCAGGAAGCCACCCTCCTGGAGGACAAACCCATCTCTCCACAGTGGAAATTCAGGTCGACTCCCTGAGGAAACCCTCCTGCCTGAAGGCTAATACTTGGTGACCCCACACAGCCTGACTCATCACCCATGATGCCACCAGGATCCACTCACCTATGCTGGTCACTGCCAGGGGGTCTGCTGGGCAGAAGAGCTCACTGAAAGACACAGGGGAGAATGGGGGCTCAGGAAGGAGCCGCCAAAGTACCCTGCCCCCAGGTAAGGGGAGGGCCGACACCAAGCCCACAGAGTGAGCCTGGGCTGCCCCACGGAGGAGCGCAGAGACAGGGTTGGGCACCCTCCAGATGCCCTCAGAGCCTCCAGGTCTGCAGCCCAAAATACAGTGGTCCTGCCGGGGAACTCGTAATTCCCAGCATCCTCTTCCAAAATTCTCACCCAGGCTGGGCCTCAGCGTAATCCTATTGAGCATGATTTTAAGTCATCACCTCTCTTCAGACAATATCAGGTTCTCATCATCGACCCAACCCAGGGCACCCCCTCCCCACACACGTATCCAGCAGAACCAAGATGTGCTCACCAAGCTCAATGCAGGAGACCAGGACCCAGGAGGGCCTGAGCTTCAGCTCAACAGGGGCTTGGCAACTGGCCACTGGCCTGGGTCCAGTGGGCACAACATAAGTCTTCCTCTGGGGTCACCATCTGGAGGGACAGGGGACAGATGTCGAAACGGGGCTTCATGCCTCTGTGCGGGAAAGCGAGGAGGGGGTGCTGGGGCTCACATGCTCTCCCTCCATGGACCCATGTGATGGGATCTATATGAAATAATGACAGTCATGGACCCAGGGAACCCTTGGCCCTCTCTGCCACCAAACCCTCAAAGGACAGAGTAGGCGAGAGACTGGGTTCGGGCAAGATGCCCAGGCTGTGCCATATAGCAGCCCCTGCAGCACCTCCACTGCCTATGGTGGCTCCACTGCATGACTCTGGACCACAACAGAACCCCTGGGCAGGGTCCAAGGTCACCAACCAGCTCACGGCCAACCAAGAAGGCTGGCCCAGATGCCAGGCACTGCCGCCGACCTGGCAGTCCCATGGCCTGCCCTAGTACAGGGAGGACACCCTCCCAGGCTCCCTCTCCAAGCACGCACCAGAAATCGCAGCCTGGGGCCCAGGGCCACATGCTTTCTCTGCTGGGTCCTCATCCACATCCCAGACCCCTGTCAAACACAGAGCTGGGCCACACATGGCCAATCAGGAGCCACATGGTGCCCCCTCCTTTCCTTGGGCCCAAGACCCTGCCACCCTGGAGGTGACCCCATGGCTCGGAAGCAGCCTGGGCAACAAATTCCTGGGACAGGTCCCTCATGAGGGGGGCTTCCAACCTCGGGACGCAACCCTTCCCACCATTGACCTCAAAGAAAGGGTGACCCCCAGCAGCAGGCAGGCTGCACCCTTGACTCAAAGCCCATGATCCCAGGGCCGGCCTGGAGCACCATGAAGCACCAGCCATGGCTCAGCCTTGACCCCACCAGTTGAAGCCAAGCTGCCACACACCAGGTTCCAGGAGGTGCCACTGGGGTGGCCCATTGCTCAACAGGGTCATTCGCATTCAGGGCCATGAGTGGGGTGTGATCCTTGGATCTCCATAGCCTGACCCCACGGGCCCAACTGCCCACCCCTCTCTGGGGAAGGGACAGACTCATACACCACGTGTCAGCTTGGAGCTGCCCTGCACAAGACTGAAGGAACCCTTTCCAGACTGGACCACTGTCACCTCTGCAGGGCTTCAGGGAAGGCATCGTCTTGGGTCTGATTCCCCAGGAAGCCACCTTCCCAGAGGACAAACCCATCTCTCCACAGTGGAAATTCAGGTCGACTCCCTGAGGAAACCCTCCTGCCTGAAGGCTAATACTTGGTGACCCCACACGCAGCTTGACTCATCACCCATGACGCCACCAGGATCCACTCCTCACTGATGCTGGTCAATGCCAGGAGTCTGCTGGGCAGAAGAGTTCACTGAAAGACACAGGGGAGAATGGGGGTTCAGGAAGGAGCCACCAAAGTACCCTGCCCCCAGGTAAGGGGAGGGCCGACACCAAGCCCACAGAGTGAGCCTGGGCTGCCTCATGGAGAAGCGCAGAGACAGGGTTGGGCACCCTCCAGATGCCCTCAGAGCCTCCAAGTCTCCAGCCCAATATACAGTGGTCCTGCCAGTGAACTTGTAATTCCCAGCATCCTCTTCCAAAATTCTCACCCAGGCTGGGCCTCAGCGTAATCCTATTGAGCATGATTTTTAAGTCATCACCTCTCTTCAGACAATATCAGGTTCTCATCATCGACCCAACCCAGGGCAACCCCCTCCCCGCACAGGCATCACAGGAACCCAGATGGGCTCACCACAGCTCAGCGCAGGAGACCAGGGCACCAGAAGGGTCTGAGCTTCAGTGCACCAGGGGCTGGGCACCTGGCTAATGGACACTGGCCTGGGGCAAGGAGGCCCAAAGCAATTCTTCCTCGAGGCTCACCATCTGAGGGGACAGGTGGAAGACATGGGTTCAAACGGCCTTACCACTCCGCACAGGGAAGTGTGCAGGGGGTGCCAGCTCACCCATCCTTGCCCTCCATGGACCCATGTGATGGGATCCGTGGGGAACATGGACTCATCATGAACGCAGGGGACCCGTGACCCTCCACATCGCCGAACACTGCAAGGACAGGGCAGGTGGGTCACTGTGCTCAGACCAGAACCCCTGGGCCGCACCCTACCATGGGCCACATCCTATGGCAGGCCCGGAGAGCACTTCCCCTGCCAACACCAGTTCCCCCACATGACCCCAGGGCCTCACCAGGACCACTGGGCATGGGTCAGGGGCAACCAGCTCATGGCAAACCAAGGAGGCTGGCCTGGATGCCATGTGCCACTGCAGACCTGGCACTCACACAGCCTGTCCCTGGGCATGGAATGCACCCATCCAGGTGACCTCTACAAGCTCACACAGGAAATCACATCCTGGGTCCCTAGGGCCATGTGCCTTCTCTGGTGGGTCCCCATTCATGCACCACACACCTCCCAAACACAGAGCCAGGCCACACTCAGCCAATCAGGGCACACATGATGTCCTCTCCTTTCTTTCGGCTCAAAAACACGCCACCCTGGCGGTGACCCCGTGTCTCAGAAGCATCCTGGGCAGCAAATTGCCAGGACAGGACCCTTTACAGTGGGACTTCCCCAACACGATCCCACCCTTCTGGCCACTCCACTTCAATGAGGGATGACCTTTAGAGGGATGCGGGCTGCACCCTTGGCCCAAAGCCCACGATTCCCAGGGCCAGTCTCCAGCACCATGAGGTGAATGCGAGAGCTCAGCCTTGACCCAACCCCCCTAAGGCCACACCGCCCCAACCAGGCTCAAGGAGGCACTGCTGGGATGGCCAATTGCTCAACAGGGTCCGTCCATTTTGGGCCATGGGTTGGGACCAATCCTTGAATCTTCACAGCCCGACTCCATAAGCCTGATCATCCTCACCCTACCCCTCCACAAGCCTCGGGCACCAAGAGCTCCTGCATAACACCTGTGGCCCCCGGAGATACTGCAGACCCCCTCATGTGGCCTGGGAAGTCCTTCAGGCCTGACTCGTGCAATGAGTCTCAGCTAGGACATGTACCGCATTGGGTTGAAGGAACCCTTTCCTGCCTAGACCGCCATCATTTCTGCATAGCTCCAGGGAATGTGTCCTTCTAGGGACAGATTTTCAAGGAAGCTGCCCTCCTAGAGAAACCATCCATCCCTGGTGGTTTCAGGTTGGGTCCCTGAGGAATCCCTCTTGGCCTGAAGGGTGACCCTCAGTGACTCAAAGCTGCCTGGCTCATGGCCCATGGCCCCAGCAGGATCCACTTACCTATCCCGCTCAAGGCCAGGGGCTCGTGTGGACAGAAGAGTTCACTGAAAGACATGCAGGAGAACCGGGAATCAGGAAGGAGCCTCCAATATGCACCACCCCTGGGGAACTGAAGGGCCAACGCCAAGCCCACACAGGGAGCCGGGGCTGCCTCAAGGACGAGCGCAGAGACAGGGTTGGGCATCCCCGAGTTGCCCTTCAGGACCTCCAGGTCTCCAGTCCAAAATACTGTGGCCCTGCTGGGACCATGGGATCCCAGAGTCCTCTTCCAAAATTCTCACCCAGGCTGGGCCTCAGCGTAATCCTGTTGAGCATGATTTTTAAGTCATCACCTCTCTTCAGGACAATATAAGGTTCTCATCATCGACCCAACCCGGGGCACCCCCCTCCCCACACACGCATCCAGTGGGACCCAGATGTGCTCACCACAGCTCAGTGCAGGAGACCAGGGCGCCAGGAAGGGCCTGAGCTTCAGTGCACCAAGGTTGGACATCTGGATGATGACCACCGGCCTGGGGCCAGTGACCCAAAGGCAAGTCTTCCTCTGGGGTCACCACCTGAGGGGACAGGAGGAGGACATGTGTCTAACCAGGGGCTCAGGCCTCCAGACAGGGAAGGGGGTGGAGGGTGCCAGCTCACGCTTGCTCTCTCTCTGTGGACCCATGTGATGAGATCCATGTGAAACACTGATGTGTCTCAGACGTGGGGGACCCTTTGCCCCCCAGCCACTGAACCATGGAAGGACAGGGCCAACAGGTTCCTGGGCTTGGGCAAGACACCCGGGCTGTGCCCTACTGCAGGCCTCTCAAGCACCTCCCTTGCCCATGCTGGCTTCCCTCATGACTCCGGGCAGCACCGGGACCCCTGGGCAGGGGTCAGGGACACCAACCAGCTCACAGTGAACCAAGGACGCTGGCTTGGATGCCATGCGCCACTGCCAACCTGGAAGTTGCACAGCCTGCCCTGTGCATGGAGGGCAAGCACCCAGGCCTCTCCTCAAGGTGCACTGGAAATCGCAGCCTAGGGCTCCAGGGCCACGAGCTTTCTCTGGTGGGTCCCAATCCATGCCCCACACAACACCTCCCACACACAGAGTGGGGCCACACTCAGCCAATCAGGAGACATACGGTGTCTTCTCCTTTCCTTGGGCCCAAGACCCTGCCACCCTGGAGATGACCTGATGGCTCAGAAGCAGCCTGGAGTGCAAATTTCCAGGAAAGTTCCTTCCACAGCAGGCTTTCCCACCTTGGGAGGATACCCTTCCCATCACTCACCCATAAGGAAGGGGTGACCCCCAGCAGGACACAGGCTGCACCCTTGGCCCAAAGCCCACGAGTCCCATGGCTAGATTGCACCACCATCAGCGACTGGCCGGAGCTAGTCTTGACCCTACCTCAGAGAAACAGCGCCACCCCCACATGGCTCAAAGGGGTGCTACTCGGAGGGCCCATTGCTTAACAGGGTCGGTCCCACTGAGGGTCATGGGTTTGGTGCAATTCTTGAATCTCCATGGCCTGACCCAACGGGCCAAATTGCCCACCCTTCTCTGGGGTTGGAAAGCTCCCGTGAGATGCCCATGGTGCCCCAGAGCCCTTGTGGCCCCCGTCATGTGGCCTGGCCATCCTAGAGGCCTGACCTGAGCACCAAGTCTGAGCTGGGCACTGCCTAGCTCCACTGCCCTGCGTGGGGCTGAGGAAACCCTTTCCTGCGTGGACCACTGCCACCCCTGCAGAGCTTCAGAGAAGGCCTCTGCCTTGTGTCCAATTCCCAAGGAAGCCTCCCTCCTGGAGAACACATCCCCAGTTAGGATTCAGATCGGCTCCTGAGGAAACCCAGGTGGCCTGAGGGCTGACCCTCGGGGACCCCATGCTGCTTGGCTCATGGCCCATGACACCAGCAGTATCCACTCACCTATGCCAGTCAATCCCAGGGGTATCTGCTGGTGGGAAGAGCTCACTGAGAGACACCGAGGAGAATCTGACTCAGGAAGGAGCCGCCAATGTGTCCCACCCCCGGGGAAGCTGAGTGCGGACACCAACCCCACACAGGAAGCCTGGTGTGTCCAACGAAGGAGCACAGACAGGGTTGGGTACCCCTCCATGAGATGCCCTTCAAGGCCTCCAGGTCTCCAGCCTAAAATACAGTGGTCCTGCCGAGGACCTTGTGATTCCCAGCGTCCTCTTTCAAAATTCTCACCTAAGTTGGGCCTCAGCGTAATCCTATTGAGCATGATTTTTAAGTCATCACCTCTCTTCAGGACAATATAAGGTTCTCATCATCGACCCAACCCAGGACACCCCCATCCCCACTCACACATCCAGAGGGACGTGGATGGGCTCACTATACCTCAGTGCCAGAGACCAGGATGACAGGAAGGACCTAAGCTTTAGCTCACGGGAGGCTGAGCACGTGGTTGACA
Source organism: Rhinopithecus bieti (assembly GCF_001698545.2). NCBI lineage: Eukaryota > Metazoa > Chordata > Mammalia > Primates > Cercopithecidae > Rhinopithecus > Rhinopithecus bieti. Next base: position 535,967 of record NW_016807505.1, on the reverse strand, counting down.
GACACTGGTCCAGGGCCAAAGGGCTCAACGCAGTTCTTCCTCTGTGCTCACCATCTGGAGGGACAGGGGAAAGGTGTCCAAATAGGGCCTTAAGATTCCATGCAGGAAAGCGGGGAGGGGCTGCTGGCTACACATGCTCTACCTCCATGGACTCATGCGATGGGACCCATGTGAAATAGGGACAGTTATGGACCCAGGGAACCCTTATACCTCCCCACCACTGAACCCTGGAAGGACAGGACAGCCAAGTAACTAGGCTCAAGCAAGATGCCCAGGCTGTGCCCTACTGCAGGCCCCTGGAGCACCTCCACTGTCCAAGCTGGCTTCCCTGCACTTCCTGGGCTGCATTGTGACCCCTGGCAAACCAAGGAGGCTTGCTCTGAAGCTAGGCGCCACTCTAGACCTGGCAGACGCACAGCCTGCCCCTGCACGGGGAGGGTGCACAGACTCCCTTTCCAAGCACACACTGAAAATCACAGCCTGGGGCCACCCTCATGTGGCCTGGGCAGTCCTCAAGGCCAGACCCTAGCACCCAGTCTTGGCTGGGAGCTGCCCTGCATGGGACTAATGGAACCCTTTCCTGCCTGGACCAATGTCACTCCTGCAGCGCTTCAGGGAAGGTGTCCTCCTTGGGTCAGATTCCCAAGGCAGCGGCCCTCCTGGAGAACTAATCCCTCCCCAGTGGGGATTCAGGTTGGCTCCCTGAGGAATCCCTCCCGTCCTGAAGGCTGATCCTCAGTGACACCATGTGGCCTGGTCCACGGCCCATGAGCCCAGCAGGATCCACTCACCTATGCCGCTCGAGGCCAGGGGTCCTCCTGGGTGAAAGAGTTCACTGAAAGACACAAGGGGAGAAAAGGGGCTCAGGGATGAGCCACCCACATGCACCACCCAGGGGAATCTGAGTACTGACACGAAGCTTACACAGAGAGCCTGGACTGCCTCACGGAGGAATGTAGAGACAGGTTTGGGCCCCATCTAGGTGCCCTTCAAGGACTCCAGGTCTCCAGCCCAAAATACAGTGGCCCTGTTGGGGACCTAGGGATCCCAGCATCCTCTTCCAAAATTCTCACCTAGGCTGGGCCTCAGCGTAATCCTATTGAGCATGATTTTTAAGTCATCACCTCTCTTTAGGACAATATAAGGCTTTCATCATCGACCCAACCCAGGGCACCCCCCTCCCTGCTTAGGCATCCAGTGGCACCCAGATGGGCTCACCAAAGCTCAATGCAGGAGACCAAGGTGACAGGAAGGGCCCAAGCTACAGTGCAATAGGGCCTAGGCACCTGGCTGATGGACACTGGCCCGGGGACAGTGCGTCCAACACGAGTCCTCCTCTGGGGTCATCATCTCGAAGAACAGAAAGAGGACAGGTGTCCAAACACAACCTCACCCCTCCATGCGGGCAGAAGGTGGGGTGTGCCAGCTCAGGGATGCTCACCTTCCATGGACCATGTGATGAGATCCATGTGGAATACTGGCCCGTCACAGACGCAGGGCACCCGATGCTCTCTCCACCACTGAACCCTGAAACGACAGGACAGGCAGGTCATTGGGCTCAGGCTACAAGCCAGGGCTGCATCCTACTGCAGGCCACACAAACACCTCCACTACACATGCCAGCTCCCCTGCATGACACCAGGGTCACCCCAGGACTACCGGGCACAGGCCAGGGCCACCAACCAGTTCATGGTCAACCAAGGAGGCTGGCCTGGATGCCTGAGGCTGCTGCAGAGCTGGCAGTCGCATAGCCAGTCCCTGTGCATGGTGGGCACCCACCCATGTGCTGTATCCAAGCATGTACTGGAAATCACAACCTGGGGTCCCAGGGCCACGTGCTTTCTCTGGTGGGTCTCCATCCATGCCCCTCACACCTCACAAACACACAGCCTGGCCACACTGGACTAATCAGGGAGAATGGTGTCTTCTCCTTTCCTCGGACCCAAGACCCCACCACACTGGTGACTCCATGGCTCAGAAGCAGCATGGGCAGCACATTTCCAGGACCAGACCCTCAACAGTGGGCCTTCCCACTTCAGGAGGCCACCCTTCCTGACACTAGCCCACTGGGAAGGGATAACTTCCAGCCACAGGGAAGGGGTGACTTCCAGCGGGATGCAGGCTGCACCCTTGGCCCAAAGCCCACGAGTCCAAGGGCTGGACTGCAGCACCACCAGGTGCCAGCCAGAGCTCAGCCTTGACGTAATCCCAGTGAAACAGCACCGACCCCCTTCAGGCTTGAAGAGGCCCATGGGAAGGCCCATTCCTTAACTGGGGGGGCCCATTCAGCGCCATGTGTCAGGTGCGATCCTTGAATCTCAACAGCTCAACTCCATGGGCCCGATCACCCACCTTTGTCCAGGGACAGAGAGCGCCTGTGGGATCCCTATGGCACCCCAGAGCTCCTGTGGCCCCCCTCATACGGCCAGGACAGTCCTCGAGTCCAGACGCGAGCACTGAGACTCAGCTGGGAGCTGCCCTGGGTGGAACTGAAGGAACCCTTTCCTGCCTGGACCACTGTCACCCCTGCAGGGCTTCAGGGAAGGCATCCTCCTTGGTTCCTGTTCCCCAGGAAGCCACCCTCCTGGAGAACCCATCTCTTCCCAGTGGGGATTCAGGTTGGCTCCCTGCGGAAACCCTTGTTTCCTGAAGGCTGACCCTTGGCAACCCCTCACGGCCTGGCTCAAGGCCCATGACACCAGCCACTCACCTACGCCAGTCAATGCCAGGGGGCCCTCCTATGTGGAAGAGCTCACTGAAAGACACAAGGGGAGAACGGGGCTCAGAAAGGAGCTTCCCATGTGCCTCAACCTGGGGAACTGGAGGGCCGACACCAAGCCCGCACAGGGAGCCCGGGCTGCCTCATGGAGGAGCGCAGAGACAGGGTCGGGCACCCCCAAGATGCCCTTCACGTCCTCCAGGTCTCCAGCCAAAAATATAGGGGCTCTCCTGGGGACCTCGGGATCCCAGCATCCTCTTCCAAAACTCTCACCTAGACTGGGCCTCAGCGTAATCCTATTGAGCATGATTTTTAAGTCATCACCTCTCTTCAGGACAATATAAGGTTCTCATCATCGACCCAACCCAGGGCAACTCCCTCCCCGCACATGCATCCAGCAGGATCCAGATGTGCTCACCACAGCTCAATGCAGGAAACCAGGGTGCCAGGAAGGGCCTGATCTTCAGTGCAGCAGAGGCTGGGCACCTGGCTGTCGGACGCTGACCTGGGGCCATTGGGCCCAGTGCAAAGTCTTCCTCCGGGCTCAACATCTGGGGAAACAGTAGGACAGGTGTGCAAACACAACCTCACGCCTCCATGGGGGCAGAAGGTGGGGTGTGTCAGCTGAGGGCATGCTCATCCTCCATGGACCCATGTGATGGATGCATGCGGAACACTGGCCCATCACGGACTCAGGGCACCCAATGCTCTCTCAGCCACCGAACCCTGGAAAGACAGGGCAGGCAGGTCACTGGGCTCGGGCAAGAGGTCCTGGTTGTGGCCCACTGCAGGTCCCATGAGCACCTCCACTGCCCATGCTGGCTCCCCTACAGGACCCCAGGGTCATACCAGATGTACTGGGCACAGGCCAGGGCTACCATTCAGCTCACAGCCAACCAAGGAGGCTGGCCCGGGTGCCAGATGCTGCTGCAGACCTGCAAGTCACATAGCCTATCCCTGTGCACTGTGGGCACCCACCCAGGCACCCTATCCCAGCATGAACTGGAAATCACAACCTGGGGTCCCAGGGCCACATGCTTTCTCTGGTGGGTCCCCATCCATGACCCACACACCTACTAAACAGAGCAGGGCCACACTCAGCTAATCGGGGACACATGGTGACTTCTCCTTTCCTTGGGCCCAAGACCTGCTACCCTGGAAGTGACCCCACGGCTCAGAAGCGGCATAGGCGGCATATTCTAGGGACAAGACCCTTGACAGCAGGCCTTCCACCTCAGGAGGCCACCCTTCCAGACACTTGCCAATGAGGAAGTAGTGACTTCCAGCCACAGAAAAGGGGAGACCCCCAGCACAGGGGATCCTTTAGACACACAGCTGACCCCTTGGCCTAAAACTAACGAGTCCATGACTGGACTGCAGCACCACCAGGCACCGGCCAGAGCTCAGCCTTGACCCAAACCTAGGGAAACAGCACTGCCCCCTTCAGGCTCAAAGAGGCGCCCTGGGATGGCACATTGCACAACGGGGTTGGTCCCATTCAGGGCAATAATTTGTATGCAATTCTTGAATCTGCAGCTTGAATCCATGGGCCCTATGCCCACCTTTCTCCGGGGATGGAGAGATCCTGTGTGACCCCACGGCATCCTGAAGCCCCTGTGGCCCCCCTCATGTGGCCTGGTCAGTGGTCAAGGCCAGACCAATGCACTGAGACTCAGCTGGGAGCTCCCCTACGTGAGACTGAAGGAACCCTTTCCTGCCTGGACCGCCGTCATCCCCACAGGGCTGCAGGGAAGGCATCCTCCTTGGGTCTGATTCCCAGAAAAGCAGCCCTCTTGGAGGACCAACCCACCCCTCCATGGTGCGGATTCAGGTTGGCTGCCTGTGGAAACTCTCCTGTCTCAAAGGCTGACCCTCGGTGACCCCTCGCTGCTGATGACCCATGACCCCAGCAGGACCACTCACCTATGCCAGTCAATGCCTGGGGGCCCCACCTAGCCAGACGAGCTCACTGAAAGACACAAGGGAGAATGGGGGTTCAGGGAACCGGAGCCCAAGCCCACACAGGGAACCTCGGCTGCCTCAAGGAGGAGCGCAGAGACAGGGTTGGGCCCCCCCGAGATGCCATTCAGAGCCTCAAGGTCTTCTGCCTAAAATACAGCGGCCATGCCAGGGAGCTCGGGATCCCAGCATCCTCTTCCAAAATTCTCACCTAGGCTGGGCCTCAGCGTAATCCTATTGAGCATGATTTTTAAGTCATCACCTCTCTTCAGGACAATATAAGGTTCTCATCATTGACCCAGCCCAGTACACCCCCTCCCTGCACATGTATCCAGAGGGACCCAGATGTGCTCACCACAGCTCAGTGCAGGAGACCAGGGTGCCAGGAAGGGCCTGAGCTTCAGCTCACCAGGGGCTGAGCACCTGGCTGAGAGACACTGGCCTGGGGCCAGCAGACCCAACGCACGTCTTCCTCTGGGGTCACCATCTGGAGGGGTGGGGGACAGGTGTAGAAACACGGCCTCACACCTCCATGCACAAAAGTGGGCAGGGGGTGCTGGCTAACACACGCTCTCCCTCCATGGACTCAAGAGATGGGATCCCTATAAGCACTGACGGTCAAGAACGCAGGGAACCCTTGGCCCTCCTTACCACAGAAACCTGAAAGGACAGGGCAGGCAGGTCACAGGATTTGAGCAAGATGCCCAGGATGCACCCTATTGCAGGCTCCTGGAACACTTCCGCTGCCCACACCAGCTCCCCTGCATGACTGTGCCACAACGGGACCACTGGGCAGGGCCGGGACCACCGACCAGCTCACAGCAAACCAAGTAGGCTGACCTGAATGCCACGTGCCACGGCAGACACCCTCTACAAGCTCACACCAGAAATTGTATCCTGGAGCCCCAGGGCCACATGCCTTCTCTGATGGGTCCCCATTCATGCACCACATACCTCCAAATGCAGAGCCGGGCCATGCTCAATCAATCAGGGACACATGATGTCCTCGCCTTTCCTTCGGCTCAAGACCCCGCCACCCTGGAGGTGATCCCATGACTTAGAAGCAGCCTCAGCAGCAAATTGCTGGCACAGGACCCTGGACAGTGTGCTTTCCACCACAGGTTGCTATCCTTCTGGCCACTCCACTTTGGGGAGGGATGACCTTTAGCTGGACGCAGGCTGCACCCTTGGCCCAAAGCCCACGATTCCCAGGGCCAGCATGCAGCACCACCAGGTGAAGGCCAGAGCTCAGTCTTGACCCAAACCCACTGAGGCCACACCACCCCCACCAGGCTCAAGGAGGCACCACGGGGATGGCCCATTGCTCCACAGGTCAGTCCCATCAGGGCCATGGGTTGGGCCGGATCCTTGAATCTTCACGGACTGACTCCATAAGCCCGATCACCCACACCCTGCCCCTTTGCAAGCCTCGGGGACGGAGAGCTCCCGCATAACACTCGGTGCCCCCAGAGACCCTGTGGACCCCCCTCATGTGGCCTGGAAAGCCCTCCAAGCCTGACTTGTGCACTGAGTCTCAGCTAGGACATGCACTGCGTTGAGTTGAAGGAACCCTCTCCTGCTTGGACCTCTGTCATCTCTGCACGGCTTCAGGGAAGGTATCCTTCTTGGGACCATTTTCTAAGGAAGCTGTCCTCCTGGAGAAATCATCCATCCCCAGTGGGTTTCAGATGGGCTCCCTGAGGAATCCCTCGTGGCCTGAAGGGTGACCCTCAGTGATCCAAAGCGACCTGGCTCATGGTCCATGACCCCAGCAGGATCCACTTACCTATCCCACTTAAGGCCAGGGGTCGCCCTGGGCAGAAGAGCTCACTAAAAGACACAGACACAGGGGAGAACAGGGGCTCAGGAAGGAGGAGCCTCCAGTGTGCCTCAACCCCAGGGAACTAGAGGGCCGACACCAAGGCCGCACAGGGAGCCTGGGCTGCCTCACAGAGGAGCGCAGAGATAGGGTTGGGCACCCCAAGATGAACTTCAGGGACTCCAGGTCTCCAGCCCAAAAATACAGCGGCCTTGCCAGGGACCTTGGCATCTCAGCATCCTCTTCCAAAATTCTCACCTAGGCCGGGCCTCAGCATAATCCTATTGAGCATGATTTTTAAGTCATCACCTCTCTTCAGGACAATATAAGGTTCTCATCATCGACCCAACCCAGGGCACCCTCCTCCCCACACATGCATCCAGCTGGACCCAGATGTGCTCACCACAGCTCAGGGCAGGAGACCAGGGCACCAGGAAGGGCTTGAGCTTAAGTGCACCAAGGGCTGGACACTTGGCTGATGGACACTGGCCTAGGGCCAGTGGTCCCAAAGCAAGTCTTCCTTTGCAGTCACCATCTAGGGGGACAGGAGGACATGTGTCCAACCAGGGGCTCAGGCCTCCACACGGGGAAGGGGGTGGGGGGTGCCAGCTCACACATGCTCTCTCTCTCTGTGGACCCATGTGATGGGATCCATGGGAAACACTGATGTGTCATGGATGGGGGGACCCCTGCCCTCCCAGCCACTGAACCATGGAAGGACAGGGCAGGTGGGTTCCTGGGTTCAGGCAAGACGCCTGGGCTGTGCCCTACTGCAGGCCCCTCGAGCACCTCCATTGCCCACACCAGCTCCCCTGCACAACCCCAGGTAGCACCTGGACCCCTGGGCAGGGGCCATGGACACCAACCAGCTCACGGTGAACCAAGGACACTGGCCCGGACACCACATGCTGCTGCCTACCTGGCAGTTGCACAGCCTGCCCTGTGCATGGAGGGCACCCACCCTCCTTTCCTCAAGGTCCACTGGAAATCGCAGCCTGGGGCTCCAGGGCCACAAGCTTTCTCTAGTGGGTCCCAATCCATGCCCCACACAATACCTCCCACACACAGAGTGGGGCCACTGGGAGACATATGGTGTCTTCTCCTTTCTTTGGGCCTAAGACCCCGACCCCTGGAGTTGTCCTAATGGCTGAGAAGCAGACTGGACCTTTCCAGGAAAGGTCCTTCCACTGTGGATCTTCCCAACTCAGGAGGCCACCATTACCGCCACTCGCCCACAAGGAAGGGGTGACCCCCAGTGGGATACGGGCTACAGCCTTGGCCCAAAGCCCATGAGTCCCAGAGACAGACTGGACCACCATCAGGCACTGGCCACAGCTAGTCTTGACCCAACCTCAGAGAAACAGCGCCGCCCCTCACATGGCTCAAAGAGGTGCCACTGGGAGGGTCCACTGCTTATAGGGTCGGTCCCATTGAGGGTCATGGGTTTGCTGCAATCCATGAATCTCCGTGGCCCGACCCCACGGACTGAATCGCCCACCCTTCTCCGGGGTTGGAGAGCCCTCACGAGATGTCCGTGGTGCCCTGGAGCCCTTGTTGCCCCCCTCATGTGTCCTGGACATCTTAGAGGCCTGACCCGAGCACCAAGTCTGAGCTGGGCACTGCTCTGCGTGGGACTGAGAAAACCCTTTCCTGACTGAACCACTGCCACCCCGCAGAGCTTCAGAGAAGGCCTCTGCCTTGTGTCCAATTCCCAAGGAAGCCTCCCTGCTGGAGGACACATCCCCAGTGGATTCAGGTCAGTTCCTGAGGAAACCCAGGTGGCCTGAGGGCTGACCCTCGGGGACTGCCCACGGCTTGGTTCATGGCCCATGACACCAGCAGTATCCACTCACCTATGCTGGTCAATCCTAGGGGTCTGCTGGGCGGAAGAGCTCACTGAAAGACACCAAGGATAATGGGGCTTAGGAAGGAGCCACCAACGTGTCCCACCCCCAGTGAAGCTGAGTACAGACACCAAGCTCACACAGGAAACCTGGTGTGCCTAATGGAGGAGCACAGACAGGGCTGGGCTCCTGCATGAGATGCCCTTTAGGGCCTCGAGGTCTCCAGCCTAAAATACAGTGGCCCTGCCAGGGACCTCAGGATTCTAGTGTCCTCTTCCAAAATTCTCACCTAGGCTGGGCCTCAGCGTAATCCTATTGAGCATGATTTTTAAGTCATCACCTCTCTTCAGAACAACATAAAGTTCTCATCATCGACCCAACCCAGGGCACCTCCTCCCTGCTTAGGCATCCAATGGCACCTGGATGGGCTCACCCAAGCTCAATGCAGGAGACGAAGGTGACAGGAAGGGCCCGAGCTTCGGTGCAACAGGGGTTAGGCACCTGGCTGAGGGACACTGGCCCGGGGACAGTGGGCCCAACACAAGTCCTCATCCGGGGTCACCATCTCGAGGAACAGGAAGAGGACAGGTGTCCAAACACAACCTCACCCCTCCATGCGGGCAGAAGGTGGGGTGTGCCAGCTCAGGGATGCTCGCCTTCATTGGACCATGTGATGAGACCCATGTGGAATACTGGCCCGTCACAGACGCAGGGCACCTGATGCTCTCTCCGCCACTGAACCCTGAAATGACAGGACAGGCAGGTCACTGGGCTCAGGCTACAAGCCAGGGCTGCACCCTACTGCAGGCCACACAAACACCTCCACTACACATGCCAGCTCCCCTGCATGACACCAGGGTCACCCCAGGACAACCGGGCACAGGCCAGGGCCACCAACCAGTTCATGGTCAACCAAGGAGGCTGGCCTGGATGCCTGAGGCTGCTGCAGAGCTGGCAGTCACATAGCCAGTCCCTGTGCATGGTGGGCACCCACCCACGTGCTGTATCCAAGCATGTACTGGAAATCACAACCTGGGGTCCCAGGGCCATGTGCTTTCTCTGGTGAGTCTCCATCCATGCCCTCACACCTCGCAAACACACAGCCTGGCCACACTGGACTAATCAGGGAGAACGGTGTCTTCTCCTTTCCTCAGGCCCAGGACCCCACCACACTGGAGGTGTCTTCATGGTTCAGAAGTAGCATGGGCAGCAAATTGCCAGGACCAGACCCTCAATAGCGGGCCTTCCCACTTCAGGATGCCACCCTTCCCGACACTAGCCTACTGGGAAGGGATAACTTCCAGCCACAGGGAAGCGGTGACTTTCAGTGGGACGCGGGATGCCCCCTTGGCCCAAAGCCCATGAGTCCAAGGGCTGGACTGCAGCACCACCAGGCACTGGCCAGAGCTCAGCCTTGATCTAACCCCAGTGAAACAGCACCACCCCCTTCAGGCTCGAAGAGGCCCATGGGTTGGCCCATTGCTCAACAGGGTGAGTTCCATTCAGGGCCATGTGTCAGGTGTGATCCTTGAATCTCCACAGCTCAACTCCATGAGTCTGATCACCCACCTTTACCTTTCTCCAGGGACACAGAGCTCCTGTGTGACCCCCAAGGCACCCCAGAACCCCTGTAGCCCCCACATACAGTCAGGACAGTCCAGATGCAAGCCCCGAGACTCAGCTGGGAGCTGCCCTGGGTAGAACTGAAGGAACCCTTTTCTGCCTGGACCACCATCACCCCTGCAGGGCTTCAGGGAAGGCATCCTCCTTGGTTCCTGTTCCCCAGGAAGCCACCCTCCTGGAGAACCCAACTCTTCCCAGTGGGGATTCAGGTTAGCACCCTGAGGAAACCCTTCTTTCCCGAAGGCTGACCCTTGGCAACCCCTCGTGGCCTGGCCCATGGCCCATGATGCCAGTTGGATCCACTCACCTATGCCAGTCAATGCCAGGGGGCCCTCCTGGGTGGAAGAGCTCACTGAAAGACACAAAGGGAGCATGGGGCTCAGGGAGCTGCCACTAACGTGTCCCACCCCAGGGAACCACAGTGCCAACAGCAAGCCTGCACAGGGAGCCTGGGCTGCCTCACAGAGGAGCGTAGAGACAGGGTCGGGCCCCCCAGGTGCCTTTCAGGGTCGCCAGATCTCCATCCCAAAATACAGTAGCTCTGCCAGGGATCTCAGGATCCCAGTATCCTCTTCCAACATTCTCACCTAGGCTGGGCCTCAGCGTAATCCTGTTGAGCATGATTTTTAAGTCATCACCTCTCTTCAGGACAATATAAGGTTCTCATCATTGACCCAACCCAGGGCACGCCCCTCCCCACACATGCATCCAGCAGGACCCAGATGGGCTCACCACAGCTCAGTGCAAGAGACCAGAGAGCCAGGAAGGGCCCAAACTTCAGTGCGCCAGGGGCCGGGCACCTGGCTGACAGACACTGGCCCTGGGCCATTGGACCCAATGCAAGTCCTCCTTCAGGGTCACCATCTGAGGGACAAGGGAAAGTGTCTGAACAGAACCTCATGCCTTCATGCGGGAAAGGAGGCAGGGGGTGCTAGCTCACACGTGCTGTCCCTCCATGGACCCAGGTGATGGGATCCATGTGAAAGAGTATTGGTCATGGACGTGGGGGACCCTTGGTCTTCCCTGCCACTGAACCCTGCAAAACAGGGCAGGCTGGTCACTGGGCTTGGGCAAGATGCCCAGGCTGTGCCCTACTGCAGGTCCCTGGAGCACCTCCACTCCCCATGGTGGCTCCCCTGCAATTCCAGGGCTGCACTATGACCCCTGGGTGGGGCCAAGGCCACTATCCAGCTCAGGCCCACCAAGGAGGCTGGCCCTGAAGGCAGGCACTGCTGCAGACCTGGCAGACGCACAGCCTGCCCTGCACGGGGAGGGGGCCTACCCAGGCTTCCTCTCTAAGCACACACTGGAAATAGCAGCCTGGGACCCAGCCTCATGTGGCCTGGGCAGTCCTCAAGGCCAGACCCTAGCACCCAGTCTCGGCTGGGAGCTGCCCTGCATGGGACTAATGGAACCCTTTCCTGCCTGGACCAATGTCACTCCTGCAGCGCTTCAGGGAAGGTGTCCTCCTTGGGTCAGATTCCCAAGGCAGCGGCCCTCCTGGAGAACTAATCCCTCCCCAGTGGGGATTCAGGTTAGCTCCCTGAGGAATCCCTCCCATCCTGAAGGCTGACCCTCAGTGACCCCACGTGGCCTGGTCCACGGCCCATGAGCCCAGCAGGATCCACTCACCCATGCCGCTCAAGGCCAGGGGTCCTCCTGGGTGGAAGAGCTCACTGAAAGACACAAGGGAGAATGGAACTTCAGGGATGAGTCACCCACATGCCCCGCCTCAGGGAACCAGAGCATTGACACCAAGCCCGCACAGGGAAACTGGGCTCCCTCACAGACGAGCGCAGAGACAGGGTTGGGGCCCCTGCAGATACCCTTTAGGACCTCCAGGTCTCCAGCCCCAAATCCCTCCTGCCAGGGATCCCAGTGTCCTCTTCCAAAATTCTCACCTAGGCTGGGCCTCAGCGTAATCCTATTGAGCATGATTTTTAAGTCATCACCTCTCTTCAGAACAATATAAGGTTCTCATCATTGACCCAACCCAGGGCACCCCCCTCCAGACACAAACATCCAGCGGGACCTGGATGTGCTCACCACAGCTCAGTGCAGGAGACCAGAGTGCAAGGGAGGGCCGAGCTTCAGCGCACTGGGGACTGGGCACCTGGTTGATGGACATTGGCCCGGGGACAGTGGACCCAAGGCAAGTCTTCCTCCAGGCTCACCGTCTGGGGGACAGGAGGACATGCGTCCAAACATGGCCTCACGCCTCCATAGGGGGATGGTGGTGGGGGGTGCTGGCTCATGCATGCTCTCCCTCCATGGACCCACGTGATGGGAACACTGACCCATTACGGACACATGGGACCCTTGGCCCTCCCCATCACCGCACCCTAGGACAGGGCAGGTGGGTTACCGAGCTCGCACAAGACACCTGGGCTGTGCTCTATTGCAGGCCCCACAAGCACCTCCACTACCCACATCAGCTCCCCCGCAGGATCCCTGGGCCACTCCGAGACCGCTGGGCACAGACCAGGGCAACCAACCTGCTCATGGCCAACCAAGGAGGCTGACCTGGAAACCACATGCCACTGCAGACCTGGTAGTTGCAGAGCCTGTGCCTGGGAGTGGAGGGCACCCACCCAGCATTCTCTCCAAGTGTGCATGGGAAATCGCAACCTGGGGCCCCGGGCCACATGTGTTCTCCGACGGGTCCCCATCCATGCCCTACACACCTCCCAAACACAGAGCTGAGCCACATTCGGCCAATCGGGGAACACATGGTATCTTCTCCTTTCCTCGGGCTCAAGACCCCACCATCCTGGAGGTGAGTCTGTGGATCAGAAGAAGCCTGGGAGGCAAATTTCCAGGACAGGACCCTTGACAGTGGGCCTTCCCACCTAAGGATGCCACCTTTCCACTAGTTGCCCACGGGGAAGGGGTGACCCCCAGCAGGATGCAGGCTGGCCCTTTTGCCCAAAGCCAGTGAGTCCCAGGGCCAGCCTGCAGCACTACCAAGCACCAGCCAGAGCTCAGCCTTGACCCAACCCCCTTGAAGCTGCATCGCCCCCCACTAGGCTCAGAGGCACCACTGGGATGGCCCATTGCTCAAAGGCTCAGTCCCATTCAGGGTCATAGTTGGGGCTCACTCCTTGAATCTCCAAAGGCCTGACCCCATGGGCTTGATTGCTCACCCCTCTCTGGGGAAGGAGAGATCCTGTGTGACCCCTGTGGTGCCCTGGAGCTTCTATGGACCCCCTCATGTGGCCTGGGCAGTCCTCAAGGCCAGACCTGCACACTGAGTCTCAGCTGGGCACTGCCCTTTGCTGCCTGGACCACCATCACCGCTGCAAGGCTTTAGAGAAGATATCCCCCTTGGGTCAGATTCCCAAGGAAGCCGCCCTCCTGGAGAACCCAGCCCTCCTCAGTGGGGATTCAGGTCAGGTCGATTCCCTAAGGAAACCCTCCTGTCCCAAAGGCTGACCCTTGGTGACTCCACCAGCCTGGCTCATGGCCCATGACCCCAGCAGGATCCACTCACCTATGCCAGTCAATGCCAGGGCCATGCCTGGGTGGAAGAGCTCACTGAAAGACACAGGGGAGAACGCAGGTCAGGGAGGAGCCACCCACATGCCCTGCCCCTAGGGAACCAGAGCCCCAGCATATGCCCACACAGGGAGCCTGGACTGCCTCATGGAGGAGCTCAGAGCCAGGCTTGGGCCCCCTCCAGATGCCCTTCAGGGCCTCTAGGTGTGTAGCCCAAAATACAGTGGCTCTGTCAGGGGCCTCTGGATCCCAGCGTCCTCTTCCAAAATTCTCACCTAGACTGGGCCTCAGCGTAATCCTATTGAGCATGATTTTTAAGTCATCACCTCTCTTCAAGAAAATATAAGGTTCTTATCACCGACCCAACCCAGGGCACAACCCTCCCCGCGCATGAATCCATCAGGACCTGGATGGGCTCACCACAGCTCAGTGCAGGAGGCCAGGGCACGGGGAAGGGCCTGAGCTTCAGCGCACCAGGGGCTGGCACCTGGTTGACTGACACTGGCCCAGGGCCATTGGGCTCAACCAAAGTCTTCCTCCGAGGTCACCATCTGGGGGGACAGGAGTAGGACAGGTGTCCAAGCAGAACCTCATGAAGGCAGTGGGGTGCGCTGGCTCAGGTATGCTCTTTCTCCACAGACCCACTTGCTGGAAACACTGACCCATCACGGACGCGGGACACCCTTGGCCCTCCCTGCCTCCCAACCCTGGAAGGACAGGGCAGGCGGGTCACTGGGCTCGCACAAGATGCAGAGGGTGTGCCCTACTGCAGGCCCCCGGGAGCACCTCAGCTGCCCAAGCCGGCTCCCCCGGCAAGACCCCCGGGCCACTCCAGGACCACGCGGCACAGGCTAGGGCCACCAACCAGGTCATGACCAACCAGAGAGGCTGGCCCAGAAACCACTCGCAGCTGCAGACCTGGCAGTCACATAGCCTGCCCCTGGGCATGGTAGGCGCCCTCCCAGGCATCCTCTCCAAGCGCGCACGGGAAATCGCAGCCTTGGCCTGGGCGCCACGTGATTTTTGCGGTAGGTCCCCATCCACGCCCCACACTACCGTTGAACTGGTCTAATTCGGACGTCAGCATTTATTTTTCGAGCGTGTTTGTGAATATTTTATTGTCTTGCATCTTTTTACTTTTGAATTGCTTGAAATTGTACATTATATATATATATATATATATATGGATTCATATTCTGTAATTTATTTTTGGTACGTATCTTCATTTGTATACAACTACTTATATGTTTTCGAATGTAAGATGTATTTTCTTTTTTGTCAGTTTTTCTATTTGTATTAACATTGTCAAAATTAACCTTGAATTCTCCCAGTGTTTTTGACCATTTTATGCCTTTTCCTCATCTTACCCATTCTATGTAGTTTTAAAATAATTTTAGAAGACTTTTTCATGGGTGTGCAATACAAGCAATACAAGCATGATTTCTCATACTGGGACCTTAAGGTTTTTATACACCCTTGCCTTGTTTGGCATATACTAGACCATGCCACTTTTTTACATATTCTTTCTATATTTATGGTTGCCTTTCAGCAGGATTTTGCATGGGCTATTTGTGAGGTATTCTAAAATTACATACTTTTTTATTGTTACACTTTATATTCTAGGGTACATGGCCACAACATGCAGGTTTGTTACCTATGTATACATGTGTCATGTGTCATGTTGGTGTGCTGCACCCATTAACTCATCACTTACATTAGTTATATCTCCTAATGCTATCCCTCCCCTCTCCCCCGACCCCACAGCAGGCTCTGGTGTGTGAATTGTTCTACGTTCCCACCTATGAGTGAGAACATCCGCGTGTCTTCGGTTTTCTGTTCTTGAATCAGGCGCTGAACTGATGGTTTTCCAGCTGCAGCGCGATGTCCGCTAACAAAGGACATGAACTCATCCTTTTTTATGGCTGCATAGTATTCCATGGTGTATGTGCCACACTTTTTATCCAGTCTTTCACTTGATGCGACATTTGGGTTTGCGGTTCTCAACGTCTTTGCTATTGTGAATAGTGCTGCAATAAACACTGCAATAAACATATGTGTGCATGTGTCTTTATAGCAGCATGATTTATAACCCAGTAATGGGATGGCTGGGTCAAATGGTATTTCTAGTTCAATACCATTCAGGACATACACATGGGCAAGAACTTCATGTCTAAAACACCAAAAGCAATGGCAACAAAAGCCAAAATTGACAAACGGGATCTAATTAAACTAAAGAGCTTCTGCACAGCAAAAGAAACTACCAACAGAGTGAACAGGCAACCTACAGAATGGGAGAAAATTTTTACAATCTACTCATCTGACAAAGGGCTAATATCCAGAACCTACAAAGAACCTACAAAGAACTCAAACAAATTTACAAGAAAAAAAAAAACCATCAAAAAGTGGGTAAAGGATATGAACGGACACTTCTCAAAGGAAGACATTTATGCAGCCAACACACACATGAAAAAATGCTCATCATCACTCGCCATCAGAGAAATGCAAATTAAAACCACAATGAGATACCATCTCACACCAGTTAGAATGTCAATCATTAAAAGTCAGGAAACAACAGGTGCTGGAGAGGATGTGGAGAAATAGGAACCCTTTTATACTGTTGGTGGGACTGTAAACTAGTTCACCCATCGTGGAAGACAGTGTGGCGATTCCTCAAGGATCTAAAATTATATACCTTAATAGAAAGCAATCCCAGTATCTAGAATGCAGTTATGAGCTCACTCTGTATTGTCATTTCCCTACATTTTCGATGTGTTTTTTGCTGTCACTCTCATTAGACTGACAACGAGGAGTTCACATGTTTTCACACACATGAAATTCATGTGTTCATCAACATAATCAATTCTGGGTTTAGCTGGAATTGAATTGCCTCAGTCTCATATTCCAATTTTGTTGGTAGGATCCTTAATTTTCTTTTTCTTATTTTATTTTTTTTCTGAGACAGAGTCTCGCTCTGTCACCAGGCCAGAGTGCAGTGGCACGATCTCGGCTCACTGCAGCCTCTGCCCCCCCAGTTCAAGTGATTCTTCTGCCTCAGCCTCCCAAGTAGCGGGGATTACAGGTGCGTGCCACCATATCCAGTTGATTTTTTTTTTTGTATTTTTAGTAGATATGGGGTTTCACCATGTTGGCTAGGATGGTCTCAATCTCTTGACCTCGTGATCCAGCCACCTCAGCTTCCCAAAGTGCTGGGATTACAGGTGTAATTAACTTTACACCTTAACTTTCAAACTTTTGATCCTTAACTTTCAAAATTATTTCAGAAACCCTAAATCTGTTACACTCAGAGTCCCATTTATATTACAGAGATGTTGGTCTTGTCTTGTAGAGAGACCTTACTTTCTGTATTCAATTGTTAATGATATCAACATCAGGAGTAATATTCTGTGATAGGACAGCATCAAGTGGAGCTGTCACTCCATAAGAACATCTCATTTCAATATCCAGGTTGACCAAATCACTATACTTGACCTCCTTGGTAGTGAATATTTCCTAGTTCAGTGGGCTATTTGAAACTGTCATACCACGAATGCATATTTGAACAGATTGTTTAGATTTTGATTCTATCATGTTTGCATCTTTCTGCAAATTGTCCAAAGCACTAAGTTTATCAGTAATTGTATCTATATCAGAAGAGTTTACAATTGTAGTCCTAATTTTTATTCCCCCTAATACTATATTTAATAATCTCTGGCCAGGTATGGTGGCTCACAAACCCAGTGCTTCAGAAGGCTGAGGCAGCAGGATAATTTGAGGCCAGAAGTTTGAAACCAGCCTGAGCAAGACCCTGACTCTACAAAAAAAGAAAGAAAGAAAGAAAGAAAGAAAGAAAGAAAGAAAGAAAGAAAGAAAGAAAGAAAGAAAGAAAGAAAGAAAGAAAGAAAATAAGGCAGGCATGGTGGCATGTCCCTATAGTCCCAGCTACTCAGGAAGCTGAGACAGGAGAATCCCTTGAGTCCAGGAGTTACAGGCAATACAGAGCTGTGATTGTGCTACTGCACTCCAGTGTAGGCAACAAAGCCAGACCCCATCTATTAAGAAAAGAAATCTATTTTAGTTTGATCATAGTGCCATTTTAGTCCTTGTGTAAAAACATTTCATAGTGGTAAAGCCTATCATGTACAAGTAGAATTCCATTTACTCACATTAGCTATTGTAATATTAAATGATACAGACCATTTAATTATCCTTGAGTTCATAAGTATGGGGACTGGAGACTGCCAGGTTCTAGACAGGGTAAGCTCATTTTTAGGGGATGATATGTTTTGGGGGTTTTGAAGAAACTAACCTTCATCATTTGGGCTGGGATATTTCCTCCCCATCTGTGCATCTATTTAAGCTTTATTAAATTGGATCCCCATGGCTATTTAAGACATAGAGTTGGGCCAGGCCAGGCATGGTGGCTCACACCTGTAATCCTAACACTTCGGGAGTCTGAGGTGGGTGGATCACCTGAGGTTGGGAGTTCGAGACCATCCTGACTAACATGGAGAAACCCCGTCTCTATGAAAAACACAAAATTAGCCAGGCATGGTGGTGCATGCCTGTAATCCCAGCTACTTGGGAGACTGAGGCAGGAGAATCACTTGAACCTGGGAGGTGGAGGTTGCGGTGAGCCAAGATAGCGCCATTGCACTCTAGCCTGGGCAACAAGAGTTTTCTGCTCAAAAGCAAACAAACAAACAAGAAAAGATACAGAGTTGTTAGAGCTTTGTGATAACCTTCAGGGACTTTCAATTTGAATATAATTATGTTCAATTAGTTAAATATTTCTTCTCATCAGTATCTTCAATAACACAAAGGGTGATGATATTTAAGATTTTTTTTCAGTAATATTGGCTAATCAGTGGGAAGATGTGAAATTTTTCATTTCTTCTAAATTTAAATCATCCAGTTGGTGAGTTTGAAGTATTATGACAAAGAAAGGGGTTCATTGAGTCCTCATCTCATATTCAGGACAATTTTTAATTACCACAAAATTCCTTGAGGTTGAGATACTAAAGCTTTATGCTCAATTGATATAAACTAAGTATCAAAATCGTAATGCTCAAAATAATTAAGAACAAAACAGTCGATCTCTCCTGCTGTCAGATAAGTTTTTCTCTTCTGCTTCCACATTATTCAAGGTTACTATCTAGAGAATTTATCCTTAAGGCCCATTCAGTGGTGGATATTGGTCTCACATGTGAAGCACGTATCCACTTGGGTTTCTCCTTCATCTTGATAGCACTATGAATCCTCAGCCACACTTGATAGGGTTCTGTCCAGTGTGATCATAGTCTGTCATCAGAACACTTTGATACAGACTGAGCCTCCTGTTCAATATCAATGACACATTCCCGGGGGGGCTTTTTCAGCATCTGGCCACATGTTGGCAAGGTGAGCCCCAGGGAAACCCACAAACTCTTTAAGTATCATGTATGGTCATGAGGGTTTTCCATTGTATCAGAGAATGGGTTAGGCTTAAGCCCAAGACTCGTAGATCTTCCAAACTCAAAGGGAGAAATGTTATGCTTGCTAGAGGGATTTAATCTTATTTTAAATGAAACGGATGGTAAAGTTTTACGTACTTTAGCTAAATAATTCTTTAGGGCACGTGGTTCATTCATTCCACTTGTTCAGAAGACTGGGGATAACAGGTAGGCAAGTTATTGGTATTTGTAGAGCATTACAAAGCTCCCAAATTCCCATACACATAGAATGACTTCCCCTACTGGATTCCAGATATTCAGGAATTCCAGCGGCTGAGATGATATGATTCAGTAAGAGCTTGATCGCTGAGCATCTGCTTTAGCCTATCCAGACACCAATACACAACACTGGGAAGAATACTGAATATCTTCTAAAGGTGGAAGTTCTATGAAGTTCTTGTGCCAGGAGATCCTAGGTAACATTGGCCTCAGCAGGCTTTCTTGACTTATCTTAGGTAAGTAAAGAATTTTTCTGACAAACAGCATACCTTCATATTATTTCCTGAATTACATGATCTTATTACAGAGATTTCAAGTTGTCAGTATATTCCTTTTGCTTGAATGAACTTGGTGGTGGTATGAAAAAGCCACTCAATCATATAACAATTGGAATAAAGGAAAGATTTCATTATATAATTCTCATTTTCCTATGGTGTTCATCTTAGTTCTCCTTCATTCCTAATTTTCTAATTCTTACAGAGTTGGCTATTTCTGAAATTATGAATAGGAGGTTTTCGATAGAAGTGATAGGGGTTTGATTTCCCCAGTTTAAAGGTCTGCAAATTAATTTCTTTTTAAAGAGTTAATCTTGTTTTCCAGTGTGAGCTTTACAATCAATTACATAAATCTGGTAGAGAAGTTTGAATGACTCTATTAAATCAGAAATTAGTTTCTCATGTAACATTTTAGTTCCTATTGATATTAGCATCTATTCTTCCAACGTTGGCTGGTCACATAACAGACCACAGACATATAGCTAATATCAGTATAGGTATATGCTTTACCACTGGTGGCTAATTTAACAGCTGGTATAATAACTACAATTCTGCCACTTGGGCTGATTTTATGTTTTGAAAAACAGAAGGCTCTATGCTTCAAGAGGGTTGATTACCATAGAAGATGCTTTTATATTCCCTTGTGGGTCTTTCACACCGAATATATTGATGAATATTCAGTCAGCATTGGGAATAGGAATATTAGATAAACCAGACCATGCCCCAGTGTCATCCTCAATGACTCCGAGACAGTCATGTTCAACTTACTCTGTCAAGATCTGGCCACAGAGTAGCTGTCAAAAGGTTACACCTGCCTAGAATAGCATTAGGATTAGACAGGAAGACTTGTTCTTAGCTCATTTGACAGCACACTGACAAGTACGGTGTCTTATGAACTTGTAAAATAGCAGTAACGACATGAAGTACTTTGTAAGTAAGTTAAATTTCCCAGAGACAAGGACTGAATCAGCCTTTTCAATCAGGGGAGTGGTTGCCACTCTACTTTGTAAATATCATGGCATTTCCAGAGAAACAAAATACAAGAACCCAAGAAAGTAAGCAATGTGCCTATAATCAAGGCCTAATTTTGGAGTAACCCTTAATCTCAAGACAGAAAAGGTAGAACCGCTTTTTTAACAAGGTTAAAAAAGTAATACAAGTGAAGACATAGCCGCCATTTTAAGGGCATAAAAGACTTCTTCAGCCTTATTTTGACTTCAATAAAAAGTTCTAGTGATGTTTCATGTAACATCTCAGTGAGAGGCTTAGCCTTTTCATAAAAGGCAGAGATCCACAATTAATCCTCAAAATCAGTGAAGTTTTTTTTTTTTTTTTTTTTTTTTTTTTTTTTTTTTTTTTTTTTTTTAGTATGTAGTTTCATTTGTACATTAGGCTGACTTCAGGATGCAACCACCTTCCATCTGCCAAGAACACAGATTCCAAATATTTTACTTCGGTTTGATAATATTGCAACTTAGCTAGCAAGGTTTTATGTCCTAGGAGTCTAAGAAATTTAGTAAAGCTAAAATGTCTTCTTTACTAGCATGTAAGGTATTAGCAGCTATCAATAATAATTAGCATGGAATCCTAATGTCAGGAAAATTCTTTACATTTTCTTATAAATGCCCAGAGAATACAGTAGGTGACTCTCTGAATTCCAGGAAGATCCACTGCCACAAATATTGAAAGCCTCCCGCTCCACAGGTAAACTCAAACAGGAACCTCAACTCCCCAGCTAAACGTGGAGAACAAAACATTGAACACAAATCCATGACAGAAAAATACTTAGATAACTCAGGAACAGATATTAAGATAGTAGCAAGATTGGGACTTACAAGTGTCAGAGGAATCACAACTTGTTTCTCTAAGATCATGCGTAAATCTATAAACAGTTTGACATTCCCTGTCAAGTTTTCCTAACTTTCTCACAGGCAATATGGAAGCATCATGTAGTGAATGTGCCTTTTTTTCTATGCCATATTTTATTAAATTTTCTAATTACATTGTATTTGAGATAAAAATAGAGAAAATGTTCTATACATGGCCAAGGTTTTTCTCTTTTGTAAGTTAACAAAATGGTATTGATCCCTTTTATTCAATCATTATCATTTTTTCCTAGGACTCATAGATACGGGTTTAGTTTCTGTAACTTGGGGGTGCTTCTCCAGCACTGAGTGAGACTCCCACTCTCTCACAGCCATCTTTTGTTTCAGAAAAGCCCACACTTAGCCATGCAGATACCTTGCATCCCAGTTCCAAAAGCACTCTCTTCAGAGTACAGAAGATCATAGCCCTTGGTTTACACAGCAGGCCCTTTCCTAAAAGATTACTGGGAATATTAGGAGACAAGGCATATTTTCCTCAGAGAAGGCCTATTTGCATGAAAACCTCAGAGGAGAAAGAATAGGTAGGAGATAGTCCAGAAATACTTATATCTTGGATGTTTTCCTACTTTAGGATAAAACAGAAAAGGTCTGTAGAAACTGTGGAATACGTTACTCCAGTCTCCAGTGGAAAGGGTAGAGAAAGATTAAAAGATGGGAAAAAGAAACAGACATGTAAGTTTATCCTATTCCCAGCTCTGTTTCCTCATTATATCAATTTTGCCCATGCTTTTCTCCATTTGCCAACTATTTTCTGATTTTATAGAGTAGGGAAGACCTCCTCAAGGAGGCTGTAAAGCTTGTCAGGTTTTATCCCTTGCGTCTTTCTCAATCTTATCCAAGATTCCTTTTTCTAATGTGTTGACTTTTTACAAGAGTGATGTATTAACTTCCCATTAGCTTGTGCCCTCTTATTTATTGGTGGCCCAAAGAAGTGTTTGTTACTTTGTGAATAATTGTAACTGGGCAGCTAACACTGCAGTCTTAAGGGTTTTTTTATTCCTTTTCTTTCTCCATATTTTCTCAAAGTTGAGTTACTGCTACCAATATTTGAGAAATTATCTGTTCTTGCCAGCTACCCACTTTTTCTCTTAGTTGTAGTTGAATTCCTGGCAACAAAAGTGCCAGAAAAATGGAGAGGACCAACGATCTATTCTAATCTGTCCGTGAATTTATACCTGTTAGTTTAGAAAATATTTCAGTGAATTATGGTAAAAATCAATGGAGAAGTCACCCAGCTTGTGAGTACAGCATTTAGCTTCTCCCAGTTCACATTCTGTGAAAGTTGTCAAGGGCTGCTATGAGCAGTCCTTCATGTTGGATTCCCAAGGCACTGAATAGCCTACCTGTCAGGGGAGGTGGAGAACTGGACTCCAAGTTCGTAGCCCTCCTTCATGAGGGGGCTCTCAAGTGGTCTTTATTGTGTCTGTCCCATTAGTCAATCAAAGTCAAATGGAGGCAACACTCCATTCAACAATCCAGTGTGCATCCCCAGTGCACAGGGCCGTAGATTGAAAACATACTGCAGAGTGCCTTGGGATATATTTGTGGATATCCTCAGAGCACTGAAAAATAACTCTTAAGATAGTTAATTTTGGCTGGAAAAAAAGGCATATGGATTATTAGTATTTTGGGTCCTCCAAGCAGTCCTGGATAAGTTCTAACAAGCATTTGAGTTGCTGAAATTCCAAAAGGCTAGAGCTGATATTCTTCATGTTGAGATGAAAAATAAGTTGATTTGAGATGATACCAACAAATCACAAGATTTCTCAACTTTCAATCAAAGCAAAGCTCAGGTATAAAATTAAGTTCTTCAAGTCCCTATTTTTGCCATTTAGTAGTCTGACTCCATTTTTTGTTACTTTTATTCCAAATTACTAGGACAACATTCACTAATCTGATGCTTTTATTCTATTACAGTCTCTTATCTAAATTCTCAGACTGCTTGTTCTTTCTCTTAATAAATTCTGTTTCCATAGCTGTGTTTTGCATAGCCTAGGACACCCCCACATCTCCTCCCAAGAATGGGTCTCAGCATAATACTTATGAGCATAATTTTTATGTCATCAAACCTCCTTAAGACCCAAGCCATGGCACTCCATATATATATTTGGTCCTAAAAATTATAACCAGGGTTGGTATCCTTAACCCCTTCTGTGAAAGTACATTGGAGTTCATACAGATTCAATGTGGCTTTTCATGTGTTCCTGATGTAAGAGGCCAGAGAGTCTTCTTCCTCTGGTGTTATTTATCTAAGGACAGGACTAGGGCAGTAGATGAGAACTGTATCTCATGGGTGTTATTCCTAAAAAAGTAAACTAGATATCAGGAAGCTCCTAATTTTATTGAATTTTATATCTATGGGCAAACAAACAAGTATCTGGATCTCAATCCCCTCTGGGTACAACTGCCAGGTTCCTTGAATATTCATTGTCCATCAATGATCTACAAACGTCATAACGCACTGCAAACCTGAAATACTATAATAGGGATGAATTTGTCTACTTGCATGCTTAGATACAAATAAATATTGCACTGTAGAAATTATACCGATGAATTACAAAATTTTTTCAACTTTCAGTCAAGGCAAGCTCAGGTAAAAGGTGAAAATCTTACAAGAATCCCTTCACATACATAACTCATGAAGAAGATCCCATAATGATATTCATATTGTCTGAAAGAATGAATCTAAATTCCTTAGAAACAAGTCTTCCCTAGAACCAAGGTCTATTTGAACTTTCTCAGTTACCAAAGGCAAATTTCATTCATGTAATATTGTATATCATGCCAACCAGATTTACTTCAATACAGTAAAATCACAGGAAAAAAATGAGGTGTAATTTCTAAAAATTATGACAATGAACCACTAAAATCAGGTTAACATAAAATAAGGGATTGCTCAGTTGGAAGGAAATAGATGGATGAAAATAAGTTTCCCACAGGGGACTGATTATCTGAAGCCCACAAATAGAATTTCTATTTTAATGGTGCTAAGACTATGTGAATCTAGATAATATGACATCATAGAGATGATACCAATAATCACAAGAGTTCTCATCTTTCAATCAAAGGAAAGCTCAAGTGTAAAATTAAGTTCTTCTCATAAGGATCTTATCATCTATGTGGATCGCACATGGAGAAGAATTAGTCACAATAGTATCTGTGTTCCTTGAGAGAATATGTGCATATTTTAAGGTTTACTTATCGTTCAACTCCTCATGGGCACTTTGTTTTCAATTTTTGCTATTAGATATGGCACCATATCTAATATATACATATTTTGGCCTGAGGGTATGTTGCCTCCATTCAACTTCAGTGAATACTAAGAGAATTCTAAAAACACGTAGACTTTTAAATTTTATACAGATGATCCTTGATTTATGAAGGTGTTACCTCCTAATAAACCCACTATGTTAAAAACACTGTAAATCAAAAATGCTTTTAGTACACCCAATGTACTGAACATCACAGCTTTGCCTAGCCTACCTTAATGTGCTCAGAACACTTACATTAGCCTACAGTGGGTCAAAATGATGGCAACACAGTACACGATGAAGTACTGGTGTTTACCTTCCTAACTGCATGATTGCTAGAGCTATGGCTCGCTGCCGCTGCCTAGCCTCACTAGAGTGTCATACAGCCAGCGGCTAGGGCAGGAAATGAAAAATCAAAATCCAAGGTATGGTTTCTACTGAATACATATCACTTTCACAACATCACAAAGTGGAAAAATGTAAATCAAACCATTATAAATTGGGGACTGTCTAGATATACCGGAAGATGTTTATCTGACTGTTGTCTGAACTATTTTTCTCATGGCTAACGACCTTGAACACCTTTTCATAAGCTTATTGGCCATTTAGATATCCTCTTTTGTGAAGTACTCATTTAAGTGTTTTCTAACTTTTTGACATGTAAATGTTGTATCTTTTATATGATGCTTCTTCATGGATTATATACTTTGAGAAATAAAAGTTTTAATTTGGATGCAAACTAATTCATCAATGTTTTCCTTTGTGCTTAGTGTTATTGGTATTTTTCACTTTCCCCCATATTATGATGACATTCTCCTATGTTATGTTATGCTCAAGAAGCTTTACTGTTTTGTCTTTCATGAATAGACCAACATTACACCTAGAAATGATTTATTTGTATGGTTTGAAAAGGACTTCACTTTTTTTTACGTATTGATATCCAGCACTATTGAACAAACCATTCTTTCCTCATCATGCAGGAGTGGCACTTTTATCATAAATCAAGTAATCATATCTCTGTTCATCTGCTTGTGGAATCTCTATTTTGTTCCATTAGGCTAGTTTTCTGTCTTTTGTTGGTAACTGTAACCTTGTGATAGTGGGCCTTAAATTTTGGCCCTGTAACTCATGCAAAATTGTCCATCTTCATCAAGACTATCTTGGCTCTTCTTGACTCTTTGTATCATATACAATTCTTGAAATTAGATTGAACATTTTTAAAAAAGGCATTCAGCTTTAGAATGCTCTTGCACTGGGATCTTTGAGTGAATTTGGGGGAGAATTAACATGAATAGTATATGTAATTGAATTTGCCACTCTGAATATATTATATCCCTCCATTTGCAAGGTATTATTTGCTTCCTTTCCATAACGTTTCATAATATTTTGTGTGATTTTTTTCCTATGGTATTGATGTTTCTGATGTTCCCAAAAATGTTATCTTTTAAAACTTCATTTTCATTTGTCATTTTACATAGAAATACATTTAATTTTAGTTATCTGTTTTTTAACCCAGCAATCTTGCTCAATTCACTTCCTAATTTTAATTGATCACATTCAGACTTGTTTCTTGTCTGTAAATAATGAAATGTATACCTTTTCATTTCCAATCCTTATTCTATGACTGTACTCCCCTAGTTAGGACATCCAGTGTAGTAACGAATAGAAATGATGAGAAAAAAAAATCACTATTTTATTCCCAATCTCATAAAAAAGCTTTTTCTATCTCCACTGTCAATAATTTTACAATTAATTTATTTTGTAAATACCCTTTATCTCATTAAATTTTGTTTCAATTTTAGTTCCTAAATTCCTAGTTCCAATAAAGAGACTTATAAAGAATAGTTTTATATATTATCAAATGCTTTTCTCTTTTGATATGATCATATAACTTTCTTCTCTCTTAAGTTACCATAGTGAATTACATTGAGTGATTTTAATTCATTTTAATTCAATGACATTGAGTGATTTTAATTCCTTTTGAAGTAAACATTTTGTAATAGTTTAAGATTTTTTAAAAGTGAAGCTGAAACAGAGTTCCTAAATACCCTACACCCAGTTTCCCCTCCTGTTAACATCTTGCATTAATATGGCACATTTGTCACACTCAATGAACCAATATTGATAGATTAGTATTAACTAAAGCCCATTTTATTCAGATTTCCATAGTTTTACATCATGTACTATTACTCTTCCAGGATCCCATAAAGGATGACATATTCCATTTACTTGTCTTGTCTATTTAGGGTCTTCTTGGCTGTCACACTTTCTCAAGCTTTCCTTTTTGATGACCTTCACAGTTTTGAGCAAAACTAGTCAAGTATTTTGTAGAGTATATCTCACGTGGGACTTGTTTGATGATTTTTCTCATGATGATACTGATCTTACGGGTTTTTGGAAGGAAGACTGTAGAGGTAAAGTGCAATTCTTATCACATCATATCAAAGGTATATACTATCAACATGATTTATCACTACCGATGGTAACCTTGATTACCATGCAGAGACAGTGCTTGTCGGATTTCTTCCCTGCACAGTTACTCTTCCCTTCTGTCCCCCATTTCCACCCTGTACTCTTTGAAAGAAAGTCACCACTGTACCTAGTAACTTTCTTCCCACACTTGACGAGTAAGGAGTTCAACCTCCTTAAGGGTAAACGTATCTATAAAAACTATATGAAATTATGCTTCACAAAAGATCTATGTTCTCCCCAATTTATTTATTCATTTGATTTGCATCAATATGGATTCATGGATATTTTATACTTTGGGTTGTAATCTAACATTATGCTATTTATTTTTTAAAAATTTGTTCCAGATTTGACCACTGGAAGCTCTTTTGGTTGGTTCCTGAGTCCCTTTGACATATTTTCACCAATGTGAGGTTATTCTTTTAGTACCTCCTTACTCTCTGTCACCATAAGATGCTCCAGACTCATCTTGTACATTTCCTACCCAGTCCTATTATCCGCCGTTTCTACAAGGATCCCTGATTTGTTCTATTGGAGAATGGTATTAAAACCCAAGGGCTGGGTTCTAGGTGCGCCCATTGTTACTAGAGTGTCATTGCTTCTAGACATTCTCAGTTGACAAATGGTGTGTACAATAACTATGTAAATACATGCACCTATATTTCTATGTGTAGCCATCTGTCTGTATATTAAACATAAGTTTACACTGTTTCCAACTCTAATGCATTACAAATCATTCTTTTCTTCTTGCCTGTAACCATTCCAACAACAAGAAACGTATACCATCTACTTAATTGTTCAATTCCAATATATGTATCATGATTTAGAATTCTAACTCATACACCTACAGAAAGCAACTTTATCAAATAGAGTGCAGTGCTCATGTACAGTCACTTTGCCTCTAGTCTTACAGATTCCACTCATTTTCAAAGTTACTTAAATCATTACTTTTCCTCCCCAACCTTATTCGTAAGCTTGTTTAATCCATTTGTAAAACAGCTGGACTCTTTTGTCAGACACTATATCCCCAAACTCCTAAATGATTTTTTAAAATTTGTGTACATTAAGGTTCATTTGTGTTTATGTGGACATAAGTTTTCAGATTAGTTGGGTAAATACCAAGGAGCATAGTGGCTAGATATATGGCAGGACTATGTTTAGCTTTCTAAGAAACCGCCAAACTGTCTTCAAAAGTGGCTGTGCTATTTTGCATTCCCACCACCAATGAATGTTGCTTGCCTTTTCAACAGAAGTTGGCATGATCAGGCTTTGGATGAATTTTAGCCATTCTATTATATGTGAATACATGTGTCATGCATACTGTGTGTAGTGCATGTGTACATGCACATGAGTGCATGTGTAGTGGTATTTTATTTATCTCCAGTGACAGAAAATGTTAAGCATCTTTACATAAGTGTATTTATCATTTGTATTTTTTGTTTGTTTTTTGGTGTGGTGTCTGTTCAGATCTTTTGCCTATTTTTTAATTGGGTCATTTGTTTTCTTATTGCTGAGTTTTAAGAGTTCTCGATATGGTTGACTGGAATACCTTTATTAGATATGTGTTTTGAAAATATTTCCCCCCAATCTGTGGTTTATCTTTTAATTAATTTAAGTGCCTTTTTCCAAACAGAACTTATATTTTAAAAGCTTACCGTTTTTTTTCCCATCATGGTCTGTGTCTTTGGTGTTCCCCACCACAAAACCCAAGATCACATACATTTTCTCTTTTCTTTTAGAATTATTGTTTTGCATTTCATATTCAGTTCTATGATCTATTTTAATTTTTGTGAAACATCTAAAACCTATGTCTAGGTTCACTTTTTTTGCATATAGACATCCCCTTGTTGCAGCACCATTAATTGAAAAGACTATTCTTTTATGCATCAGATTGTCTTTGCTCCCTGACACAGGTCAGCTAATTATATTTGTTTCTGTCTATTTCTGAGCTCTCTATTCTGAACTATTAACTTATGTATCTGTATCTGTTCTTTTGCCAGTACCACAAAGTCTTGATTACTGCAGCTTCTAGTAAAAGTCTTAAAACCAGGTAGTATGACTCCTCTTTGCGCTTCTTCAGTGTTGTGTTGGTTATTCTTTGTCAGTATCTACAAAATAGCCTGCTGGGATTTTGAATAGAATTGCATTGAGTCTATAAAGTTAGGAAGAACTGACATTTTTATAATATTGAGTCTTCCATCTATGGATACAGAATATATCTTTTAATTTATTTTTATCTTCTTTGATTTCTTTTCTCAAAGTTTTTTAGTTTTCTACATACAGACATACAGATCCTGAACCTCTTTTTTTTTTTAGGTTTATATGTAAGGGTTTTGTTTGCTCTTATTATGGTGCTATTATAGTTTTTTTCTAGTTTCAATAGACTATTACTGGTTTATAGGTAAGCAATTGGTTTTTGTACATCAACCTTATGTCCTTTAACTTTGCTATACTCACTTATTAGCTCCAGATTTTTCTTTTGTGGATTCTTTGGGATTTTCTCCATGTCATCCTTGAGTAAAGACAGTTTTATTTCTTCCAT
Source organism: Rhinopithecus bieti (assembly GCF_001698545.2). Taxonomy (NCBI): domain Eukaryota; kingdom Metazoa; phylum Chordata; class Mammalia; order Primates; family Cercopithecidae; genus Rhinopithecus; species Rhinopithecus bieti. The sequence continues at coordinate 506,377 of NW_016807505.1, read as the reverse complement.
CACAAACTGTATGCCTCATTCACTTTTCTTGTCTTGTTGCACTAGCTAAGACTTCCAGTATGATGTTGCATGGAATTGGAGGACATCCTCGCCTTGTTCCTGAAATTAACATATAATCTCTTACATTTAAGTATGATATTAGCTGTGGGGCTTTTTGTAGAATTTTTTCATCAAGTTGAGGAAATTTCCTTGTATTCCTAGATTGCTGAGATTTTAAAAATCATGAATATTCAATTTTGTGAAATGCTTTTACTACATCTACTGATATAATAATAAAATGTTTCTTCTGTAGGCTATTGATGTGGTATATTACATTGGCTGAATTTTGAATGTTGAAACAGGCTTGCATCCCTGGAATAAATCCCATAATGTACATAATGGTACTCATTTTTCTATACGTTGTTGAATTCAATTTGATAATGTTTTGTCGAGGAGTTTTATGTCAATCTTCATGAGAGATATTGGTCTGTAGTTTTTCTATCTGGTAATGTTTTTATCTGGTTATTATGTTAGGGTAATGATGGCTTGATGTAATGAGTTGGGAAGTCTTCCCTCTGTTTCTATTTTCTGGAAGTAATGGTGGAGAACTGGTATTGTATCTTCCTTAAATGTTTTGTAAAAATCACTAGTAAAACTCTCTGGGCATGGTGCTATTTTGGGGGAAGGTTATTAATTATTAATTCAATTTCATTAATAGATATATTGCTATTCAGGTTACCTATTTTTCCTTTTGGGAGTTGTGGTAGTTTATCTTTTCAAAGTATTGGTCCATTTCATTTATCAAATTTGGGGGCATGGAGTTGTTCTTAGTATTCTGTTATCCTTTTCATGTCCATGGGATCAATATTGACGTCTCCCTCCTTTACTCCTGATATTGGTCATTTGTCTTTTTTCTTTTCTTTGCTTAGCCAGACTAGAAGTTTAGCAATGTTACTGATCTTTTAAACAAATCAACTTTTGGTTTTCTTGGTTTTCCCTACTGTTTTCCTGTTTTACATTTCATTGATCTTTATTCTTTTATTATTTCTTTTCTTCTGTTTGCTTAAGGTTCAACTGTTCTGTATTTTTCTAAGGTGGAAGCTCAGATTGATTATTGATCTTTTTCTTCTTAAAAAACTATTAATGCTAAAAGTTTCCTTGCAAGCACTGCTTTAGCTGCATCCCACAAATTGTAACCAGTATTGTCCAGTTGGAATTAGTTCAAAATAATTTTTATTTTCTCCAATGACTTGTTCTTTGATGTGTCTGTTATATAGAAATGTGTTTTTCAGTTTCCAAATATTTGGAGATTTCCCATCTATATCTTTATTGGTTTCTAGTTTTATTACATTGTGACCTGAGTACTTAGTACGATTTATGTTTTAAATTTGTTTTATGGCACATAGTATGATCTATTTTCATGAGTATTTCATGTAAGCTTCAGAACAACGTATATTCATGTATATTCTTCTGTTGTTGGAGTACTCTGTAAGCATCAAACAAGTTAATTGATAATGCTGTTCAGGTTATCAATATTCTTATTTATGTCTATGCCAGAAGGATGTTGAAACCTCTGACTATAATAGTGGATTTATCTATTTCTTTTTTCAGTTTTACCAACTTTTACTTCATGTATATCTTGACACTGTTAATAGGTGCATACACGTTTAGATATTCTTGTAGAACTGGCCCTTTCTCACTATGTACTGCCACTTTTCATGCCTGGTAACCTTCCTTGTTCTGAATTCTGCTATGTCTGAAAATCAATATAGCTACTCCGGCTGTCTTTTGATTACTGTAAGCATGTTATATCTTTCTCCATCCCTTTACTTTTAGAGTATCCAAATCTTTAATTTTTTTATTATTATCATTTTCAAATCTTTAAAGTAGGTTTCTTGTAGCCATTTAGTTGGGTCTTGTCTTAGTCCATTCTGACAGTTTCTGTTTTTCAATGTAGATGATTCACATCTGAAGTGATTATTTACACAGTTGGATCAATATATTCCACGTTTGCAACTGCTTTCTAGTCATTGCATTACTATTTCTTTGAGACCTCTATTTTACTGTGTTCTCTACTTTTACTTGATCATGTTACATGATTCCATTATATCTCCTTTCTTAGCATATCAATTATCTTTTCTTATTTAACTGGTTGTGCTAGAACTTACAATATACATTTTTGTTTGTTTTGAGACAGGGGTCTTGCTGTATCACCCAGGCTGGAATGCAGGGGTGCGATCTCGGCTCACTGCAACCTCTGCCTCCCAGGCTCAAGCAATTCTCCCACCTCAGCCGCCCAAGTAGCTGGAGCTACAGATGTGTGCCACCACACCTGGCTAATTTTTGTATTCTTACTTGAGACGGGGTTTTGCTATGTCACCCTGGCTACAATGTACATTTTTAACTAATCTAAACCCACCTTCAAATTACACCATGCCACTTCACGCTTAGTGCAGGTGCCTTAGAGGACTTCCATTTTTTTCCTATCTCTGGTGGCATTGCTGCCATTCTCTCCACATATCCATATGCCATAATTGACTACCACATTATTACTTTAGGATTTTTTTTTTTCCTGATGAGAAGACCAGGATGTTTTATCTACCTTCTTTAAAGATTTTTTCTGTTTGTCTTTCTGCAGGTTGAATATGATATTTGTAGGTTTTATTGTTTTTGTTTTGTTTTGTTGTTTTGTTTTGTTTTTTGCATTTTACTGTTTTGTGTTCTCTGAGCTTTCTGGGCCTGTGGTTTGGTGTCTGTTATTAATTTTGAAAGGTTCTTGGCCATTTTTTCTTCAAACATATATTATGCTCTATACTGCATTCTGTTAGTATCCCAATTACAGCTACGTTGCACCTTTAAAAATTGCTCCGCAGTTCTTGGATGTTCTGTCGCATTTTCTTCATTCTTTTCTTTTTCTGTGTTTGCATTTTAGTTTGTAAAATTTCTATTGACCTATCTTCAAGATCACTGAATCTTTCCTTGGCTGTGCTGAATCTACTTATAAGCCTGTTGAAGGCATTCTTCATTTATGTTATAGTGTTTTTTATTTCCAGCATTTCCTCTTGGTTCTTTTGTTTCCATCTGCTTATATCATCTATTTTTGCATGTGTCTAAGAGTCCTTAACATATCAATCATAGTTATTTTAAATCCCTATTGTTAATTCCAACGTCTTTGTTCTGAGTCTGGTTCTGCTAACTGCTTTCTCTCTTCTGTTTTTTCTTGTCGTAGGATATGCATTGTAATTTTTTGTTGAATTGTATCTGGTAGTAAGTACTGAGGTAAACGGGGCTTTAGAGCGCTATTTACAGTAATCTGATGAGGAATTGGGCTTTGTTTAATGTTTGCTGTTACTAGAGGCACCAGAAATGCCAAATCCCTCTAGGGTCTTTGGTTTCTGCTCTTGACTTCGGACTTCCCTAAGTACACCTCTGAGAGAACTGGTGTTCTCTTTCAACTGTAATCCACTATTACACTGAACACTGCTGGTGGGGTGGTAAGACGCACGGGAGAGTGTTCGACAATCTTTTGAATAAGTCTCTGTGTGCCTGTGTCTTGGTGTTATAACCATCACAAATATTCCTTCAGTAGCAGAACCTCTCCCTCAGCTCCACCTGACCTCTCTACTCTTTTCTCTGGTTCTTGTGTTTCCCATCTATTTCCTTGAAGCACTGACCTCTACTGACAATTGTGGGTTTTTTATTTCCTGATTGGTAAAACAGGAAAGCTAGAGAAAGCTGGAATGAAAGGAATGCCCTTCCCCTTATCCCTTTAGGAGAATAGGGTAAAATATTCAGGTAAAATATTTCCCCTGGAGGTTAGGTCTTTGTTATGAAGAACGCTCTGGGTGTATTTCACAATGATTACTCTTCTCCCCCTTTCTGAAGCAGGAGGGGATCTTTCTTAAACCTTTACCATGAGAAATTGTTGAGGTTCCTGGAGGTAGAACCCACAAAAATGTGGGGGTCCCCAGGAGTTTCTTCCTTTCACTCTAGTCCACATTCAGCCCAGCTATTCATCTAAATTGCTATTTAAATGTTCCTATCAATTTGTGGCTCCAGTGGTTTCTGTTCCAGCCAAGCAAATTTCAGCTGTGTATCAATTGGTGTCCCCAGATTTTGGGGTGGCAACTTTCCCTGATGCCTCATTTCTCTGATGGGTTCAATTAAATAATTGATTCTTTTTTCAGTTTGTTCTGCTTTATCTTGTTATAAGGACAGTAATTATAACATACAAGTTCTTCACATATCAGAGCTGAAACCAGAAGTGAATGCTTTTTTGAATGTTTAAAAACAAAAACCTTCATTTCTCAAGTAAACCTCAAATGACTGTAATGCAGTGACCTTTTAAAAAATATATTTCGGCTGGGTGCAGTGGTTCATGCCTATAATCCCAGCACTTTGAGGGGCTGGGGCAGGTGGATCACCTGAGGTCGGGAGTTCAAGACCGGCCTTACCAACATGGAAAAATCCTGTCTCTACTAAAAATACAAAAATTAAACAGGCATGGTGGTGCGTGCCTGTAATCCCAGCTACAAGCAGGGCTGAGGCAGGAGGATCACTTGAACCTGGGAGGTGGAGGTTGTAGTGAGCAGAGACCGTACCACTGCACTCCAACCTGGGCAACAGAGTGAGATTCCGTCTCAAAAAATAAATAAATAAATAAATAAATAAATTCACATAATTTGTTTTACTATTATTGTGTTTAGGCTACTTGGATCTATATTCCTAGTAGCCATGTTCTGTAAATTCCATTTTTTACAGTTCATTGTCATGTTTAGTTACTAGAAGTCAGCTGTCCTGAGAAAATGAAAATTATATATTTTTCCCTTAAATATTTGTAAAAATTTGCTAGTGAAACATTTCAGCATGGAGCACTATTGTTTGGGAATATTTTAATTATGGGTTCAGTGTCTTTAAAGCTATATTTTATATTTCTTTTGTGTCTTTTCATTAGCTGTGTTTTAAGGGATTTTATAATTTAATCAATATTTTTTAAATGATTGGTAAAAGTTACTCTTCAAGTGTTCTTAAATTTTTAAATAAAGAAAAAATTGCAATCACCTACAAAGGCACATACAGTACCTAGATTACCATGTATAGTGTTCTGTGTTCAGACTTATGGTCTGTGCTTTGGTCATGAGAATGAAAAATATCACCCTTGCTTAAAGGCATCATCACATGTACAAAAGAAGCTGAAAATCCTATTCTCCCCTAAAGAAAAGGATATCCTCGCCCCATACTCAGGAAGCTGCAAAATTGGTCAAAATGAGTTTTCAGTTAAATGTCCACATCAGCAAGCACTGCTTGAACTGGTCTGCTCGCTAATCCTTCCAATCATTTCTACTTGGCTTTGATCAAATCAACCCCATCTGACCAACTCCATTTGCTTCCATCTAACCCAGCTATACTGCTTATTATAAATTTAACCTAAATGCCACCCTTCCTCAAAATTTTATATAATTTTGTCTTTCTCTTTGAGGAGCAAGAAGTTGAAATTTTTTTTTTTTTTTTTTTTTTTTTTTTTGAGACGGAGTCTTGCTCTGCCACCCAGGCTGGAGTGCAGTGGCCGGATCTCAGCTCACTGCAAGCTCCGCCTCCCGGGTTCACGCCATTCTCCTGCCTCAGCCTCCCGAGTAGCTGGGACTACAGGCACCCGCCACGTCGCCCGGCTAGTTTTTTTGTATTTTTTAGTAGAGACGGGGTTTCACTGTGTTAGCCAGGATGGTCTCGATCTCCTGACCTCGTGATCCGCCCGTCTCGGCCTCCCAAAGTGCTGGGATTACAGGCTTGAGCCACCGCGCCCGGCCTAGAAGTTGAAATTTCTCTTGCAGTTTCTCCCTTGCCAGAGCAATTCTTTTGAAGTGTAAAGTTTTACTTCAAAGAATTGGAAGCCAATTTAGCTCTTTCTTTTCAGGTTTAAGACAGTTTTTATTTCCTTCAAAGTCAGAGAATTGGTACTGGGGCAGTAAAAGACACAGACAAAAATCTCTAGTCAGCATGTTTACATTCTAGTGCAAGGAGATGGACAATCATTTAAAATATTAAGTAAGATTTTATATGAAATGATCAGTGTTGAAAATAGTGAAAAGGGGTAAAGAGCAATGCTTTGGTGATATTGATACTTAGAGAAGTGTCCCAGATTCGCCTAGTTGACAACTGATGATGGCCGAAGAGTAAGCAGAGAGAGAGAGAGAGATGGTGGGGAAAGGCTTGGGGCCAAGACAGAATCTGGTGCAGAAGCTGGCCCAGAGGTTCCAGAACAGCAAGTAGTAGCTAAGAGGTAAGAGGTGACAGAAAGTGGGCTTGACCAGGTCCAGTTTTGTGGGCCATTCTACGGATGTTTATCATAAACAACATGTAAACTACTGAAGGATCTGCACAGAGGGGAACTGTTAACTGACACTGTGAGAAACCAAATCATGTCTACTCTCATGACTAATTGTCTCCAATTTAAATTTTCCACTATTTTCACTGGCATAACTTTACTATTCCAGTAAATTCTTGCTCAGAAAAATAAAAGTTGTGAATAATGTTTATTATTACAAGAACTTCCTTAGAAACTTATTAACTCATCAACAGAAAACATCAATGGCTTATATTCCAAGATCTTCTGAATCCCTCACCTCCAAATCTTTGCTGTGACCACCAACAGTAAACTCTTTTATCATAATCCTTACCAAATCCTAATCAAGCCCTGGCATTTAAAGAGCAATTTTAAATGAGTCTTTAAAGTCTCATAAATATTCTAACATTGTCCTTCCTTGTCCAAAATGTTATTAATATCTATCTATCAGGGGATTGCTTTCTCTTACCACATTAAGAATAAACTCAGCTTTGCCTTATCAAAATATTCTTCAGGTTGTATTTCTAGGAATTCAGTATTGAACAATCTTGGAGATCTCACCAAGATCCATAAAGACTGAGACCTCTTTGCAGCCTAGGCACAAGAACCTTAATTCAGAACCTTAATTCAGTGTCCTCCTCAGATATCCTTTTAGCTTCCTGGTCAGGACTATCTCTTAGTGCAACACTATATTAAGTAAATCAAATTGGACTGAGCCCCAATATACTTTCATTGCACTCTCAGTATACTGAGATTATTTCGTCTCCTGAGTAAGGAACTCTTTTCAGAAACACTTTGATCAGACTTGAAAAAAATTTCTTTTTGGTGAAACTGCCTTATTACTAGTGGTGCTACTCTTCGCCTTTGTCCTTGCCACTTCATGTGTGTATATATAAGGAACATTTATAGGGAAGAGAGTGACAGAGACCCAGGTGAGTGCGTCCCTCAAGACAGCCCCAGGGATGGAGAAGTTTGTAAGATTCCTTCTCAGCCTGCTGTCCTTTGGGGAAATTTTTCCCTAGGTCCTTATCAAAACCTATGACAATTTTCCTCAATCTTGTCTTGACCGTTCGTCTGATTCTAAGAATAATCCCCTCTTAAAATCTTAGGTACCCCCAAGAAACTGCAAATTCTTTCAGTTCTAAAGTTAGACAATGTGGAAATTAGACTGAGAGACCCAACGGGTCATAAGCAACATTTTTTTCAGAGTTTTACCACATTTTCATGGGTATGCCTCCAGTCTCATTCTATTTCCAAACACCCTCTGGACTTCTTCTTCCATATATTTATAATATAACCCACATTCACATACTTATTTAAATGGCATAATTTCAACAGAGATGATTTACAATTATAGCAGCCACTTGGGGGAAGTTTTTATATGAACAAAATTATTTAAGAGGTGCATTAAAATAAAATAGATCAAAATTCCAAACATCCAATAGTCTACATTTTAATTAATCTGAGAAATTCAAAATTGCTTTCTTATGAAATTTCTTAGCCAGGGCAAAAGAAAAAAAAAACTCTCTCTGTTTTAGATACCAACAAATCATAACTCAAACGAAATAGACTTTATCCTATTCTTCTTCTCTCCCCATCTCTCCCTCTGAACAATTTTCTTCTTGTTCAGACAGCCAGAAAACCCCAAAGCTCAATGACCTCTTCATGTTAAACTACCCTCACAACAGGGAAACATCTGTGGTTGATTTTAAGCCATTTAACTCTGAGATGAGAGACCCTGTCAAAGGCTCTTCAAAGCACAGACAGAACAGAGGAAAACTTGCAGAGGATTATAAAACGTCTTTAGGAAGTTAGAATGCAGGGCTCCTAGATCTATACCAAGGAATTCATATTTTAGTGATAACCACAGATGCAAAAAAGTACATGAAAAAGGCAAAATGGGTCAGTCTCAATGGTAACATAAAAGACCACAGGAAACCAAAGAGTTTCAAATTTTACAGGAAAAAAAAGAATTTTAGAAAAACTGAAGATATTGGACAAGGTCTTTTGGAGGCTACCCATAAAGTCTTCCCTGTGAAAACAGATTGTTTTATAATCCAGTCCTGCAAGCAAAGAAAGGATGTGTCCACTGGAGAAAGCAAAGATAGGCTCTTTAATATCTTTAGGAAGGACTCAGTAGACCTTGAAGCAGATATGAGCCCATACGCATCTTTACTCATTTTGTAGAAATGAACTGAAGCCAAACAACCAGGATTTAATGTGTTAAAAAAAAAAAAAAAAAAA
>NW_016807505.1:478170-497649 GCF_001698545.2 Rhinopithecus bieti | reverse complement strand
AAAAAAAAAAAAAAAAAAAAAACTACAATGAGCAGTATTATTCCCATTATCAGATCTCTAGCGCTTCACTAAACATTTTGAAAGGATTTTATTTAAAAAAAATCAAAGTAGAGATAAAATTACATCCTCCTATCCCAGATATTAAACTCAGAATAAGGAAGTCTCTTGATAAAGACACCTGTAAGCAGTAAGGAAATTGGAAAACACTTGTTTTGCATTAGCCCAGAATCAAAGGGGCAAAACATGAAATAAGTGATAAATCAAGGTGCTTCCAGTGGGTATCAAGCACAAAACCTTTCATCTTTCAAGTCAAAAAGAAAACTTTCTCTAAATATTAAATAACAACTCTGAAAATTTTTTAACTGATATGGGTGCTAAATAGCATCAGCCTTAATCATTATTACACAACCTCTTCATTGAAAATAAACTACTCACATGGTAGGTCTCTGCAATAATTATCAAATATTCCTCATGTTCCAGCCCATTACAGTCACCCTTGGACTTTAACTAAATTACATTCTTTCTTTCTCTGTAATACCACATTCACTCACCTGATAGGTAGGAAGTTACTGTGTGGGTGGAATTGTAAATTAAATGCTATCTGGATTGTCTAGACCTTGAGTCTCTGACTCCCCCACTCATAAAGAAGCCGTAGATAATCTGGACATTGATTCACAACTACTATTGAATCTAAATCAAGCCAAAATTGAAGATCTCAAGGAAGTGCTTCACATTCTTATGGATGAACCGGGTTAGGGCTCAGGTTTATCCACCTAAACTGCTACCCAACTTGCACAATTTCTTCTAAAACCAAAAGGTTAAAAAGGACTAATGGCCTAAAATAATAGCTAAAAGCTTTGTACCAGCCCTTATAATTCTTTTACCTCCCATGCTCAAAAACACAGTGGCAGAGATAGCAGATTTGTTCAGGACCTCAGAACCATAAATAGAATCGTTCTCCGTTTCTTTATTGTACCCCACCCAAATACCATCTTATTTTCAATGAGTCCTTGAGGCTGCATATCTTACAGTGGCAGATTTGTGCTCTACTTTTTGTTATAGTCCCTTTGTATTAAAATAGTCTGTACTTGTTGGTACACCCCTAGGCAAAATCAACAGTATACTTGAACTATACCCCCTAGATTTCCTTAGATACCTTCCTACTTTTCACAAGGATTTCAAGGACCCTATATTTCTCTGTGACTCCTCTCTCATCAATAGATAATATGAATGACCAGTGACTGTGTTCCCCAGACAAAGCAAGCTCTAAGACTTATTCTACCTACCTACTTCGTTTTAGCTCAGAAAGGTCATACAGTTTCCAAAGGGAAGTTAGACTTTTGTCTAAGTTCATTACCTATGATGTGATTTATCCCAAAAAGATGAATCCTTTATGCCTGATAGATTACAAGCTATTCAAAACTTTTCAGGCTAGTAGTTAAGAGATTATTAAGAGGATTCCTGGGTTTCCTTGGATACTTATTGCAGAACATTCCTAAATTTTCCAAAATTGCCCATCTCTCTGACTTACTCACATGATGGGTAGCCAAAACGGATCCCTAAGAACCTAATCACGAAGAGATTTTTGTGAGTTAAAATTAGCCATCCAATGACCTCCCACTTTAGGCCTACCCAATTCTCACAGAACTCTCTACCAGTTTGTATATGAGTGCTGGGCACAAGCTCTTGATGTTCTAAATGCATTTCACGGGAATCCTCAGGGGTCAGCTCATTGAAGTCTGTATCTTCACCCAGCGCCAATGGCCACAGCAGCTAAATTAGTGGAAGCCACTGCTGGCTTGGTTTAGGTTAGGGTCTCCTTATGAGTTTCATAGTCCCTCATGCTGGATAACCTTTACTGAAAATATACAATATTGAAAACACATATTTTTCAGCATAGAGGCTTAAAATTCTATGAAACATTACTTCACATTAGCACCTTACATCTTTATTACTTATGGCAATACTTTCAAAATCGCTACTATCTTTTTCCATTACCTTGACAGACTGGATTAAGANCTTTAAGACTGAGACAAAAGAATATCAGATAGCATATGATGTGACATACTTCACCCTTATAATATAATCACTACCAGAGGGAAAATCTGCCAGATGACAGAACTCATTTCGCTCCACAGATCTGGTCCGTTTGAGTGAGATAGGAGAGTGCTGGTGGCAGATACGCTTTGTGTGTAGTTCTTGGTTTTGTTTGTGAACAAGCAGGGTTATCGATCTCAGCAGGAGCCTCTACTAAAAATGGTCAGCAAACAACAGAATTTTTGAGTATTCCGAAGCTTGCTGAAGATGTGGCTATTATAAAAATAAACACTAATACAAAAGGGGATACCAGGAAGCCCCGGTATCCCCTTCACTAAGATCCTGGTCCTTATAATCAAACCTTCTGACAGGTTCAAACAGGTTCTTATAGAATGTCAACAATTGGTTCCACAGTTGGCAAACAGTTACTAAGATAAATCTGCAGGTAAATTGCAAGAGGAAAATCTCTCACACTCTAGGATAGATGCTTAGCAGTGCCAGAGGACCTTAAATGGGAAGTTTCAAAAATTGAATATGCAATTACCTACCTAGGCAAAGAAAAATTGGCTACTGCACTCAACCAACATTGATGGAGAAATTTTACTAAGATTATTGAGGGTGCATGTGGTGTCTTATTACCAGTATAATCTTGGTAAAAACGCAAAGATGGGGCATGAACAAGAATCTCAGGGCCCCTTTGAACACTTACAGATTTTGTAAGTGCCTTCTGCAGTGGGTTTTGAGTATGTACGGTAATTGTTTGCTTATTTGGAGGATAGACTGAAGCCTTGTTTGGAGATTTCCAGCTCTGTCAGAGCAAAATTTGACATGGTTTTGTGTTCCCAGACTCTCTCTCTAGTCCAAGTATAAACTATCTCCATTTTACTGAGATAATGAAGAGCTTTGTCCAGCTCTGCCAGTCCACACAGTAATGCTGCTAAATGTTAAGCTCGAATTAGCAACGCTATCAGAGACTCTCAAACTCACATGGCCTAATATTTGCTTTAATGACAATGAGCTCAACTTCTGGGGTTCATCAAGTCTTCCCTTTTGAGTTAGCAACAGGCCAACCCATGAGTTTAGGAATATCTCCTCTGCTTCTAGACTCTACATCATTGGAAGTGATCACAGCCAAATATTGCAGGTAACTCAAGCAATTTGTCCAGTCTTACCCTAAGAGGTAAACAAGCAGCTTTTCCTATACTAAATGACCCTCACATGATCTAAATTCAGAGACTTGGTCTCAGGTAACTCCAGGAGAGAGAGCTGAAAAAGAAAGCCCTCAAACCCAGATGGAAAGGACCCTATCAGATACTGTTAATGACTCATCCAGAGGTAAAATTCCAGGGAGTTGATACTGAGAGTGATGTCTTCCAATCAAAGAGGCATAAACCATCTTAAATCATTACCGGAGACCTCAAGCTGAGAAATCTTGAGACCTGGAGACCTCAAGCTGAGAATTCATTAGAAGAAAGATGGTCTTTGGAAGGAGATGGCTGCTACACAGGATTTTTTAGTCCAAGTGGATGACTGCAGGAAATATAGACAGTTTCCACTCAAGATCCATAGGACAATACCACAGACTGTCATGTTTTAATCTGCATTCTTCTGTTGTTTATTTTCTTGCCTATCTGGCTTAAAGCTACATTTAATTATGTTGCTTATAAGGCATAGCTACAATTAAATCACTCCTCAGTATGAGTGCAATACCTAGTTATAATTTATGTATGCAGTGGTTAAATCATATAGTCAAATTGTCGTTAGGTTTGCACATATTTTCCTTGATGAGCCACTCAGTTTCTCAATTCCAGTTCCTTGTAATGAATCAGTAACTGGGACTCAACTTGTATATGTATGTTAGAAAACAAGGTTCCAAAACAATACTGGAGAACTTTTTGTGGAAGTCAGCTTTTGTAAATGAACTTGCAGAGGAACAGAACATGAAAAAGAACCAGAGAACAGAGTGTCTATTTGGAGGTGGCTTTCACAGATCCTATAAGACACTTGACTTTTCTTTCACCTGAGATCTATTAATGATATCAGTACTATGAAATTTATTGCCAGGTACTAACCTATTCTTGATGAGTGATACAAAAAATTACAACACTATTTGACAATCTCATAAGGATATTTTGGCTTTAAATAGATCATTGACAGATCTGGAAAGACTGGTATTGGATGAAGGAGACAAAGGTCTGCTGGCTACTGTCTGCAAACTGGACAGAAGTTAATTTCAGTGGTGAACTAATGTCTGCCTTCATTGTAGTCCCCGACATCACCCAGGGTCCATTTTGACCCATTAGTTTCTTCGCTTAGAAAAAGAGGTCTTCAGATAACTTTATTCCAAAAGGAGAAAAACCAGGCCTTGAGGCAAGAACCCAAACGGTAACCGCACGGGGAATTCTGGGTTGCTTTCTTCTCTCTTTAAGCCTCTTCAATGCATGCTTTTCGAAAGGATCAGGAGGCCTGAAGCTGACTCCATGCTATTGTACAGCAAACAGCAGGCAAGTTAGAGAACGCCTCATCTTGACTCAGAGGTTCATGAAATTGTTCAGAATAATTTTATAAGGAAAAAATGTGTTGTTTTGGGGGAAGAATGTTGAAGTTCCATCCCTGCCATCTCTCTGGCATCTTTAATATCCCAGATAAGGACAAGAAAGCAATCAAAGACATAATAAAATTAGGTCATTTGGCTAACAGTCCCATATCTGGTCTTGTGGGCTCATCACAGTGTGGATGGTCTAGATTTTCTTGGTAAAAGCTGTATGTTCCTGGCTCCTCACTCAGTAGCTGACAACAAACTCTGACCACAATCCTCTTAGTATTTTTCCACGTTGATACCTTCAAGTGTGGATCTCCAGAATCGTAAGCACAGTTGCTTATCCACGGACCCATGAAATGACACAACTTACATCATCTACCCACATGGCTTCCTGTCTTCATTGGGGATTTTATTATTTTGACTTCATTGATATAAGTGTAGATGTTCTGAGACTCTTGCCCAGGAAGATTAAAGTTGCAAATATTTGGCCGAGTGTGGTGGCTCATGCCTGTAATCCCAGCACTTTGGGAGGCCGAGGCGGGCGGATCACGAGGTCAGGAGATCTGAGACCATCCTGCAAAAAAAACCAGTAAACCCGTCTCTAAATCTACAAAAATAAAAAAAATTAGCCGGGCCACAGGTGGGGGGTGCCTGTAGTCCAGCTGGGCAGGAGGTTGAGGCAGGAGAATGGCGGACCCGGGAGGCGGAGCTTGCAGTGACGCCAAGATCGGACCACTGCACTACCAGCCTGGGCACAGAAGGGGAGCTTAACTCTCAAAAAAAAAAAAAAAAAAAAAAGTTTCAAAGTATTTTGTTCATTCTGGGAACTTCCTTGAAGACCATCAACTCATCAACAAAAGGCATCATATAGCACAGTTTATGCCTTAACACTGTAGAATCCCTCATCTCAAAATCGTAACGCTCAATCTTAAACTGCTGTCATGACCCTCACCCAATCCTAATCAAGCTCCCATATGGAAAGACCCATCTAAAATGAAACTTCAAGATCCCAGATATCCTGATTTTGTTCCCCACACCCCTAATATGCTGCTGAGACACTGCGAAGATGGGCTTCCCCTTAGTGTAGTAAGAATATATTTGGTTTTAACAACACACTTCTTAGGAGATATCTGTTTATTTTTTGGGAGCCAGCATGTAATATGTGTAACATAAGCCATGTTTTTTAAATATATGTTTTCTCACAGAGTTGTAAGTAACATTTATTGAATACATTTAATGTGTCACTGTGCTAAATAAAACTTTTTCCAACAATCTCTCTTCATTTTGGTAATGGCTAGTACATTCCATCTCCTCTCACTACAGAGACAACTAGGAAAACATGGCAAATGGGAATTTGAACCCGGGCAATCTATGGCAACATTAGTTTCCTTTAATGAGTATGTACTTGTACATACAAATATATTCTATTTTCATTATTACAGGGACCCCTACTACCATCCTCACAGCTACTTCCCCGAAGCCTAGAACAGTTCTGTCTCATACTACATGCTCCACATTTTTAGAGTGAACAGATGAACTAAAAACATATTCCATGCTGGTACACAAAATGGTATCCTAGAACATGGTCTTTGAATCCAGAAGTTGAGAGTCAGAATAATATATATGTACTACTTACTAATTATTTGCCTTGGTTTTCTCATTTTTGAAATAGGGGAAATAATATCTACTTGTAGGTTTTGTGTAAAGATTATATAGAATGATATAAAGCAACAACCACAGAAGCTAGAACACACTTGGTGCTACAAAACAGCATCTATTATGATTTTTATATTGTTTTCACTCCAGCATTTTTTTCTTCCCTGCATATGATTTCACAAAGTGGCCTATTCTCTTTAACATTTTAACTTGTCCCTGATTATTTAATAACATAAAGGTTCTTCTGTATTTTAATTTTTAAATTTTGAGATTTCTTAGTGTTTGGAGACTACACACAGAAGTAGACTGTAACCATTTAATGCCTAACACATCTCAGCAAGGAACAGGGACTAAAGGGGATAGAAAAAGCAGGTAGAGTGTGTGAGAAACCAAGCTTGTGTTTTTACTGTCATGAGGATTCCACTCAGAGGCTGTAGAATTAAGCAGCTCTGCCACTAGGTCAATATATGTCATGAGGTACCTTTCATGATCTCTTAATGTTGGAGTTGTTCCTCCATTAAATGGGCCTAAGTCTATGGAAGTGTACCTACATAGATGTATATGAGAATGATGACTCAGATACAGTGTGAAGTGTGTTGCTGGGAGACAGCAAGACCACAATAAAGGATAACAATGGGATAGGATTATCACATTTACTTCTGTGCCCGTCACTCAGTATAGAACATAAATCAGCCCTGAATAGGGAAGGGGTTGTGTCAATTTAAGCACATACAGTATTGCATAATCTTCATTTATGATGTTAAAAAAATAGATCCATTATGACTTCAAAAGTTAAATGTCATGGTTTCAGCTGTCTCTCTTTCATGGAGGTCATAACTACAAGAAACATCCCACAGCAGGTAGGGAACAAATCCCTTTGCCCATTTATTCAGTCATTCACAATTTTGGTGACTTACTCAATAGAGGCACATTGCTGTGACATCTTCTCTACATCAGGTATTGACCACCACCCTCTCTCTGGCTGCTTTCATGGAACTCAGCATGGTGCTGACAGACAGTATGAGGCTGGCAATGCCTCTTTGCCCTCTGGATCATATTTACCTGTGTCTACGATACTCACCTCCTCAAAGAGGAGGTATAACCTACCAGATACCAAAATCCTTGTATGTTCTAATCCCTTATATAAGATGTAGTGCAGTATTTGCATATAACCTACATGCATCCTCCTATATACTTTAATCTCTAGATTACTTATAATATCTAATGCAGTGTCAATGCTATGCTAAATAGCTGTTATACTGCATTGTTTAGAGAATAATGACAAGAAAAAAGTGTGTGCCTGTTCAGTACAGATGCAACCATATTTTTAAAGAATATTTTCGATCCATGATTGGAGAATCCACAAATGTGAAATGCATCGATACAGAGTGTCAACTGTACATATATATATATACACACACACAAACACACATACATACATATACGTGGCTGACTGTATATGTAATCTATATTATTACCCATTCCTTCAATCATTTGATAAACCATTCCAAATGCTAAAATCGCATTTACTGAGCACATACCATGATCAGAAAATACAGGAAGACCTGACATCAGGATATGAAAGACAATCTCAAAGAGCTCATAGTTTATCAAGGATGAAGAAAACAGTGACAGTAATTAAAATGAAAATGACAACTGGATGAAATTACAGACCAGTTCCAAATCTGACAATGCAATTTCTTTCTGAAGTCTTATGTAAAAGATAACTTTTCTCAATTTTTTTTCCTCAATTTACACCTTTAACCTTGTTAGTGATGAATCTGACATTTCTCCACACCAGAGCAGAGGAGGACCAGTGTAGGGCATGTTGAAGAGCGTTCCCTGTGGTCTTTGCCATGGCTAGCTATGGCTAGCCTCTACGCTATGGCTCCCTCTATAGGATCTTTAGGAGATGACAGAAGACACCCAGCACTGCCATTTTTAATTGCAGTTAAATATAACATGCAGTTGGTACTATTTTACCTGTGGCCCACCCAGGACATAGTAACTGCTTCTTCAAGTTGAGAGTTGCTAATACTGCATTTTTATGCCTGAAGCTCATATTTTGAAAATCTGTACTCTAACTACAATTAGAGAAACAGATGGCCCCAATGTTTTCCTTCAAGTGGTACTATTTTGAGACATCAGGATTGAACTTTTTCACTTGTGGTACAGCCTAATAGCCTTCTTATGTATCAGATAGGTAGTTACTTTGTCAAATTTGTTCCTTTATTTTACAGCTATTAGGAGAAAGGCTAATTTAATTTTACACATCCAATTCTACAACAGCATGAAAACAGCATTGGTAAGGTAGAGGACAGGCAGGTAGGGTGGGTGTGGGGGCTCACACACAACTCAGTGGAAAGAAACCAAAAGTAAAAGAAACAATAATTTATATGCCTAACATTCTTTAGTTCCTCTTCTAGTCCCTCCGAGGAAGTTCTACCATATGCCCACATTCCACGTGGACCAAGGCAGGCATTCCACTGGGGAGCTGACAATTATTTTGAGATTATACCAAAGTAGTGCATTAACATAGCCTTTTGGATATCATGGCCTGGAGTCTTAGACTAAGTCTTCACCAAAAAAGATAATGATGTATACGGGTGTGGCAGCTATTCATGATGGTGCTGCTACGAAGAATTAACGACCATATCCCACTGCCCTTCTGAAAGCAGAGAATAGCTCACGACTTTGTGGAGGCACCTTTTCTGCCTATAACACGTAAGGAGTCTGAAGGTCAGGGGGTAATGAAACAAAAAAATCTGCAATAGCCATATTCTTCCAAGCCAGAGTAAGATGAGAGAAGCCATTACCAGTGCCTCCAGGCACACACTAATTTCCTGAAAGGAGGGCACACACCACAGGCCCTTAAAGATAGTTCATTTAGGAGGTGATCACCTCCAGAAGGAAGTCTGAGGCCAAGAAAGCCTTTTGCAGCCTGAGGTCAAGAAAAAAAATATTTTCTTCTCTAAACATGAAGTCACAACTTAGGTACATTAGAAATGGTGCCTGATAATGTTTCATATCCCAAGAAGTTCCATCAAATTGCCTGTAAGTCTGGTGCTTCAAAGGAATTGTATATGCAGATTGGAAACCTAAAGGCTAACCAATAAAACAGCAATTCTCTGAGGCTCTGATAAAAGCCTAAGTCATAACGGTCCACAAAAAAGGGGCTTTCTATCACTGCTACAGCTTCTAAGACCCCTAGAAAACAGAGCGCTTCCATAAGCAAAGCGGGAGCAGCTGGATAAACCAACCAATGAACTCATTCCTTGAGGGAGGGCTTGCTGCTGCCCACCAGGTGCCAATGTTTATTCTGGGTATGTGGAATTGTTTGACAGTGTGAGCTGGTGGTATAAATGTTAATTTACATCTATGAGAATAAAGACTTGTGTTAGAGTACTTGGCACCCTAGTGGTGGTGGCAGCACTTAACTCTTTATGTAAGTGTACTTTACTTTGACACTTTTTACAAGTGTCTGGCCTGGCTATGTTTGCAACAAACTCCCTTTCCCTGACTCCCAGGGAATATTTCATTCCAGACCATGAGGTCCTAGGGGAGCTGATAATCATAGTGAGGGAGAAGGAAAGGAAAAATTACTTGAGTAAACAGCTGAAACTAGTCCTCGGAGAAGCTGCCTGCCTGAAAAAAATCACAGCTACAGGCAAAAATAGAGCAGCCTGGGAAAATCTCAAGACTACAGCTGCACAGATAAGCCACAGATAAGCCACAGATAAGCAGGCAGGCAAAGTCTGGCATGGAAGCCCTTTATTCTTTGTATGATTAACAAGCTCCCAGGAAAAAGTTTCCTTCCCTTTTCAGATATGTACATGGTGGGCTCCCTGGGAGCCTGCACAGGGAGGAAGGGCCTTACCTAAAACACACCCTCAGTTATGCAAACAAAAATAAGCGGCGCTTTGTGCTTGCCTAGAGACACACCCACAGCTGCATAGGATAAGGGGAGTTGCACAAACAGCTTTACTGATAAGAGAAGTTACTCAAAGTGCTACAGAGATGAGAGGAGTTTCTTATAAAAGCTTTTGAATGACTGTAAAAATGGCAATCCACTTGGACTCCCCTCGCTACTGCAGAGAGCTTTCTTCTTTTCTTACTAAATTTTGGCTCCAACCAACCTCACCTTTTGTGTCCATGCTCCTTAATTTTCTTGGCTGTGAGACCAGGAGCTTAGATAACACCTTGGACAACGAGACCAGTGACCCTGACCTGTTTCATTAGGGTACACTGCTTACATTGGGGATATGACCAGACCTATCCTGAGTTATGCCCAGGTCAGTGAATGTCTTAGTGACTCAAGCCTTGTCCATCTCTTCACCCACTGACTTTTACATGGATAAGGAGGGAAGAAGGACACATCTTACCAAGATTGCAAGGCGGTAATAATTGCATCTAGGGCTTCAAATGGCCCCTTTGCAAATTCACATGAAGAAAAAGTGACTGCAGATTTAAGTCAAAAAAGAAATGGAGAACTAAGAGAAAAGGGATCAATGGGTCTTTAAATTCTGGACTACTGGACTCCATTAAGCCTGAGCCAGACCCAACATGGTTATTAATCTTTTTTTCTTCCTTTAAGGTACTTTGTGTTGTATATATTATAATTGAGAGAGATGACTGATCACAACAATTTATAGAGAAAGGCAAAGAAGGGCTAATGATACCAAAATTAAGGAAATATATTATTTCAGGGGTGCTTCTGGAATAATTCTTCTTGAGAACATAATACTGCCAATGGAAAGAAGAGATAAAGAACAGTGTGAACATGTTACAATGAAACAAGAGGTGACAACCGAATTCTCTTTGATATGTCATTGTTGAACATATGGTACTTATGGATGGAAACAGAATATAATCATGTAATAAACACAATAATTTGACTGTAACTTATATATATTTTAAAATTTAATTGTGCAAATGCAATATGTGATCATGGTTTAAAACTTCAGATTATGCCAACAAAGTGAAGGTAGGGTATGAATAGCATCAACGTATAACGGTTAATCACACAGTTCTGTAGCAAGGTATACCTGGGTGCAAATATTGCCTTAATCAGATATTATAATGACAACCATTATTGCTGCTGTTCTCAGCATCTAATCACTGTAGCCTTATGTTCCAAACCTTTTGAAACTGGTTTTTCTATATAACCTTTTCTTAATACTCAAAAGAGCAATTTGAGGGAGGCATTATGAGTATCATTATATGAGCACATACATAAAATGTTACATATGTGTTATATATCAAATTAGTAACATTATAACACATTTAGCATGGGGTAATTAGAAACTTTTTTTTTTTTTTTTGAGGCAGAGTCTCGCTGCAATGCCCAGGCTGGAGTGCAATGGTGCAATCTCAGCTCACTGCAACCTCCGCCTCCTGGGTTCAAGCGATTCTCCCATCTCAGCCTCCCAAGTAGCTGGGACAACAGGTGTGCACCACCATACCTGGCTAACTTTTGTATTTTTAATAGAGACAGGGTTTCACCATATTGGCCAGGCTGGTCTCGAACTCCTGACCTCAAGTGATCCACCCACCTCAGCCTCCTGAAGAGCTGGGATTGCAGGCGTGAGCCACCAAGCCCAGCCAAAACATTTTTTAAATACTAAGCTTACAAATATTTCAGCACAAAATCTTCCTACCACTTTTCAGTATGCACTCAATAAATAAAAACATTTATTATCATAATGGTTATTACATGAATCAGAAAATTTGTAGATCTGTTATTTTCTTCTTTCAAACAGGATGCCTCTATGAAGTTGATCAAATAAAAAATGTTGATTTCATCATATAAGATTTGTAAGTAACCTAAACTTATCAAAACACCCTGCAATATCTCTTCTAAATGATTGGTAAATATCATAGCATCAATCTTCGTAAAGCAAAAATTGCACAAAATGTTAAATTTAAAGAAAACTACAGAGACTTTAAAATACTTTACCCATCATTTGATCAGTTAAGGCAATGAAAAACAAGAGTGCCGTTAAACTAATTTATCATATGACTATGTTTAGGTCTACCATTTTGCCATCTGTTTTCTATAAAGTTTACTTTGTTCTTTTCTTCATTCTTTCCTGTATTCTTTTTAGATTAATCAAGTATTTTTACTATTACATTTTAATTCTGCTATTGCTTTTTTAGCTATATTTCTCTGTACTTTGCAGTGACTGTTCTATGGTTATAATATGCATCTTTAAATGATCACAGTCCTTTCAGAGTTAGTACAGTACCACCTAATGTTGCAGTGAGCCGAGATCATGCCACTGCACTTCGGTCTGGGTGACAGATTGAGGTTCCCTCTCAAATATATATATATATATAATATATATTTTTTTACTTCATGAGAAGTGTACAATACTAACTCAAAGCAGGCTGTCATAAATTAAGAGTACATATTATAACCCATACAAAATACCCAGAGGTGGAGCCAAAATATAAAGAGAAGTTAATATAGGATACTACAAATATTCAATTAACCCAAAACAATGAAGCAAAGCAGCATGAGAGGAACGAACTAGAGGAGACAACTGGAAAAACAATAGGTAAATACTAGGCATGAGTCCAGTCACGTTAGTATGTTTAATGCAAAGGGACTTAAGACCCCAAAGACTTAAAAGTCACTGATGGTTAAATTGGACAAGAAAGACCCATCTCTATGCTCTCTGTAACGGAAGCACTAAGGAGACAGATTTAAAGAATAGAAAAAGATATATCAGACATACTGCAAACCCAAGAAAACTGGTAATATTATTCAGATGTCAGACAAGACTTCAAGACCACAAATATTATATAAGGGAAGACATGCTGAATTAGGAAAATATAAAATTTATTAGTCATGATATTCATAAAAGTATAAATAAGATATTTCCAAATACACAAAGAACTGAGAGAACTAAAGATAAATAAAATCATAATCACAGCAGAGATTTTTTAAACTATTCTAACTTATAAAACAATTTTAAAAATTGACTGACAATCTAGAAAATCTCAACACTACTATCTGAACAAAATCTGAACACCTTGAGTTTAAATATATATTCCTGTGCATGTGAAACTTTTGTCAAGACAGACCATATGCTAGACCATAAGGCTCAATAAATTTGGAAAGCTGAAATATCAGAGTAACTTTGTAGAACCAAAACAAAACTAAAACAGAAGTTGTAACAAGCTACACAGAAAAGCCCCAAATATTTGGAAATTAAATACTCCATTTAAATTAACAGATCTAATTAAAACACAAAGTAAAATATTTGAATTAAATGGTAATTAAAACAATATATCAAAGTTTGTGGAATCTATCAGTGTGGTGCTTATAGCCTTAAATTGTTATGTTAGAAAATAAGAAAGGTCCATAATAAAAGAGTTAATAGTCTCAAGATTAAGAAGCTATCAAAAAAAGAGCATATTAAAACCAAGATAAGATTAAGAAATCAATAATATAAAAAACAGAAAACAGAAAATTAGCAAATCAAAGATTGATTCTTTCGAATGAAAATAAGATAGTAAAAAAAAAAAAAAAAAAAACCCTGAAAAGAGTAATCTAAGAAAAAATAGTATTACCCACATCAGAAGTGGAAAGGTGAGATCTTACAGCCAGTATAAGGGTAATAAGGAAATATCATGAACAACTTTATACTACCAAATTTGAAAAATCTGATAAAATGGACTATACTCTGAAAAACAGTACTAAAGCTGCCATTAAATGAAACAGAAACTCTCAATCCTGTATTATTCAATAAATTGAAATTGTTCATTAAAATATCATGAAGGAAACTCCAGGCCCAGATCATTTCACTAATGAATTCTATCAACCATTCCAAAAAGAAATTTGACCTTTGAACAACACAACTTTGAATTGTGTTGAAAAAACAACTGCGTAGTCCAGAAATATCGAAAAAATTAAGAAAAAGGTATGTCATGAATGCATAAAATATATGTAGATACTAGTCTATTTTTATCATTTATTACCATAAAATATACACAAATTATAAAAAGTTAAAATTCATCAAAACCTACCGACACATACTCATACATCCTACATGGTGCCATTTGCAGTTGAGAGAAATATAAATAAATGTAACTATGTAGTATTAAATCCTAACTGCATAAAATTAGCTGTAGTACACCCAACATTACTGTAATAATGTTGTCGTTACCTCCTTTTTGCTATGGTGTGGAGTTCAATTGTATCTGCTTAAAATGCCATGTGACCCTAATCATGCCAGTGAACAGTTTCTCCCTCCACTAAATTGCATATGGCAGTAAAACGAAAGCTCTCTCAGTTCTCATCCTACTTTTCATAGTGTCTTGTGTAATACCATAAACCTTAACACCATGGGACCCATATGAAATGCCACTGGTGATATTGGAAGTACTCCTAAGAAGCAGCGGAAAGTCATGACATTACAAGAAAATGTTTAATTGCATAAAAGGCACCATAGATTGAGGTCTGCAGCAGGGGCTACTGCCATTTCAAGATAAATAAATCCAGCGTGAGGACCACTGTTAAAAACAAAAAGAAAAGGAAATTCATGAAGCCATTGTTGCAACTGTGCCAGCGGTATGAAAACCTTGCACTTTTGCAAAATACATTTTTATCTATTGAAAATGCATCTTTTCTGTGGGTACAGGATTGCTGTAAGGCATACCTCTAAGGTGTAAGATGATTTGAGAAAAAGTTAAGTCACTATATGACAACCTAAACAAAAGGAAGGTGAAGGTTCTAAATCTGGAGTATTTAATGCCAGCAAAGGATGGTTTGATAATTTTAGAAAGAGGTTTGGCTTAAAAACAGTCAAGCAGGAGAAGCAGTTCCCAGATGCCATTAAGAAAATCATTGAGGAGAAAGGATATCTGCCTGAACAGGTTTTTAAACAGATGAAAGTGCCCCACTCTGTAAAACAAAAACAGAAACAAAACAGAAAATGCCAGAAAGGACATTTATTAGTAAGGAAGAGAAGTGAACACCAGGATTTAAGGTAGGAAGGGATGGGCTAATTCTACTGTTTTGTGCAAATGTAATCAGGTTTATGATTAGGACTGACCTTATCTATAAAGCTGCTAACTCCTGAGCCTTGAAGGGAAAAGTTACAACACCAGCTGCCAGTCTTTCGGTTGTAAAACAAAAAGGCCTGGACAATAAGAATTCTTTTTTTCTATATTGGTTTCATTGATGTTTTGACCCTGATGTCAAGAAGTACTTTGCCAGTGAGTGAGTGCCTTTTAAAGTTTTTTTTTCTTTTTCTTTTGATTGGACAATGTCCCTGACCCCATGAGTTCACTACTGAAGGTGTCAAAGTGGTCTATTTGTCCCCAGACACAACATCTCTAAATCATCCTCTAGATCAGGGAGTCATAAGGACCATTAAGGCTCATTACACACAGTACTTTATGGAAAGGACTGTCAACACTATGCAAGAGAACCCTGATAGAACATCATGAAAGTCTGGAAGGATCACACCACTGAAGATGCCATCATTGTTATACAAAAAGCTGTGAAAGCCATCAAGCCCAACCTAACACACTCCCCTGCTGGAGGAAACTGTGTCCAGATGTTGTGCATGACTTGACAGGATTTACAACAGAGCCAATCAAGGAAATCATGAAAGAGATAGTGAACATGGAAAAAACGGTGGTGAGTGAAGGCTTTCAAGATATAGACCTTGGAGAAATTCAAGAGCTAATAGACGACACACCAGAGGAATTAACAGAAGATGATGTGATGGAGACAAGTGCTTCTGAACCAGTACCAGATGATAAGGAGGACGACATAGAAGTAGTCCCAGAAAAACAGTCTGGCAGAAGGTTTCTAATATTCAAGTCTGTGTTTGACTTCTTTACAATATGGCTCCTTCTACGATAGGGGTACTACAAATAAGTAAACAGTGGAAGAAGGACTGTACCAAATAGAAACATCTTTAGAGAAATGAAAAAGCAAAAAAGGTAGAAACTGTACTTCCACAGTTACACCAAGTGTGCTGTTTCTGCCACCCCGATATAGTGAGAACCACCCCCCTCTTCTTCCTCCTCCTCAGCCTGTTCAACATGAAGACGATGAGAATGAAGACCTTTATGATGATCCACTTTCAGGTAATGAATACTAAATCTATTTTCTCTTCCTTACATCTCTTAATAACATTTTATCTCTCGTTTATTGTAAGAAAACAGCATGTAATACATAAAAATATGTGTTAATTGACTAGTTATGCTATCTGTAAGACTTTCAGTCAACAGTAGGCTATTAGTAGTTAAGTTTCTGGAGAGCAAACAATGGTCCACAGATTGTCAACTATGGGGTGGCAGGGGGGAGTCTGCATCCCTAATCCCCATGTCTATTGTTCAAGGGTCAAGTGTATTAGCAAACAGAGCACTATACTAAATATATTTTATTAAGTCTAATGCTAAAATCGGACAAAAATAATTTTTAAAAAGGAAATCACAGGCTAATGGCCATCACAGACATAGGTGAAAAACTCTTAAATAACTAGTAGAAAACTGAATACAGTAATACATACAAGAAGGATAACAGTGACCAATTGGATTATTCAAGAATGTAATGTTGGGCTAACATCCAAAAGCTGACCAATGCAGTTTCCCATAATAAGAGAATAAAGGGGAAAACATGATTATATTAATAAATGCAGAAAAACATTCAGTAAATTTACCATATATTTATTATAAAAATTATCAGCAAACTGGCACTAGAATAAAACTTGCTCGATTTGGTAATGGGCATCTGCAAAAAAAATTACAGCTAGTATCTTTCTTAATGGTAAGAAATTAAATATTTTCTCCTAAGACTGAAAAGAAGACAACCCAACTGGAAAGCATCTGCAATGTGAAAATATTACCGTTTTCATATAATAGTAACAAAATCTGAAAAACAAAATTTAAACATATTCATTTACAATAGCATCAAAACCACAAATAAAATAAATTTAACAATTTAATTTTATCTAATTTATTAAACGCTAAATTTTAATAATATTCCTATATTGAAAACAGATGGAGTCTCGCTCTGTCGCCCAGGCTGGAGTGCAGTGGCACGATTTCGGCTCACTGCAAGCTCCGCCTCCCGGGTTCACGCCATTCTCCTGCCTCAACCTCCTGAGTAGCTGGGACTACAGGCGCCTGCCAACATGCCCGGCTAATTTTCTGTATTTTTAGTAGAGATGGGGTTTCACCGTGTTAGCCAGGATGGTCTTGATCTCCTGACCTCGTGATCCGCCCGCCTCGGCCTCCCAAAGTGCTGGGATGACATGCGTGAGCCACCGCGCCCGCCCCAAGGTATGCTTCTATACTAAACACTATAAAAGACATCTATGAGAAATTATAGATGACCTAATAAATGGAGAACTGTAGACTCTCTGTTAAGATGTCAATTCCTCCTAAATTTACCTATAGTTTTGATGTAATCAAAATCAATTTCTCATTTGGGTTTTTTAGGAAATTGACAACATAGTTCTAAAATTTAAGTGAAAATACAAAGGAACCAGGGTAGCCATCTCCTTCCTCTATAAAGCCTTGAAATAACAAAATTTTGGACTCACACTACTTAATCTCAAGATTTACTATTCAACTTCAGTGAAAAGAATGGCATAAAGAAGGAAAACAGAGTTCAAAAAACATCCATATGTATATGGCCAATTTATTTTCAACAATGGCATTAGATACTTCAGTAGAAAAGAAAATCTTTTGAGCAAATGGTTCTGGAACAACTGGAGATTCATGAAAACAAATAACTTCAACTACATTTGAAAATGATTTGAGATACAAGTTATATTTATGTCCCAAAGCTTCCAGGAGAAAACTTAGAAAACTATTATTTGCAAACTTGAAGCAAAGATTTAATACTAAGTTAGTAATAAGCACTAAAAATAAGAGACTCAAACTGATGTACTGGACTTAAAAATTTTAAATATCTGTTTATTGAAAGACACAAGCCTGGGCAACATAGCAAGACCCTGTGTCTAAAACCTTTCTTTTAAATTAGCCTGGTGTAGGGACATAGGCCTCTAGTCCTAGCTGCTCGGGAGGCTAAGGTGGAAGTACTGCATGAGGCCAGGAGTTTGAGGCTGCAGTGAGCTATGATTGTGCCGCTGCACTCTAGACTGGGTGCAAAGTGAGACCTTGTCTCAAAAAAACTCCAAAAAACAAAAATGAAAAGATAGGGAAAGAGAGTTGGAACTGATTGCTTAATGGGTATGAATTGTCTTTGGGGTGCTGAAAATGTTTTGCAACTAGTTAAGGATGGCAGTTGCAAAACATTTTGAATGCACAAATGGCTACGTTATGTTAATTTCACCTAAATTAAAGGAAAAGCCGTGGGGGACAAAAGGAAGGAAGAATAAATAGCAATAAGGGATGAGCCACTGGCAAATTTGGGCTATTTTAAAATTTAGAGCATAATAGCATTAAAAGGAGAAGAAAGAAAAGAAAAAGAAAGTAAATGGAAAGAAAGGGAGGCAGGCTAAGATACTTAATGAAAGAAACCTTTGCAACACATATATTGAACAAGAAATATATGTCCCAGTAATACAAAGAACGCTTCCGGAATAAACAATCCAATGTAAAACTATTTGTAGTGTGATACTTTACACATATTGCAAACAATTTTCATAGAGCTGAGGGGTTGAATAAATTGTGGTGCATCCATAGAGTTAACCATACCAAGCATAAAAGAATGAGGAATATATCTTTGAATACACATGAAGTGATTTCCACGACGTATTAAGTGGAAAAAGAAAATTGCAAAAAAAATCTATAGTATGCCACCAATCATGTAAGAAGGAAGGGGATATGATAAAATATATATGTATCTGCCCACTTGTGATCGAGAAAAAAAAAAAAGAGAAAAAAATAAATCAGAAATTATTAGACTAGTTAACTCTAGGGGTTGGGTGAGATTAGGGTGGAAAGAAGGGAGGAATGGAATCAGTGTAGCAGGGATGATGGGGGAGTGATATTTCTCACAATCCTAATTTTTAGAACCACAGTAATATTTCACATATACAAAATATAGTTAAAATAATCCAAAAGGTGAGGGAACTCAAAATGGAACATAAACAGTAAAAAAAAAAAAAAACCTGCCTGATTATATGATTAATGTAACCATACTGCAGGGGATAGGAAAACAAGATAACTAACCTAAATACGTTTAGAAACAGTATGTTGACCGAACACTGTTAAGGATAAAGAAAAATTTTTTTTTTTTTTTTTTTTTTTTTTTT